>NW_020954672.1:4979501-5026984 GCF_900497805.2 Vombatus ursinus
TATCTATCTATCTATCTATCTATCTATCTATCTATCTATCTATCTATTGGCACAACTCAGTGCCCAGCATAAAGTAGCAGCTTAATTAGTACTTACTTGATTGAAAGATCTGGGAAGAAACTGATAACATTAGGGGGAAATTAGACTTCAGGTAGGGCAGCCAGGTGACACAGAGGCTAGAGTGCCAGGCCTAGAGTCAGGAAGACTCATCTTCCAGAATTCAAATCTGGTCTCAGACGCTTACTAGCTATGTGACCTTGGGCAAGTCACTTGACCCCATTTCCCTCAGTTTCCTCATCTGTAAATTGAGCAGGAGAAGGCAATGACAAACTACTCTTGTATCTTTGCCAAGAAAACCCTGAATGGGGTTGTGAAGAGTTGGACGTGATTGAAAAATGACTGAACAATAACAAAGGCTTCAGATAATTTGAAAGGGTAAAAGGATGTGTGAAGAAATTTGCTCCAATTCAATTCAGTTTAATTAAACAAACTACTGTGTACCAGACATGGTGCCAGCTATTGAGGTTACAAAGACAAAAAATGGAAACAATCCCTACCCTCGAGGAGCTTACATTCTATTGGTAATTTAATCATAGCCATGCCACCATTTTTGTCTGGACTTCTGTCACAGAAGACATTGTGATACAGTGAAAAAAGCACTGGTCTGAGGAGTCAGAAAACCTGGGTCCAGATCCTTTCTCTGATGCTACCTGTCTGACCTTGGGCAAGTCATTTAACCTTAGTGGGCCTCGGTTTCCTCAACTGTGACATGAAGGGCTTGGATTAGGTGGTTTCTGAAATCCCTTTTAGTTCTACATCTATGATGCTATAAGTATTCCACTGAACATGGAGCTAAGGACTTTAGAGTGGTATGCGGGCAAAATGTGAGGGATTTTAGAAAAGCATATACAGGCTTTAAAAAAGGGAAAGAAAAAAAAACTAGGCTTAACTAGTGAAGAAGGGTGGAGAGAAAATGGGAAAACTATTTCTGGTTATCAAATAGGATATTATAAATAGGCTAAGAACCAATTATCCTCAAGTAAGGAGGAGAGAAGCAGAAATAATGGGTGCTGCAGGGAAGACTTGATGGGCTACACATTCTGAGGATCCTCACAACCGGGGAGAGAGCTGAGCAGTAGGATGGCCCCAGGACGCTGCAGAATCATCATTTTCAGCAGAGTCATTTAACAGAGGATTCAGTCCCAGAATTGAACTTAGGTACCTTGTCCTTCCTAATGTGAATCATTCAGTCTTTCCTAATGTGAATCATTCATTCTGGGAAAGATGAAAGAGGAAGGAAAGAAATCAGAGAGGAGAGAGAAAAGGAAAGAAGAGTGGAAAACATAAAAAAGGAGAGGAATTTGAGAATCTGGATAGGAGACAAGACATTCTCCATTCCCTCTTTTTAAATGTTTAATGATTAATGCTTCTGACCTTACAAAAAACTTGCAACCTTCCCTATTTAGGTTCTGGAAATACAAGATCTTGGTGTTGAAATGCTCAAATGGTTCTGTGATCTCAGTGATATGGGTATTGCCTCCAACAAAGCTGATCACAACCTATCTGTGCCTGCCCATCCTGCACAACCGTTGTCCACGTCCTTTCATAAATTCACCATTGAACTTCACCATAGATGAGCCATGGTGGTGGTGGGAGTGGGGGATGGAATCCTGGATTTCTCTTGACATCATGAGAATACCAGAGGAGCATCAGATTATTTTTTTGGTTATCCTTGCTCTTATTTCATGACCAGCCCATCTCCTTTGCTTATTTATATTTTTGGTGACCTTTTTTTACCCAAATTCTCCCTCATTTTTCCTTGTCACACTATCCCCACCTGCCACCTCCTCCATCTCTGTTCCTTGGGTCATATTATTTCTCAATTCTTTGGAGAACTAATGTCTGAGTACTTGTAGCTATACAACAGAACCGTAGAATATTCATATTAAAAATTTGTCCTTTGTTTCTAGAAATAGAAATGGGAAGGAAAATTAAATTAAAGCTCTAATAAATGTGGTTAAAATTACTCAACTCCAATATGGTCAATTAGAGTACAAGGTATGACATCAAAGTAAATTCTTTTCTTATTTCCTTGGGGTTAACTCTTCTTCTAGAAATCTGGGATTACAATGATACGAATATTCTCCTCCATTGGTGCAGCTTGCTATCCACTTACACTTTTTCAGCTTATGCAGTTTTTGTCCACATCTTTTGTTAATCTCTCTTTGGAGGATCTTCTCAGTGGGCTGGATACTTTTTCCTGATTTTTTTTTTTTAATTTCTCTTATGAAGCAGTGCAATGTTAGGTCTATTGATAATTACTCACTCTCTATCTGTGATAGCCCCATTTTCTCTGAGTACTTTGTCCTTGATGATGGCTTTAATGCCATTTCTTGCATGTAAGTCTTCTTGTTTGTAATTTGCTAGAGTCTGCTTATACCTACCATCTGTTCTTCCACTGATCTTTGGTTCACTTGCAATTGTGATTCTTCTGAGGACATTGGATTCCATAACTTAAATAGAGTGTCACTGGGAGAAGATTGGTGTTAAGAAGATGGGCTTCTGTGGCAATTGGGGATCATTGAAATGCAACTTAATTTCATGAATGCAATCCAGTCCATCTCCTCCTGTTCAGTTATCAGAGTAATTCTGGGAGTAGATGTGTCCCTACAATGGGAAATAAACAATTTGAGGGAGAGTTGAGTATTACCTATGAATCCTGTTGTGTCTTAAGATTTGAGTCCATGTTCATCTGTCCAGGTCTTTGATTTCAGTCTCTGTCATATTTAAGGGGAGATTTTTATTTAGATCTGTCGATCAGTGATGACTGCTGAAATGGTTTGTTATCTGATACTCTTGGAGTGATTGCTTGTTATAATAAGGATTCCTTTTATGTATGGTTTGGACTATTTAGCTACCAAACTCCCTTATAACTCTTAAATTCGGTGAACCTATGGTTCTCTGTGTCTGCTCCCTGCCTCATTTGTAATAGATGGTCAATAAGGCTCAGTATCATAAGTTTTTACCTAAGCAATCCTCTCTGTGGTGAAATGTGAGGGTCACCGCAAGGGCTGCTTTTATAAGCTTGTAATTCTTGGCAACTCATAGAATAGGGCAACCAAGTGGATCAGTAGATATAGTGCAGGACCTGAGGTCAGGAAGACTCATCTTCCTGAGTTCAAATCTGACCTCAGATACTTACTAGCTGTGTGATCCTGGGCAAGCCACTTAACTCTGTTTGCCTTAGTTTCCTCATCTGTAAAATGAACTGGAGAAAAAAAAAAGGCAACCCCTCAAAGAATCAGACACAACTAAAAATGACAGAACAAATGCATAGGTCACAAGGTCATAGACTGAGAGTTGGATGGTTCTTTAAAAGTAATTTAGTATAACCTCTTCATTTCAAAGATGAAGAAAGTGAGGCCCAGACAGGTTAATAATGTTGCCCAAGGTCACATAGTATCTTGGAGGTGGCAAGAAGCTACTGAACTGAAGTGTGTAGCTACTATTTCCAGCTTTTGCCAAGGTGGGTAAGATGAGTCCTTCTGCCTCTGAGGTCCTTATTGTAGTGAGATTTTGTGCTTCTCTCATCACGCATATAACCTAACAAACACACAGTATAGTCCTTTATAAGATTCAGGGACATATCAAGCAAGTAAAAATGTTGAAGTGTATTTTAATATTTATTAACATTCACAAGAGTACACAATCACAGCTAATCTAGTTCTTGTAAAGATGATCCCTGGATGCTTTCTGGTCCTCTTATACCAGTTCATTTCTCCCAGGCCAATGCAATCAGTTACATGTCAATGCATGGTGTCATGTCTGTAGACAGAGTGTTAGTGCCAATACTGGTTGATCTTTGTGATTTTTATATCTGGTGGTACCCAGCTTGTGGGCTGTGATCTTCATTCAGCTAAATGGTGCCATAGTACACAGAACCAGGACATAGTACACAGAACATAGAACATAGAACCAGGCCTGGAGTCAGGAAGACCTTAGTTCAAATCTGACCTCAGATACTTACTATCTGTATGACCCTTGGCAAGTCACTGAACCTCTATTTGCCTTAGTTTTCCCATCTGTAAAATAAGGATAATAATAGCACTTATAGGATTGTTGTGAAGATCAAGTGAGATAATGTTTGTAAAGTGCTTAGCATGGTGTCTAGCACATAGTAGATGCTAAATAATGTTAGTGATTAGTATTATTATCATTATTCCTCTGCTTTAAGAACTGTGTCTTGGAGCTTTTGGGCATTTTGACTTGTTGTGGAGGTTAAAAGGGAACCAGCCCAGCCTGAGTTTAGCCTTATAGGTTATTATACTCAGCACGCATACGGGATTTGTGTCTGCATAGGCCTCAAAGGGCATCTTAACTGATACACTTAAATAGCTCTATAGGGTGAAATCCTTGTGCGATATAGTTTTTTTTTTTTTATAAGATTCAGGAACATATCAAACAAGCAAAAATGTTGAAGTATATTTGAATATTTATTAACACATTAACATATAAATGTTATATTTATTAATATTTTTAGATATGAATAATATACCAACGTTTAAATTTTACTTGACATCTAAACAGGGTTAAATGACTTGTCTAGGGTCACACAGCTAGTAAGTGTCTGAGGCCACATTTGAACTCAGGTCTTCCTAACTCCAGGCTTGGCACTCTATCTACTGTGCCACTTAGTTGCCTTAATATTTTTATCATTTTGAATTGAGAACCATCCTGAAATTGGTTTGGAATCCAGAACCAGACCTCCTTCCTGGGGAACATAGCAAAGGACACAGTGACAATCATCCTCACCCCAAACTCCTTGCCATTAGCACCTCCAACATACTTTGAAACTTTTGGTATTATTTCCTGTAAGGCCTTATGGTAGGGCTTGTCTGTCACTTCTACAGTAGCATAGGCCCTTTCTTCATAGGCCAGTTCTTCCCAGCCTAGGGTAGGAACCTTCCTTCTTCCTCAGACTTCTTTCCGTTACGTTATGTACCTATTAGGGAAAAAGGATCTGGAGAAAGAATGGAGGCATAGGTGGAGGAGCGGGATATGGTGGAAGAGAGTGGAGACATTAGACCCAGGGGTGGCATTTGTGTTTGTCCTTTAAACATTTGTGGGAAGGTCAGTAATGCAAAAATCAAAGTTTAAAGCAAGTAGAGTCAGTAATATGAGTGAAAGCCAGATGGACAGGTCAGGTTCAAGAACCTGGGAGTCAAAATGCAAAGGAAAGGTGAATGAGTTGCAGGATTTTCAATAAGTCCCCAAGGAACGAGTTAATTCAGCACGGAGAGAACCTTGCCAGTTGCGAAAAGTATGAAGGAGAGCAGTCGAAGGGCCTGTAGGATAGTGTTCTCTGGTGAGCAGAATGGATATTGCAGCAGTTGGAAAAGTCTGTACATGTGTACTAGCTACTGTCTGATGAAATCCTTTGACTGGTGTCTTGAGAGTAGTGCCACCTAGTGACCACGTTATAAATTTCACTCTCTTCTGGTAAATTAATCAATTAATCCACATCATGCTTTCTGGGACAGTTAGGTGGCCCAATAGATAGAAAGACCTGGGTTCAAATCTGGCCTCAGACACTTACTAGCAGTGTGACCTTGGGCAAGTCACTTCACCCTGTTTGCTTCAGTTTCCTCATCTGTAAAATGAGCTGGAGAAGGAAATTGCAAATCACTCCAGTATCTTTGCTAAGAAAACCCAGAAAGTGGTCATGAGGAGTTAGACGCAATTGAAACACAACTAAACAATAACATGCTTTTTTGCAGGTTGCAGAAAGCAGGAAAACAAGCCTGAAAACAAACCAAGTATGGACCTATAGCCTGAACCAACTGTCAAATATCTACAATACATATCTACATGCATATGCACGTGCTTCTTATTGTAGTTCAGTCATGTTCGACTCTTTGTGACTCCGTTTGCAGTTTTCTTGGCCAAGATACTCGAGTGGTTTGCCATTTCCTTCTCTAGCTCATTTTACAGATGAGGAAACTGAGGCAAATAGGGTTAAGTGACTTGCCCAGGGTCACACAGCTAGTAAGTGTTTGAGGCCAGATTTGAATTCATGAAGATGACTCTCCCTGACTCCAGGCCCAGCACTCTATCCACCTAACTGCCCCCATTATTTATACGCGTACATATTTACATATACATATATAGCACTGCTTCAGTCAAACTGAGACCTGTAAGCTTGAAAAGGCCAAGGTCCTCCACTGCATCCTGGGTCATTTCCAGTTGTCCTGATCCAAATCTGGCCACTGAACCCAGATGGTTCCAGAGGAGAAAAGTGAGGCTGGTGACTGCACAACCCTCCCTTAGTTAAATACAATTCACTCGCATGTCATGGCATCACCTCTGTGACATCGTGGTCCTCTTCAAGAATGAAGGACAAACAGCAAACAAGCAAAAGCAAATATTTATGATATATGTGCCTATATGTGTATATGTGTGTATAGAAGGCAACATGATATACCATAATATGCACTGAATTGGAATTCTGACTTTGTTACTAACTTTGTGATCTGGGGCAAGTAATTTAATCTTTCAGTTGCTTAGTTGCTTCATTTGTAGAATAAGATGTGTACTACTTAACTCCCAAGGTAGCTGTATTTATAGAGTGCTTTATAAATCTAAAATAACCATGTCAACGTGAACTAGTATTATACAGCTTCAGCTTCAGCACTTTAAAAGATTGTCATGACTTCATCTGTGTGGCTATTACCTCTGATGATGTAATTGGCAGCCCCTCCACAACTTAGTAAATCTTTTTCATGAATTGCTACCACAAAAAAAAAAAAAAAGGAAAAAAAGAAAAAGAAAAAAAAGGAATCATTATCTGGTAAGCAGCTTCTGAAGGTGATGAACCTTTCTGAACTTAGCTAAGCTGGTGTTCGGGTAACAAATACACAGCTACTCACCTGGCATTCAAGTTCTACCTTAGAGGATTTGCTCTATAGCCCATGCTCTGTTGATAGAACTTTGAGAATCCAGGGTTACCTCCAGATCTTGATAAGGCACTGGAGGAAGACATTAGTGGTGGAACAACACACACACATATTGCCACAATTCACAAACAGTATATTCTATTACATTATCACATTATGTAATATAATATTGTTACATTAAGACTTTATGGAGTAGCTGATGTTTAAGTTGGGATTTTAAGAGAAGAATTCATCTGGTGAAGAAGGGATAGAGAATAATCCAACACAGGGAACATTAGCAAAGAGAGGAAAGCAGGAAAACAGTGAGGTTTGAGAGATAAAGAGCATACCAGGTTGGCTGGAATAAATAGTTTATTATATTACATTACATTATGCATTATATAAGATCACATCATATTATAGAATTATATTTTATTATCATATCACATCATGTCACATCATTATATTATATAATATTTATATTAATTATGTCATTACATGATGTTATATTCCATCACACTAATTAGGTCATATATCATACTATATATTACATCATATTACATTGTATGTTATACATAAGTAATAGTATTAGCTTGATGACTAATTCTGTGGGATCATGGGTTCTTATCTTTATTTTAGCCACCTTTCATCCTGTTCTTCCTGCTACTCCATCCTCTAAATGGGACCACAAGAGACCATACCTGGAAGGAGCTAAGTCACTTAGCTCTGCACTTCTGAGACCACTCTTCCTCAGCCACTTCTTCATTTTGACTGTCTTCTGTCCTGCCTCAATACACCGCATCCTGTTTCCCACACTTTCCACCTTTTTGAGAACTATAGTCAAATCGTATACCACCGTTGCCTCAGGAAAAGATGTGCCAGTGGGGTGCCTTATTGTCCTGCTCCCCATCCCTCTGACTTTCCAGACTGAAACACCCTTGTCTGGCTGGTATTCTTTTATATGTATTGTCTCCCTCACTAGAATGTAAGCTCTTTAGGGGTTGGGATTGTCTCACTCTTGTATTTGTATTTCTAGCTCTTAGAACAGTTCTTGGTACATGGTACCTTCTTGACTTTAAATCTGACTTCAGATATTTATTATCTGTATGACCCTAGGCAAGTCACTTAACTCTGTTTGCCTCAGTTCCCTCATCTATAAAATGAGCTAGAGAAGGGAATGGCAAGTCACTCCAGTATTCTTTGCCAAGAAAACCCCATTTGGGGTCATGAAGGGTTAGATACCACTGAAAAATGACTTTATTTATTCACTCGTTCCTTTTAACTGCCTCACCTTCCTCATTTCTACAATGAGGAGACTAGACTAGATGAGTTCACAAGTTCCTTCCAGATCTAAATCTATCAGATCCTATGAAGTGGTAACTTCTTCAACTGTCCAATAAAGTTGTTCAAGACTTTATTATGCACTTCATTTTTTCCTTATTTCAAATTCCCCTCCGTGAATTCTTTATTTCAACCAACCTGTTCTACTTTCTATCTCTCAAGACTCTCCAGTGTTTTCCAGATTCCCTGCCTTTGCTTCTACTGTTTCCTGTATCTAGGAAGTCTTCTATTTTCTTTTTTACCAGCTGAATTCCTTATCAGTTTGAAAAGCCCATCTTAAATGTCAGCTGTTCCATAAAGTCTTTCCTGAGCCTGATTATCAGTAAGGACCTTCTACCTTGAACCTCACAAGTATTTTGTCTTGCACTTCTCTGATGAACTTAATGTGTGATATTGCAGCTCTCTCTGCGTGTGCCCAATCCCCAAAGAGACTGTAAGCCCCTTGATGGTGCCACACTGTGGCATACTTTATATCTCTTCTACCACACAGTAGCCATTTAATAAAATATTCATTGAATAAATGAATGAATGACCTCTAAGATGCCCTCCAGCTCTGATACTCTTTGAATCTTGGATTCTGTGAAGGGATGTGTTATCAGTCTTCAGTCCTGCTGAGTCTGTCTCTGACACCTCCAGCAACTCTGTCCATCACTCCAAGGCTGTAGCAGCTGGAATGTCTGAGATTCTGTTTCTGCAGATGCCAAGGTCACCTCAGGAACTAACCCCTGGTCCTATTCAATTTCAAACTGAAGATTCTGCTCTTTTCTTTTCAAGGCATCAAAATGCCTTTGCTTACTGTGACTCTGAGTGTCCTTAGCTATGAATACCTCCTCCCCCTCTCCCATCCCCATTTATGAACCAACTAAATTAAAGTGTGTGTGTGTGTTTGTGTTTGTGTGTGTGTGTGGGGTTTGGCTAGACATCCTAGGCATTAATAAATTACTTCCTGACTGATATGTGGCTCCTTGAACTCCCCGCTTGTGCCCAAGTCTCGCCCCATTGTCCATGAGGAATTTTACGTGTCTGGGAAATTAACAAAACCAACCCTACTCCATTAAAGAGGGAAAAAAAAAGAGCAAAGGACAGGGGCTGGAATCTCTTGGCATTTCTTTGAGTAGCCAGTATATCCAGTGACTGTCTTCTGTATGTATAATTAATCAGGGGCTTATTCACAGTTCTTCTAAGCAAACAAGCTGACTGATTTATTTTGTGAAGCCAGTGAGGGACAATTCAGGCTCATCAGCCAATCAGCTGTCCCTTGGACTTGTACTACAAGGTCATAAGTGAAGAGGCTTGGAAAGGAATAAAATTAACCATTTTTTTGGGGGGGGGATGAAGCACGCCTCCAGCCACTACATGCTCAGAGCATGTGATTTAAAACTATTTCTTGTGTTTTTCTTGAGAGCCACAACATATCAGGTGCAATGAAATGAAGAACTAAATTCAAATGATTATTTCAACTCATTAATAACAGATGTCTAACGCATTTAATTATTTATAGTCTTGAATCTTTCAAAAATTAAAATGGCTACATACACTTTTTAAATAAGATTCTTGGTAATTTGCCACCTGCATGATAAGATTCCCAGATCATCCTGGCTCACAACCTGGGGAAAAAAAAAAAGAAAGTGTGGACTGATTGGTCTATTCTGTGGGAGGGCTTCTTTGGTTCCCTGTGGTATTTAAAAAAGATGGAGAGCGAAAGTGAAATCTAATCACAACAAAACGATGTTCATATCCTCACATTAATGATTTAGGTCCCTAAGATCATGGTGGAGGAACCTGGGATGCCAGAGATTCTTCTGCTGCCTGAAAAATCAATGCTTTAGCTTTCTTTGATATTTATCTCTGTGCTAGCGAGCTGGAGCTACATTGCATAAAGGCATTTTGGACACTAAAGTTTAGGGCTTTCAAAGCTATCACTTAGGCTGTATCTACAAGCTTGGTGGTCATAACTGGCCTTACACACAGGGAGAACAGGTGGCTGCCTATGATATGCTGTGATTTTCAAGATATCAGGAGGGGACTTCTGCTCAAAGATATCACTTCCACCTGCTCTGGGAAAAAAGAAATTCTTGAGGAGGGACAGAAATTCTTAATCTTTTTTGTGTCATGGACACTTCTGGCAGTCTGATGAAGCCTATGGACTCCTTTTCAGAATAATGTTTTTAAACACATAAAATAAAATACAAAGGAAATACAGATATCAAAATATTGAAAAAATGAAGTTCACAGATTCCAAGTTAAAAATGTCCTATTTTTAGAGACTGTTTCAAAATGGATTGATTTAGATTTATACTCTGGTTTAGATGAGGGTCATCAAATTATGGCAGCAGCCTGGCTTAGTGGAAGGCAGGCTGTCCTTTCAGTCAGAAGCCTGCTTCAATTCCTGCCTACTAGTCCACAGACCAGCTATATGACCATGGACAAGTCATTAAACCTCTTAGTGCCTGATCTGTATTGTTAGAGAGAATTTTGATACCAGAAATTCCCTGTATTGATGAAATCACAGGCCCAGAACAATAACAGGAAAAAATCAGATTAGAATTGGATGGGATCATAGTAGTGATCTAATCTAACCCTAATTTCATTTAAAAAGCTTTACTGATTTCTTTATGTTCTTTTGCATTACAGTCATTTTCCTACATGCCTTTTCCTACCCTCCCTCATAACAAAGATATTCAAGCAAAACCAAAACATATCTGTCACCAACTACCATGTTCAACTTCCATAGTTATCTGACCTTTTGATTCAATATTGGTCATTGCATTTACTCTGAGATCAGTTGCCATAGTGTGGTTTTTATTTACCTAACTGCAGTATTATGTAGATTATTCTCCTGGTTCTGCTCCCTCATTTTACAGATGAAGAAACTGAGGCAAACAGGGTTAAGTGACTTGCCCAGAGTCACATAGGTAGTTAGTGTCTGAGACCAGATTTGAACCCACGAAGAGGAGTCTTCCTGACTCCAGTTCTGGTGCCTATCCTTCTGCCATCAGGCAACTATTAATGGCCTGCCTACCTGTTTGACCCTAGTGTAACTGCTCTATGTGACAAAGCATTCTGCCATTCTGTCGCCTCTTCAGTCCACCATCTTTGGCTTAGTCCCATGTGCAAAGGCAATCAAAGATCTAGTCTTCAGGGTATTGTGTCCTCTGTTTCTCATCAGCTATGCTGCTCCTTTCCTTAGGAACCTGTTAACCATGAATCTCTTTCTCTTGTGTTTGGCAGAATCAAGGGAGGTGCTATGGGGTAGTGGAAAGAATACTGAAAGAGAAGGCAGAAGACCTGGGTTTGTGTTCTGCCTTTTTCATTTACGACCTATTTGACTTTGGGGAAAGAGGGAGGGAAACCACTTAACTTCTTTAGAGTTCAGTTTTCTAATCCATAAAATAAACAGATTGAGGGAAGGGAGTTGTTAGAATAGATGCTTCCTTTCAGCTCCAAATCCTGAGTTCCATTATATGATGGTACCAGCTTTAAGCTAGTGATTCTCTGAGGCAAAGGTGCAGAGGAAATATATTCTAGATATGTGTAAAAGCATGGAGATGAGAGATAGAATATTGTGTATGGCGAATAGAAAGCAGGCCTGTTTGAAGCATAGAGGATGTAAATTAGAGTTATGTGTAATACGCCTGGAAAGGTAGGTTGGGGCCAAGTTGTAAGAACTTTAAATGCTAAACAGAAGTTCATATTTGATTCCATGTTTCCCCATAGCAATGGGGAACCATTGAAGTTTATCGAGTAGGGGAGTGACATAGTCAGACCCATATTTAAGGAAGATTACTTTGACAGCTGTGTGGAAGATGATTTGGGGAGGGGAGACATATGAGGAAGGGAGACCAATTAGGAAGCTATTGCAATAGTGTAGGCAAGAGGTGATGAGGGCCTGACCTGGGTGGACTGTGTAAGTGTAAAGAGGGGTATGGATATATCTCTAAGACTTGCAATTGATTTGATTTGGAGAAGGAAGAGTCAAGGATGACACTGAGATTGTGGACCTGGGTGACTGGAAGAATGATGGTATGATGGTACCCTCAACCTTTAGGCAAGAAGATCAATTACCTGCAAAAATCCAGGTAAGAAGTGATGAGTCTTACCTACAGTGATGATCAAATAAGTAATGGAAGGGGTGTGGATTTGAGAGATGTGGAGATAGAAACAACAAGGTCTGGCAAAGGATTAGAAATGTTGTTGCAGTTTGTCCTTTGTTTTTGAAGGGGACCATGATAAGAGGGAGATGATATCATGACATGTAATTGAATTGGATTTAAATGAAGGAGGGCTGTGAAAAGTCACCAACCTCACTTTCTCCTCTGGAGCCATCTGCCTCCAGTGGCTGGATTATAGATCAGGACAGCTGGAAATGACTCTGGATGCAGTGGGGAACCTTGGCCTTTTAGGTCCTAAGCCAAGCCCTACTTGGTCATTGTTTGGGCCCTGATTGACTCAGAATGAATGTAAATAGCAAATGTTTCTGTTTTGGCCAGAAACCCTGAGGGTTTTCCCCTCCCAGATTAATTTTTTTTTTGACTAGGTAAAGAAAGCATTCTCTGTTTTAATCACTATGAGCCTTGCCTCAGTCAAACTGACTAGAAAGGTAAGGCAGTTTAGCAAAGGGAAAGACTAGAGGAGAAATGAGCTCTGTTTTGGCTATGTTGGGTTGGAGATGCTCACAGTCCAGATAGTTTCAGATATGCAATAGTTAGATGGTGGTGTGGGAATTAGGAGCACAATGTAGAGGGCTTGCTTTTGGGAAGGAAAAGGGTCACTTCTTTGTCAGACAAAGGAGGAGAGAATGAGTAATAATGCTGAGGGGTTTTAAGGAATAGAAGAGGGGAGAATAGTAATAATCTCTATTTTCACAGTAAAGTAGAAGACAAGGACCTCTGTTGAGATCGATGTTAGAGTGGCCTCACTATGTTCAAACGTGAACTCATTATCTTTTCCCCCAAACCTATCCTTCTTCCAAACTTCCCCATTTTTGTTGAGGCTGCTTCCATCATTCTAGTGTCTCAGGTTCAGAACTTCTGCACTCAAACTCCTTGCTCTTTCTGCCCCTACGTATCTCATCAGTCGCTAGATCTTGTTTTACACAATATCTCTCACTTCCAAACCCTTTTTGCTGCTCATTGGGTCATCACTTTAGGCCAGACCCTCATCACCTCTTACCTGGATTTTTGCACTAAGCTCCTAATTGATCTCCTTGCCTCAAATCTGTTCCTACTTTAAGCCAGCCTCCCTATAGCAGCTAAAGTAATTTTCCTTAAGTGTGGGTCTGACCAAATCCTCTCCTCCATAAACTCTTATGGATTCTTATTGACTCTAGGATCGAATAGAAACTCTTTTGTTCGGCATTTAAAACTCTTCACAACCTGGTCCAAATCTTTTCAGGCTTATTATGCATTACAGTCTTTATAACACTTTATGACCCAAATGGTTTTCTTGCTTCTTGTATATACAACTCCATCTTCCATCTCAATGATTTACTCTGGCTATCTCTCATGCCTAGAATATACTTCTACCACACCTTGGTCTCAGAGAATCCCTTATTTCCTTCAAGACTCAGCTCACACACCATACTCGGAAGCAGCTGGGTAGTTCAATGGTTAGATCACTGAGCTTGGAGTCAGGGAGACCTTAGTTCAAAGCTAGCTTCAAACACTCACAGTCTGTGACTTTGGGTGAGTCATTAATTACCTACCTCGGTTTCTTCAACTGTAAAATGGCAATAATAATAGCATCTGCTTCCCAGTGTTGTTGGGAGGATCAAGTGAGATAATATTCATAAAAAACACTTAGCAGAGTGCCTGGCCCATAGTGGGTACTTAACAAGTGCTCAATGTCTTCTATGTGAAGCTTCAGCTTCTTGTGCCTTCCGAAACTAGTCTGCATTTATTTTGTGTAGTCTATGTGCATATTGATTTCTTCAATTAAATTCATACTCCTTGAGGGAAGGAACCATTTCATTTTTGTCTTTGACTCTCCAGCCCCCAGCAGAGTGCCTAGCATATAGCAGGTGCATAATGCTTATTGATTGATCAATTGACAGATGTGAGATATATTGTGGAGGCAGAACCAACAAGATTTGGCGGCTGATTTGATGGAAGCAGTGAGATGACAAGAGAGCCTGGAAGGATGGCAGTGCTCTCAACAGCAATAGAAAGTTAGGAAGAAGGGAGAATTTGGGGAGGAAAGACAATGACTTCATTTTGGATAGGAGTAGTTAGTTGATTGTCCAAGGGGCAGGATTGGAGTTGAGTAGAGATTAAGACTCTCTATATAGATCTAGGTGTCATTGGTGTGGAAGGGTAGTTGAACCCATGAAGAGTTGAGTTAAGCTATTTGGCTTCAGGAAGGCACAACTGGAGTGACCACCTGTCTCTCCAGATTGCATAGATGGATGACTGCCAGCTGTTTCCCATCAGAACAGTTCTTTAATGTAAGCTCAGTCTTAAATAACTTCTACTTATTTCCATTCTTGATTTACTCTATAATAAAATTCTCTCTTGACTTAATGATTTAATTTTCTTCATATGATGAACATCATTCATTTAATGACAACTGTAATGATTAAAACTTGAAATTTCCTTGCCTTCTGTGGCACAAGGTTTCCTGATTCTATTTCCACCCTCCTGACAGCTGTTTCTCTTGTCTTCATCACTGAATCCTCCTCTTCCTCCTGTCCCCTAACGATGAGCATCCTTGGAGGTCCAGACTTTAGCCTTCTCGGTTCTTTCCTTGCTCTGCTCATTCCTTGGGGGGTTCAGCCACTTCTAAATATTCAGCGGCTACTTTTATGAATGTCAAACTTTCATCTTCAGCTCTGCCCTCTTAGCCTCTCTCTTGTCTTTTATCTTCAGCTAGCTCCACTTGAAGGATGTCTCACTTACTGCTGAAATGTAATAAGCCTAACTTTTCTTCTTCTGTGAAAGAGTGTAGCAGAGGTGCAAAGAGAGCCTGTAGCTGTCAATGTACTTTTTATTATTTCTCCAGGTCTTGGGGCAGAGATCTCTATGTACATCCTTTAGGCCCGTCATTCATTGATCCATCTATTCAACAAATATTAATTAATGTTAATTATGTTCAAGGCACTTTGCTAGGCACTGAGGCCATGAAGACACAATGAAATAGTCCCCTACCCTCATGAAACTTACATTCTACCGGTAAAGAAGGTGAAGGTAAGGATATAATAATTACTTTTGATAAATAAACTCAAAATTATAAATGCAAAGTAATTTCAAGAGGGAGAGTGCACTAATTAGAGGGAAATAAGAAAAGCCTCATATAGGAAATGGCACCTGAGCTATACTTTGAAGGAAGCTAAGGATATTAAGCGGTAGGTAAGGAGGAAGGGCATTACATAGACTAGTGCAAAGGTGCTGAGACAGCAAATAGAATGTAGTATGTGGATCTGAGAACCCCAGAGGCCAGTTAGGCCAATGAACTCATTTTATAGATCAAGAGACCCAGAGAGATCACCTAGGCAGTGAACATCAGACGCGGAATTTGAAACCATATTTTCTGACTGTAGTTACTCTACCACAAATAGGCCAATTTGACTGGAATGGAAAATGTGAAGGGAAGGAAAATGAAATGATTGGAAAAGTAGGTGGGAGTCAGATCATGGAGGATTTCATTCTTCAGAGCACATGATTTTATTTCCTTCTTCAGTATCTGGTGGGTATAGAATAGTCTTCTGTTATTTGAATTCTCCTTTCCTTGATATTTGAAAGTCTTTCTCCTGGTTGTTTGCAGAATTTGTTGTTTGTCGTTGGAATTTAACTGCTATGTGTCTTAGAGTTTACAGCATAGGGTTTTTTGCCCCCTTTTCTGGAGGAGATCTGTGGGTTCTTTCAATTGGGACCTTGTTTTCTGTGTTCAGAAGTTTTGGGAAGTTTTCTTGTATTGTGATATTCAGGTTTTTTGACTTGTATTCCTCCAGAAGACCTGTTATCCTTAAGTTGTTATTATACATCCTGACCTCGAGATCAACAAGTTAACAAGCACTTATTAAGTGCATACTGTGTGCTGGGTATTGTGCTAAGCTCTGGGAATACAAACAAGGGCAAAAACCCACCACTTGTTCCTGCTCTGAAGGAGCTCACAGTCTGATGGGGGGAGGGGCGGGGAAGAAAAACTTGCAAATGACTATGTACAAACAAGATACACACAAAACAAATTGGGGAGGCAGAAATGTTGAGGGGAGTTGGGAAAGGTTTCTTGCAGAAGATGAGATTGTTGGTAATTTTAGTCTTTTCCCCCTTATATTCCCCTATCATTTATTCCTGACAGTTTTCCTGTAAAATGACGGTTTACTTGGGGCAACTAGGTGGTGCAGTGGATAGAGCACCGGAGTCAGGTGGACCTAAGTTCAAATCTGACCTCAGACACATAACACTTACTAGCTGTGTGATCCTGGGCAAGTCACTTAACATCATTGCCTAGCCAAAAAAAAAAAAAAATTAAAAAAAATGACAGCTTACTCAAGGGGGCTGGACCTCAAAGCTGTCCCAGTCTCATCTCACTCTGGGGAATTCACTTTTCACTGGTCTCAATCTCTGCTACATATGAGTTATGTAGGGTCAGAACTGGCCATAATCTGGATTCCAGTCCCCCTTTTCTCAGGCCTGGTGGAGTTCCCTGAGTGCCCCCCCCCCCCCCCCCCCGACATTCTGATGCCCTCTTCTGGTGACCTGTGTTCATCGGTCCTCTGGCTGAGCACTGTAGCATCATAGAACATTGCCTCTCTGCCCAATGCAAAGCAAGTTTTTGGCTTTTGTCTTCCTTTGGTACAGGGTTTGGGGGAGAGGATGTAGAATTGAGTTCTGCCTCAAGCCTGTGGGTTGTCTTGTGTAGCCATGCCAGAGCATAACGGTTAGTGGAGGAGGTGGTGCTTGTTGAATGACTATTTTAGGGATTGAGGATTAACCTTCTCTATTGTTAGCTTTTTGGGTTGTTACCTTTTAGGATTCTAGGTTTTAGACCATGGAGACGATTAAATTGCTTTATCTCCTGTGCATAATTCCTATTTTAAAGAAGTTTCAAAGGTCAGAGATGATCATGAAGATCAGAGAGAATGTCTAATCCTTTTCTGTTGGACATGTGACTCAGAAATCCTATGGCAGACTTTGAATGCCAGGCTAGGGATTTTTGAGTAGGGAATTGACTTGGTCATACCTGTGTTTTAGGAATATCAAATCACCATTTGTGTGGAGGGTAGATTGGAGAGGGGATTGACTGGTAGCAGGGATACCTTTTAGCAAGCAAGTTCTTGCAATAGTTTAGGTAAAAGGGGGTGAAGGAACATAGGTGGGCAATATGGCAGAAGCAGAACTGACAAGAAAGCAAGTATTTCACATACTAAGAGAGAGTGAAGAGTTGAGGATAACTATAAGGTTACAAACCTGATTGTGGGGAAGATAGTGGTGTATTCAACAGGAAGAGGTAAGTTTGAAGGAGAGGTACAATTTTTAGGGAAATATAATGAATTCTGTTTTAGACATATTGACTTTAATGTGCTGATAGGATATGAAACTAGGGGCAGCTAGGTGGTATCATTGATAGAGTACTGGAACTGTGGTCAGGAAGACCTGAGTTCAAATCCAACCTCAGACATTTAACTAGCTGTGTGTGACCTTGGGCAAGTCACTTAACCACTGCTAGCCTCAGTCTCCTTTCTTATAAAATGGGAGATAATAATAGCACCTATGTTTCAGAGTTGTGGTGAGAATAAAATGAGATAATATTTGTAAAGTGTTTTGTAAACCTTAAATATTATTATTATCATCACTTCTCCTCTTCCTCCTCCTCCTCCTCCTCTTCCTTCTCATTTCAAGGTAGATATGAACTGCAGGTAGCTGCTTAAAAAATACTGGAGAATGCTGGAGAGATTTGTAAGAAATCTGTAGATTTCTTGTTTTCAGTTCTTGTTTTCAGATGGGAAATTTTGTTTCATCTGTGGAGACTGTTCAGTTAGCCTCCTGGCCGCTCTGGCTGACATGATTTAGTATATGCCCTGCACATGGAGGTGCTTAGAAAGATTTGTTGAACCTGAATTCCATGGACAGTCAATCTACTCTCTTCCTCAGTTTGCTTACCAAATCCCCAAACAACCTGGCTCTCATGAGGAGTGATGTGGGGAGGCCTGACCTTCACCCCACCCCCCAAGATAAAAAGGCTTCACTCAAAGTCTCACTTTACAGAGACCTCCTGTCCTAAGGCCCGAATGATTCATTAAAGCAATGGATGGTTGTTATTGTAGGTTCACGTGTGAGATTCTTCATGATGTCATGGAAACAACCTTGGACTTGGAATCAGGAGATGCCTGAACTTGAACCCCAGCTCACTAGATGGGTGGCTAACCTGCACGTCATTTCACCTTTCCCACCTTGAGTTTCTTTATTTATAGCTTGTGATTGATCATACTTATGGGCCCTACTTTTTCCTGGGATTATTGTGAAGAAAGCACTTTGAAAGTCTGAAAGCAATATAGGAATATTGAATTTCATCTCTGTGTTACATGTGATGGGTATCCCCCAAAGTATGCGGTAATAACCCTGTCTTTTAGGGGCTTGCAATCTTCTGGGGGAAATAAGATTTACATAGAGTGGCACCAGGGTGTGCTGGAGTCAGTACTAGCCAGCTTGCAGAGCCCTATTGTTAGATTTTCAGTGTGAGCATTTCCACCTGAGAAATCAGCAGTTACTACAAATCAGGGCTTGGTTTATTGTTTTGTTGATTGTCTAGACTCTAGACTTAAGAAAGTGTTAATAGTCTACATTGAACTTAAAAGTGTGTGCATGTATTTTTCCCCCAGAGTCCAGTTGTTAAACATTTGCTGTCACACCCCTCTGTTGTTCTACGGGAGCTTAGTAGGAGTATAGTAGAAGGCTCAGGGAACAGTCATCATCAGACTGGCAGCCCAATGCCTTTAGACTAATGATGATGATGCTGATAATAACTGCATTTATATAATACTTTAAGGCTGCAAATATTTTTACATCCATTATTTCATTTAAGTCTCAAAACATTCCCAAATGGCACCTCATTTTCATTCATTAACAATTAACCTGGGACAACTACCTATTATTAGTAAATAAATGTAAGACCGGCATAATTCAAACATATAAAAATACTTGGGTATATATAATGTGGGGTTTATTTGCTCCAAGACAGTGGGGTGAAATGACAAGGACAACAAATTAGGAACCAAGGAAACTAATTGTGTAATCTTTCGTAAGTCACTTAGTTTTCTGTTTCAGTTTTCTCACCTAGCAATTATAATCATTGCTGGGTCCAAGAGACTGGGTACTGTACCCTCTACCTCTCAACTAAAGAGGTCCCTCCACTCTGGACCCATACACATAGTGACTAGACCATGGTCCTTCCTGGGGAAGCTTGGATTCTAATGCGAGCTTAACCTCATTTGTCTCATCACACCTTCATCCCGGCAGCATGGAGAAGATCAACTTAAAGATGGTTTTGGATCATGCCTAGGGTGTACCCAAAGTGGCAAGTAGAAAGACACTCAATGTACAATATTAATACGTTTCTAAAACACAAAAGAAATCCTAAACAAAAAACATCCCAAAGTGTTCTTTGACTCAAAGATGTACAGATTCAGTAACATGGCATAGCTATAGTTTTTCTCTCCTGGGAGAGTCATCCTTAAACTTTAGCAGAGCATGAAGTAGTTTGCAGACCTGCTGAATAGACATTATTTCTTTTAACCTCAGCTCTGTATCATCCTCTCAAAGACTGTGTCTACCAGCCAGCCAGGTCAGGGCAAAGTGGGGATAACAGCATCTTCTTGTCAGGGTCATCTTCTTCTGTACAGAAAATTCCCCTGCCACCAGAGAAATCCAAGATCACCGGACTTGATGAACTCACGCACAAGGTTGTTTCCAAGCCTGGACACATCTAGCTCAAGATTGATGTCTGGTCACCTACTCAGGAAACAAAATACAAAGTGGAAAGGTCAGCCAGGGGCCCAGGCTGAAACTTATCTAGTCTTCAACCGTCACGCAGTGCGTGGAATCAGAGAGAGGGGAAGAGCACCAACTTGGCTCTCACCCTGCCAGCCAGAGGCTCCAAGGGTATTCATGTGCTCACTTGGGAGGGGAAGGGAAAAGAGAAACATCAGAGGAGAGGTCACTACCTTTAAAGATCTATTGAGTCGTGGCCTCTTCTGCTCAGTGGCCTCTCAAGGGATTGCTTCATGACTTCAAAGCTGGAGCTCTTCAATACTGTCACACTTGTCCAGAACCAGCCAGTGCCTTTGCCATCTCCCAGACTTCTGAGTTGCAAGCTAGCAGGCAGTTTTGTGCATGCCTTGTTCACTCCCTGGTTATACCTATAAGTGGAAATAATACCAATAACAACAATGCATTCTCTGTCTTCCTTATAGGGTTGGTTTTTGATAAGGTATGATAAGGTATACGAGAATAGTTTGAGAAGTACAAAGTGCTGTGCAAAGGTAAGGGGATACTATTATTAATACAGTCGATGCTGGAGTATTTGCCCCTTCTTCCTCCCTTTCCCATTTGAGTAACTGGAAATCATAAATAAGGTGTCCACTCCAGGGGATATGTATAATTTTGGAGTAGAGTTGATAACTGTGGAGAGATACGGAAAAGTGGGGAAATATGGAGAAGGGACGGGAGGAAAGAGTAGTGACAAACAGGAGGAAAGAGTAGTGACAAAGAGGAGGAAAGAGTAGTGACAAACAGGGAGGGACTAAAGAGGATCCCATGAGTTATTAATAACAATAGCTAACATTTATATAGTATTTTAAGGTTTACATATCACTTGGCATAAGTTACCTGTTGTGGTACTTGCAACAACCCTGCGAGGTAGGTTGCTGTTATCCTCATTTTATAGGTGAGGAAACCGAGTCTGAGAGAACTTAAATGACTTGTCCTAAGTTATACAGCTAGTGAGGGTCAGAGGCAGGATTTGAACTCAGATCTTCCTAACTCCAGGTCTAGTGATCTATTGTCACTATACCCACCTAGTTGCCTGTTTTCTCCATTATTTTACACCAAGGAGATGACATTGAAAGAATTTTTGACTCTAAGAATATACTAAATTGAGTACTGGAAAATTATTTTGTGATCCAAATAGTGAGGTTTATAGACATAGTCTCAAATCATGGCCATTCCTACACTAGTATTAGCAAATCAGATATCCAGGAGCTTCCACTGGATTATATCTCTCTAGGGACATAGTGACATAGAAAGTATGCAGAAATAACCCATAGTTACGTCTTAGAATTAGAGACTCTTAGAAGACTCTTAGATGTTACCTAATCTAGCCCATAAGGCAGTGAGAATTTCTTTTATGGAACCATGAGTTGATACAGTGAAGGGGTGTAGTAGATAGAGTGCCGGGTCTAGAGTCAGGAAGACCTGAGTTCAAATTCATCCTCTCTCTCTCTCTCTCTCTCTCTCTCTCTTTCTCTCTCTCTCTTTCTTTCTCACGTGTTAGCTGTGTGACCCTGGGCAAGTCACTTAACCTCTGTTTGCTTTGTTTCTTTAACTGCAAAGTGGGGATAATAACATCTGCCTCGCAGGGGTATTGTAAGGATCAAATGAAATAATATTTGTAAAGCACTTAGCCCAGTGCCTGACACATAGTAGGTGCTATATAAATGCTTATTTCCTTCCCCCCTTATGCTACCCATTCAGACTTTATTAGAAGACTTCCAATAAAGGAGCACATTCCCCCCTGAGGCAGCCCATCCCTTTTTTTTGGAGAGCTCTACTCTTGGGAAGTTTTTCCTAACATCAAACTTAAATTTGTCTCTTTGCAACTTTCTCCCTTTGCTCCTTGTTTTACCCTCTGGGGCCAAGCTGAACAAGTCTAATCCCTCTTCAATGTGACAACCCTTCAAATGCTACTGATTCTATAACTATTCTGGTACAACTTATGTGTATTCCCAAGGCTCTCCCTTGTATCAGGTCAGAGGAAGGAAGGAAAGAAAATATTTTCTAGAAAGCTCTCTTTTCTTTGGGAGCTGGTTGTATTTCATAAGGAGGGGTCTGTAGTAGTAGCTTATATTTATATAACACTGCTTATGACAAATATTTGCTATATTTATGTAAAGTATCATTATATTTTAAAATTATCATTGTATTTCTCATTATATGAGGCGGTGACATGGTGCAGTGTATAGAGCACTGGACCTGGGATCGGGAAAACCTAAGTTCAAATCTGGCTTCAGATAGATACTAACTATGTGATCCTGGACAATTCACTTAACATCTTTCTGCCTCAGTTTCCTTATCTGTAAAATGGGGGTAATAATAACACCTACCTCTAAGAATTGTTGCAAGGATAAAATGAGATAATATTTATGCAGCACTTTGAAAACCTTAAAGTGTTTTGTAAATGTTAGCTACTATTATTACCCAGTTTACAGATGAGGAAACTGAGGCTCAGAGAAGTTAAATAATGTGGCCATAGTCATCTCATTATTTAAAATTAGTTAATATCTATCAAAGCCGGGACTTCAAATCTAATGCTCCCTGGGCTGCAGAGATTTGAAAGTTCAATAGGATTTAGAGTTAAAAGGGATTATAGATATCACCTAGTTCTACCTTCATTTTTAAGATGAAGAAGCTTGGGGATAAAGTGATCACTGGCCACCTCACTCATCTTCTTGCCATCCTCTTTTTTGTTAAACCTTCTGGCCCACCAGACTTCCAAAGGCCGTGCGCTAGAGGACTTAATTAATTTAATTTTAGAGGGCCAAGGTATCCTTATTAGTGAATGAACACAAACTCATGTAACCAGCTTAGCCAGCTCCAATTCAACTCAGACCACTAGACCACTTTTCCAGCTGTCTACTTCGGCTATCTTCCAGTCGTCTGCACCATCTCCAAATGTATATCTCCTACATCTCTCTTCCCTTGGAAATTGTAATCAGATCAGTGCTATCATTACTTCTGGTAAAGAGTTCATTAGGCAACTCCCCTATGGCTTCACTCACTATCTCTCTGATTTCTCAGGCCAAAATACCCTTTCCTAGCCACCACTCCCTTGCATATGCTGACTCACTCATTAGAATATAATCTACCTTGGAGTAGAGACTTTCATTTTCATATCCCTATGCTTGGCACATATTAAGTGCTTAATAAATATTTTTCATCCATCTACCCATCCATCCATCCATCCATTTCATTCATTCATCCACTTATCCATTTATCCATTTATCTACCCATCCTTCCAACCATTTCATTCATTCATCCACCCATCCATTTCATTCATTCATTCATTTATTCAATTTTTCATTCTCCTAGAACACTTAGCTAATAAGTAACAGATTTGAAATTTGAACCCAGAACCTCTGATTCTACATCTAGAACCCTTTCCCCTCCACCATGGCTTCTGTTGTGAAATGAAGAGATGACAAAGTAAGACAACCCAGAGAGTTTATTTCTCAAGAAAGGCTATTTTTAGGGGGAGTAGGAAAAGAGTAACAGATAAAAGTAAACACAAAACTCTGGCTGGGAGGATGAGAGGAAAGAAAATAGGCATAGAAGCTAAAGAAAGGTCTGTAAAATGTGTTCAGAAAACCACAAGAGTTTGACCCATTAAAAATGGAATATTGGCTTTAAAGAATGAAGGGGCACCAACGGCATCCATGCTAAGTGAACAGAGATACACAAATAATGTGGTGGGAGGAAGAAGCAGGTTACATGTAAACAAATGACATCCATTTTCTGATGGAAAAAAGGAGAGCGGCTCCTGTTGGCACAGAAAAACATATTTGCTCTGCAAACTGAGTTCAGGTTGACATTTCCCAGCTACCAAAGGAGGGATGAAAGCAGGAAATATGCTCTGGATGTTTCCCCATCTCCTTTCCACCCAGTCCTGAAATAAAAATCTGACTTCAACTGTGCCAAAGTTTCTCTTAATGATGCTTTGGACCAACCGAGGCAGAGCAGCAGAACAGCAGTCCAGATTTGATGCTGCCCTTTCCAAATTTCCATGGAAATATTTTCCATCATTTTGACATTTCATTTAAAATGAAATATAGGAGATATTAAAAATTCATATTCCTGACGGGGATTATTTGTTTGACTTTGAAATATACAGTGAACACACTGTTAATGAACAGTGAGGGGAGTGTGGTGGTGGCATGCCTGTGCATATTCATGGGGGCACTTCCTGACTTCAGGAAAAAAAATTAAAACAATTGCAGTATCAAAGAGACCTGACCTTTTATGGTACTAAAATCCATGTGTGTGTGGTTATGAATAATTGAATACGAAATCAGAAGAAATGACCCTTTTTTTGGGTAGCTCAGGTAAAAGCAAAATGCCATGACTTTATCCCCTAAACACGACCCTCAATTATTTCTGAATTTGCATAAATTACATGAATCTTGCACCTGAAATATTATAGGGATGGAGTCACATTTACTCATCTGCTGCCAACCTTCTGTCATTATTTCTCTTTCTTTCCTCTGCACTAGGGAACAAAATTCCCCTGGTGCAAAGGGAAAAGGAGCCTCTTAGGATGGTAGAAAATTAGATCTGGAAGAGACCTGAGGCATCAACTAGTCTACCTTATCATTTTTTCAGATGAGGAAACTGAGGAAGAAAAAGATGAAGGAACTTGTTCAAGGTAGGAGAGTTAGAAAGTAGCATAGCTGGGATTTGAACTCAAGTTCTCTGACTCCAAATCCAAGTGCTCCTTCCACTGTATCACTCTGCCTTGTTAAGCATTTTTTTTTTCTCCTCTCAGAATCAACAAAATCTTAGAAAGGAAGCTTATTGGTGATTTAGTCTAACCGATTATTGTTCAGTTGTTTCAGTTGTGTCTGACTCTTCATGACCCTCTATGGGGTTTTCTTGGCAAAGATACTGGAATAGTTTGCCATTTTCTTCTCCAGCTCATTTTACAGATTAGGAAACTGAGGCTTGCCCAGGGTCACATAGCTAGTAAGTGTCTGAGGTTGGATTTGAACTCAGATCTTCCTGACTCCAGGCCAGTTGCTCTATCCACTGCTGCCCTGGTCCAGCCCATTCCCAATCAGAAATATCTTTTACAACATAGAGGCAGGGGTGAGGAACACATCATTTCCTGGGGTTGTTTGTTCCAATTTTAGATAGCCTTATTTCTTTATAAGTTGAGCTGAAATTTGTCTCTGTACATCTTTCATTGGTTGTTGGATCTCAGTTTCTCCATGTGAAAAATGAAGAAGTTGGCCTATTAAGTATGGTATTTGTTGTTGAGTAGTGTCCAACTCTTCATGACCCCATTTGGGATTTTCTTGGCAAAGATACTGGAGTGATTTGCCATTTCCTTCTTTAGCTCATTTTACAGATGAGGAAACTGAGGCAAATGGGGTTAAGTGACTTGTCCAGGGTCACACAGCTAGTATATGTCTGAGCCAGATGAGTCTTCCTGATTCCAAGCCTAGTGCTCTATTCATTGCACCACCTAACTGCCCTAGGTGTGGTATAGCAAGGTGATTACCTTTCTTCTCATAAAGTTTCAGGAGAGACATACTCTTCCTAAAGTTTATGGCACTGGCTCTGATTTTTTTTTTAGTGTGCAACAGTTGATTGTCACATGTCCATGGGCAGCTACTATGTACCAGAGGCAATATTTGAATCCTGGTCAACCTGGTTCCAAGGCCTGCCTTCTATTTACCATGATGCACTGACTTTTTGTGAACTATATAATGTCATAGAACTTGGACCTTATTGAAATAATCTAGCTCAAAACCACATTTTAGAGAAGTAGCTACTGAAGCCCAAAGAAATTGAAGTGATTTATCCAGGGCAAAGTAGGTTATCAGTAGCAGAGTATGAACAAAATGACTCTTCAAAAGCAAGCAGTATGGTATGAGAGAGTACTTTAGAAGGGGGAGATGGGAGGGAAAGAAAATCAATTTTTTAATTAAAAAAATCAAAATTAAAAATGGAAATGGTATGAGCAAAATCCCTGAATAAAGAGAAATCTAATAAATCAAAGGGAAATCTAGTAGAGTGAGCTACTAGTAGCACACACACACACACACACACACACACACACACATACACACACACAATATTCAACTGGAAGTCAGGAGATTGTGTGTCCTTCACTAAGTTCTCTGTTTCTTATATGTAAAATGAGGCACAAGGATAAGATATATTCAATCTATAGTCCTTCCCAGTTAAGAATTTCACTGATTCTAAACATTGAAGTCTCAGCCCACCCTTTTCTTGGAATTTAAATTATTTGTTTTTCATTTAGGCATCGAGAGAGAAGATCTATAAGTCTACAGCAACCATAGTTCTGGAGTACATGCTTTCCTCCCTATCATACCTGGGTCACTGCTTGGATTGGTTAGATTTGGTGCTCCCTCCCTTTCCCTGTTGCATCCTTTAGTGTTCCCAGTACTGTAGATGTGTTCTTATAGATTCTGTAAGTGTGAATTAGATATAAAACCCTTGTGTCAGAGGTTCCCTTCTTTACACAAAAGTCCCAGATGTGCTTTGAGATCCTGTCACTAATCTGACTTGTGGCCCGTGTCTAGGAGGAACCTGGAAACTTCAGCATCTGCCACTCTGTGGTCACCAGCTCATCTTACAAGCACTGAGGCTTAAAAGGTTCCACAACATGGAACAGTTCATTTACATAGTTTTAATACATATTAAAGACTCCAGGAAGGACTTATATCCATGCCCAGAGAATGTAGAGGGTGGTTCACCCTTCCACCGGGTCTCCTAAGTTCCTGTGACTGATAGTACTGCCCTAGGTGGGGCTCCAGCAAAGCGGGAAAGGCAGGCATTGCTATTTGGAGCATCTTTGGAGCTCTCTGAATTATTGTTCTTTTTGCTGGAAACTGCCCTCTTACTGATGATTTGTTGCTCTCTTGCCGCAGTTCTTTGTTCTGCTTTACTGATCCCTGCTATTCAATTCTTCCCCCCCCCCCCAGATGGTGCCACATGGAGGGATTACACTGGAGTTTTTCTTACCTCTAGAACCAGAGTGCCCGTGGGCCACTTAAACCTTCTTTTGTTCTACATTAGGGTCCCACAGTTTCTCTCTCCCCACAGAGTCTCACCAGGTGACTGTGGGAACACTTCTCGTCTAGATGAATCAAAGAGATCTCTATTGCCACTTTTGTACTCCTACCAGAAACTCCAAGTACTTCTGCTTACCTCAGCATATTCCAACTTTGCCTCGGGGTTTGGAGGGAACTTCTGCTTTCCCTGCTTATCTTTCTTCTTCTTGTCTCTCTGAGGCAGCAGAGCCAGGATATACAAATTATTCCTGGCTGCTTCTCATAGAAAGAATGGGGTAGGGATGGAGCTACTCTAAACACAGGCACCTGTTACTCAAAGGGAAGACAAGTCCATGATCCAGAGCAAGGGTGTGTTGGCAAATGTTTAATAACCTGCTCTCTGGGGGGAAAAAGTATGAATGACAGACTTATAATAATATGCACTATTAATATTTTTCTATCACTTTCTTAAGTCTAGACAATCAATAAAACAATAAATCAAGCCTTGATCTAAAGTATTTGCTGATTCCCAAGGTGTAAATGTTCACTATGAAAATTTAACAATTGGCTTGTGGGCTGATAAGAGCTGGCTCAAGCACACCCCTGATCCAGAGTGAGTAGGAGCCCATGACTCATCCAGTGATGAGTATTTCCTCTCTATGAGTCCAATTTCAGAGACTGGATCCTTGAACTGCTTTCCATGATTAGTAAACTAGGGCCTACTTGATTATAATCCCTGACCTGGATCCTAGGGTTAGGGGGAACCTATCACAGCAGGACCTGCCTTACCCCTACTCTAAAGACCCTATTTCCTCAGTCATCATCAGAGGAATACCCACCCCTTTTTGCCTATCCTTTCCCCAAAACCAGCCTACCTAGCATTTTAAGCAATCACATCTATTTAATAAGAAAAGAATAAACCCACCAAGAGGGTCTGATGCATAATTGGGCAGCTTTTGAGGCTCCTAAATTTGCCTAATTTCTTTTCCTGGGTCTAGCTTGATGCCTCCTGGCCATATATTTTTATATAACAGGGCCCCAGAATTATTCCAAGTAGCTCCTGTGACTGTCCAAATGCTTCCTTTCCTTTGTCACCCTGCATGGGTGTGTTGTTCTCTTCCTTAGGATCTGTCTATGATCTGGTCCCTTCTACTCAGCATTCAGTGCCCTGAGTTTATAGTAGGTTTATGAATCAACCAATCAATCAACATTTATTAAGTACATATTACGTGTCAGGCACTTTGCCAAGGACTGGAAGAACATTATATCTTGGCCAGTCAGTAAGGTCCTCTTTTTTACCTGTCTCTACCCTAGCACCTCCCCCTTTCCACCTTCAACCAGGGAAACGTAACCAAATCTTCCTACCTATTCTAGACAATAGTCTACCATCCCAAACACCTCCAAAAGATCACCAAAACATACTTCTTCATATATATGTTTACACACATATATGCACAAAATTGTTCCCCAAATTTCTGAATAACAATCAGGAAAAAAAACTATGTCTAATGAGCTTCCATAAAGGGAAATTTACATGCCTTAAGGACATTTAATTATCATACAAAAATGTTTAGAAAAACAAAAATCTAGGTCTATGAGCCAATTTTTTAGAGTCCTTTTGATGGAGGATGGAATGGGAGAGGGAAGGCTCTGTTTCTTTCTATGGGTGGCTTTATTCAGAAGAGGATTAGATAGTCTCTGACAGGGCATGATGTAAAAGTCACTAAAAGGTCTGTTTGCCCAAAGTTCTCACCCCCAAGGGTCTCTCAGGGTGTCTAAAATTCCTACTCTTAGAGTTTCTCCTTTGGATTAAGCCTCTGAATCCCCAGCATGTCTCTTTTAAATTGCAAATATTTTACCTGGGAGGCATAACACATGAACTCATTAGCACCTATTAATGCAGCAGCACAGATTAGAGAGGGTTGTCTGAGAAGGAGGGGGAAAGGAAGAGAGGAAACAACGGAGAAGAAATGGCATCCCCCAAGGGAATAATAATGCCATTTCAACTTAAAAATTGCCCCCAAATGGCCGCTGACAGGCAATGTGGGCGTATGAATAATCCATTGTAGAAAAGGATTTGTTGAAAATCAGATGGCAATTAGAATGGAACATAGGCTACACCCATGGGGGAAGTGAGCACACCAGTGGGGAGGAGGGGTCACCAAACCCTGGTCTACAACATCAATAACAATTCTTCAATATTTCAAGAATCTGTGACTTCATCAGTGTAAGTATTCCCTCCATGCCTGCAAATAGCAACTCTCACCATTTGTTTTTAGTCTGAAGGACTAATTGGTCAGGTACTCAGATCTGAATTACAAGGGACTGAAATCAACTTTAATGAGACACTTGGAGTTACAGCGCAAGTCTAGAAACATTTTTTGAAGGCTCTACGGGATCCAGCGGAGATCTGAGCCTTCCGTTCCCTTAGCCAGGAAGCAGCTGCCGTATTTAGCACAGAGGGCGTTGAGCCCCACTTGCAACTCGGAGTGTGTTTTATGGGTCTCACTAATTAAAAGGTGTGTGGCAACAGGCAGGACATTTCCCTGACCCTCAGTCAACACCCCTGTAGTTGAGGGGTTTTTATCCCCCAAAGGAGAGTATTGAAAGTTATATTGACTGGGTAGCACATAGTTCCCCGGCCCTGCTTATCAATCAGTGTTGGGGGAGGCTCTGGTGGGGAAGGAGAAACCAAGTTTGCAGCTTTTTGTATTGTCTGCTCTTTGTCACGTAGCTCTGCCTACAAATTGTCACATTCTTGCTACCTTGGGGAGGAACTGAGAGGCAAAGGACCAACCTCTTTTTGTTGATATGGACCTCTCTGGATTGTCTTAAAGTTACCTATAAAAGCTGGCCCTACCTTGAAGCCCTTGTTGATCTTCAGTGATCTGTCCAACTTGATATACTTAAAATAAAATCCTTATAATTTTCTTTCTCCTGAGTTTTCCTCCTTAATCAAGGTGAAAGGCCCAAATGAAGAATTTTCCTTTCAACAGTGTCACATGGAAAAATGCTGACAGGACCCTAATGATTTATCTTTTGGGGCCATCTTAAGCAAGGTATCTCAGAGAGAATAAAGGATGTAACACATCTGTGAGGGAACTTCTGGAGTTAAGAGAAACTAATTCCTGGGAAACTAGAAGACAGCCAATTGGGTCAGTGGTTAGAGCACTGGACCTGGAGTCAGTAAGACTTAGGTTCCAGTGTTTACTGGATCTGTGACCCTGGGCAAATCACCCAACTTTTTCTCTGCCTCAGTTTCCTCATCTATAAAATGGGGATAATGTTAACACTTACCACCCAGGGTTGTTGTGAGGATCAAATGAGATAATATTTGTAAAGTGCTTTGCAAGCTGAAAAGCTCTGTATAAATGCTAGCTATTATTATTAAGCTTAAACAGAAAATAAAACTCAGGTAATGAATATCTGACTGTCATACAGGTAATAAAATGGAGTTATGGCAATATAGGAGTTGTATTACGCAGACTTTTTGAATTAATTAACATAGCCCAATAATACAAATGCTGTGTTCCATAGTCCTTGATCACATGTTCTCTTATCTTAGAGTTATATCAGTTTACTGATGGCCCTACAGATAGGTAAAGGCAGCTAGGTGGCACAGTGGCTAGAATGCCAGGCCAGGAGTCAGGAAGACTCATCTTCTTGAGTTCAAATCCAGCCTCAGACATTTATTAGCTGTGTGACCATGGGCATGTCACTTAACCCTATTTGCCTCAGTTTCCTCATCTGGAAAATGAGCTGGAGAAGGAAATGGCAAGCCACTCCAGTATCTTTGTCAAGAAAACTCCAAATGGAGTCATGAAGGGTCAGACATGACTGAACAACAATGAACACAGATAGGTAAGCTTCTTTTTATTTTGGTGGTGTTAACAATAGTTTGTCTTGTCATAAGCAGCAGAATAGGAGTAAGATAACAACCATGGAGAGACTTTTCTCATTCCTAATGATAGGGCCAAGTCTCTGGGGACAGTCTACTGACTAGGTAGGCCCATGGGTTCAAGTTAGTAGAGATGGGCCATTGTCCTTGGACCATTTTATTATTTGTTGCCCTGCTTCACTAACACAGAGATCTGCTGGTGGAGGGCCAGGCTCATTCTCAATCATCAGTGACCTGTTGGAGATAAGAGGTCTCCTGTGAGGTGGCCCCCTGAAACCTTAAGGGATAGGATATCCAAGCACCATTGAATCTCAGTGCTCAGGGGAGTAGTGACAATACAGTTCCCTGCTATAATTAGATATTAAAATAGGGTAAGAGCATCTGCCTCTGGAATAGTCTGCTGATGAGTATAAGTATCCTAGTTATCCATATGCTATCTTTGGGAGTCCTCCTCAACTAGAGGATTCTCAGTTGGTGGAGTAGGTATTAGGTAAGCTCAGACCAGATCTGGGTGCTCAGTCTATATGACTTTTAAGATATAAGAGTGTCCAAGTAATATTGGATTGCTACATCCAGAGAGTGACATTTTGGGATACCACCTCAACAGTAAACAGGAATGCAATGGGGACCTATTTCTCCTTAATTGGGCTCTTGAGAGTTAATTCAAAGCCCCTAAAGAAGTAGATGGTGCTAGAAAACACTTTAAGCTGCTTAGCTCCTCAACTTTTCATTCAAGATAAAAAAAATACATTGGACCTTGATCATAACAATGACAGTTGCAGTTTGGTGATATTTTTGAGTTACCTCATGCTGGATATACCAATCACGCTGCTCCAGTTTCATGGCAGGAACCCTCATCTACTAAGTTAGGACTGTCAAAGGCCTGTCACAACTCCTGCCAGTCCTTTTAAATCTCTCCCAAATCTGGGTCCTCACATGACTGGGGCCCAGGTCACTTATTCCTAATGGCAATTTTTGAAGGTTTACTTTGGCTTGGGTCTACTTCACCTGTTACATAGCACCCAACTCTCACAGGTCTCTTTTTCTCCTGGTGCTACAGATTTTCCCCCACTAAGGGCGTTGGGACCACTTAGCTACTCTTGGACAATAATGCCGCAATAAAGTAGACTCTCACATGGAGTCTATCTTATATTACTTGTGTGAATCTCCACTTTGCCCCATATTACAGGGTATTGTTTTGGCTCAGTTGTGCCCTCCCCCAAATTAAATTGGAATAAGGAAGTGGCTGGTCATCACTGGCCACCATTTGGGGAACAGGTGGTATAGAAGTATGATTCTGATTAAAAAGGGTCTGGGTTTTGTTCTTCAGAACTGAGACATTAATCCCAAGGGTTCTTATCTTTATTCATGATCATCCTTGGAGAAGTGAAATTGATGGTACAGAGCTCAGAAAATGTCATAACTTGCTTCTTAGATTTTTTTTTTAGTGGTGATATTACTAATAAATGGGATCATAGTCTGATAGACCTTAGGTATGGAGCTGGAAGGGACGTTAGAAGTTATTGGGCCTAACCCAATCATTTTATACTAGGGGTATGACTCTAGTGACTAAGAAGAGTATTACAAAAGTTACTTGCTAGGACACTCCCATGAAGTGCCAGAGGAGAATCTGAATCCAGTTCTTCCTGACTTCAAGTCCAGCCCTCTCTCTAGCAGATTATGCTGCCTTTACTGTCTAGAATCTCCGTTTACCATCTGTAAAGCCCCTCCCTGGGCTTACATAGGATGTCAAGTACTATTAAAAAAGTCTAATGAAGAGGACTGCAGGGGAGTGTTTCTGATGGAGAAGTTGCCTAGACAAATCAGGACATTTTGCTCGGTGGTCAAAGTGATAGATAGCATTTGTGTGCATCCATGGCAGGGCAGTGACTCTGAGGCTAACTTCCAGACCAACAGGAACTATAAACCATTCTGGTGGGGAGATAGAAAAGATTGGAACAGAAGGAATAGAAGGGAGTGACTGGAACAGGCCCAGCCAAAGCAGAAAGGTTTAGCAGGACTTTTCCCCTCATTTGCTGCACCAGATGAGATAAACACAGTATGTAACATAAACACAACACATAATTTAAGGATAGCTAGGATTATCCTTAAGGGACACAGGCATGGTGAAATTTTTCATTTTCAAATAAGTTAACATTATATCCTCCATTTCCATAATTGATCACAGGGTTATAACTCACTTCCCCAAACACCCAATCCTTCTCTATTCAGAAATGACCATGGGCAGGGTTACCCAGGCCCTTCCACTGAACAGTCCACTTCTGTTGGTAATCTGGTTTACAATAAGGAATCCTGAACTTGTCCATGTACCTGAATGATAGATATAGGTATCATGAAGAAATATCAGATGGCCCTTTGTTTTACCTAATCCCTTTACCCAAGTTGTATGGAACAAAGGCAACTTCTTTCTTCAAGTCAGAGGCTAAATAGCCCATGGTTATTACTCCCTGTGCTGTCATATATGTATTTTGCAGAAATTGAGTTCCATAGTCAAAGGGATTGGATTCAGAGAGATGGAGCTTGTAGAGGTAGGATCACATCCTAGGGTGATCTCAAAGTCTGTTTAGACGATTTAAGAGTTGTGGAAGGTGGGATTTAAAAAAGGAAATTGTGGGATTTTTCTCACTATTGTCAACAGAATAGGAACTAGACTTGTAATTTCACCGGTGTAGGGAACTCTTAAATGAAACAAAACAAAACAAAACAATTCCTTGGCTTATACCAATGCTGGTTGGTACTTTCTCTGCAACTTCAAGTCTTAATTACTTAGAGTATTGAGAAGTGAAGTAAGCTACCCAGGGGTCACAGAATCATGACACGTGAGAGGCTGGATTTGAACCCAGGTCTTCTGGGCTTCAAGGCTAGCTTTCTATCCTCTAAGTCACATTGCCTCTTGTCAAGAGAATAATAGATTGTAAATAGAGTGTTCTGTGTGTCCTCTATCTCTTTATTCTTACCACTATTCATCTTGGCAAAGCAGGAGGAGATGCCACAAATCGAGGTCCTGATTTAGGGGGTATCCCATGCCCTGGAAAAGGGTCCCTCACTCTTATAGTGAGGAGTCTTTGAATTTTTTGCTCAGTTAAATTTTCAGGTGGTCATTCCAAAAATTTCATGAGACATGATGACTGAGGTGTGGTAGGAAATATGGGAGGACCTGTGAATAGCATCTTATTGATCCTAAATGTCTTAGACAGTGAATTATGTGCCCTGGGTCTAAGGCAGTGCAACCTGGTATGGAATGTCAGTGGACTGGGTACTTGGTCAGTCTTTAGAAAAGAGCAATTGCATATGTTTAACTAGCAAAACCAAAGCCAGAATAGGGAGCACGTAAATTCTACCTGCCACCATACTAGCAGGCTGGGGATAGATTGTCAGTACTGAAATTTACCATGGGTTGACCCTCTTACCAGTACAGTACAGTGTGGCCTTTATTTTTGCCCAGTGGAAGGAATGTCCCAAACCCATTTCTATAAAGCTGTCCCACTCTTTGGCTTTTAATTACTAGTCTGTACCAATATTAGGTGCCAATATTATGAGCATATCATCAGTGGACCAGGCTCCTATTTCATCCTCTGGGGTTAGATGCCCTTAAGGCAGAGTTGATTGCCAGGGAGCCCATGGAAATGGTATAAAGAGAGGTATAAAGGGGGCTTGTGCCACCTCTTCATGTAACTTGATGACTCTGTGCCAAGGCTTTTGCCTGGCTTCCTATATTCTATTGATTTTTGATGATGGAATGCTGCTGGGCATAGCCTACTTATATGTTCTTGGATCAGCCAAGATGCAAGTCATTATGGGGAGCTTGGGACATTAAGTGACTTGATGTACTTTAGTCAGCCTCTCTGTCTCCAAAAGCAACCGATAGAAGTTTCTGAGCTGTCAGTGAAAGTGGATGCAGTGCTTTCTGAGGAGTGGCTGAGCTGGTCCCCACACCCTAAGGGGCATTACTGAGCATCCCCATAGGCATGTGTGTCATTGTTTGCCACATACTCTGCTCTTTCTACTATACCACAAGGGACAGATTTGTAAACATTTGACTTTAAGCATTTTTTTGTTATTAGAAAAAATGTTGAATTATTCACTTTTTAATCCAGCCCCCCCCCCCCTTTTGACATTAGGTAAACATGGTCTTTACTCTAGTAAATTTTGGATCCTTGATTAATAGCCAACAATAACAAGAACAAAAAAGGATTTTCCTTTGCTTTGGCATGCATAGCATTTACTACCTTTAGCATGGATAAATGAGAACTAGTTATTTGATATTCCTGGATCAGAAGAACCAGTTTTTAAGTATTAAAAATATTTTGCTTCCTCCCTTCCAAGTGCAGAGTGATTTTAGATAGAGAGCAACTGATTATGTTCTCTATCTACACACATCAGCCTGCTGATTATGTAAAATCTCACATGGTGTTAGAGTCAATGCCAATCACTGTGTAACTGAAGGTCAAATTTTACATCTTCTATTGATGTCATCAGCATTTTCAGACTAAAATCTTTGAAGCACGCAAATTAATAGTGGAATACGTGTCAGTACTGAAGGTACTTCTTCGAAACAAAATATTCATGGTCTACATAAATGAGAGTATGTGAAAGAAAAACCTCTATCAAGTCCCCAGGATCACAACTGTTGGTTTATACTAAAAAGATTGTAATTAGCTGGTTTTTTTATGTGTGCAAATGAAACTCAGGTACTTGAATCATTCAGAGAATAGAGCTTCTAAATCTGACTCAGTCAACCATCAGCAGCTGGTTAAAACACAAATGCACGCACATAGGATATATGTGCCCATGTGATATATTTGTGTCCAGTTAGGTTGTCTAAATTTAGAGATGGCAATCATGGGTAGAATGGCTAGATTTCTCTGGAATCTAGCCCACCTCTCTCTAAAGGAAACTAAGGGTTAGGGTTGGGTACATGCTCTAAGAGTAGTTAGTATCAGGATAGAATCATATCTGTCCTTTAAAATATTAGTAGTCTAGGGGTATGAGTTTTGTTAAAACTCCTTCTCTATTTGCTCTTAAAGGGGAGGATAGTCCTCAGTTTACACTTGCCAGTTTAGGTCCTTCCCCATGCTTGTTACACAAAAGATGATGGCAAATAGTGAATGCTGAGTAAGTCTACTTATCCCAGCAAAATTCTCTCCTCCCTCATTGAGCAGGCAGGCAATTTGATATAAGGTTATACATGTGAAGCCATACAAAACATATTTCCATATTAGTCATGTTGTAAAAGAAAACATAGGCCAAAAAAAACCCCATGAAAAATAAAGAAAGTACAAATAACATGCTTTGATCTGTATTCAGATTCCATCGATTCTTTCTTCAGGAATGGATAGCATTTTTCATCATAGGTCCTTCAGAGTTGTCTTGGATCATTGTATTGCTGAGAAAAGCTACATCATTCACAGTTGATCATCTCACAATATTGCTGTTACTGTGTTTGGCCAGACAGTGAGTATAGGAGACAAAGTACAATAACTAGGCCTTGAAAAGTAGGTTGGAGTCAGGGAGTGAAGAGACTTAAATGCTGAACAGAAATCAGAGAAGTTATGTAGATTAGAATATGCCAAAGAATATAAAAGAGGGAACGAACTCTTTGGCTGGAAGCAAGATGAGATCTCATCTGAAACCAAGAGAAAGGGCCTTAATCGCACCTGAAGTGGTCTATTCTAGCAGTTTCTAGGGAGTCAAACTGGAAATCAGGGACATATTGAGGAGAAAACATCCCCTACATGTCTCTACCTTCTCTCTGTATGTGTGTCTTTGCTGAAGAGTCTTTGGAACCACACCTGTCTCTTTCCCAGAAACTTTGCCTCCCATACTGTTAATCCCTTAAATAACCTTATAGTGTGATGTCCAGCATTCTTACCACCAATCTGGAGTCAGGTCTTCTTTTGCATATGCAGCTTCATGCAAAATGTTCTAGGATTGGCTGGAAGCCATGTTACACATATAAACAATACACACACATATATACATTCTTTATTGAAATATGAGGCTCTCCTGTTCCTGTTGCTTAAGTTATACATACTAGCTGGGACCTAGTTTCAATACTAAAAACTACATCTTTAGGGATAGATTACTTTTTAAAAAAATTTATTTAGTATTTTATTTTCCCCCAATTACATGTAAAAACAATTTTTGACATTTGTTTTTAAAAATTTTGAGTTCCAAATTCTCTCCCTCCATCCCCCCTCCCTCATTGAGAAGGCAAACAATTTGATATAGGTTATACATGCGAAATCACACAAAACATATTTCCATATTAATCATGTTGTAAAAGAAAACATACACCAAAAAAAAAAATCTCCACGAAAAATAAAGAAAGTTAAAAAAAAGTATGCTTCAATCTGCATTCAGATGCTATCAGTTCTTTCTCTAGGGATGGATAACATTTTTCATCATAAGTCCTTCAGAGTTGTCTTGGATCATTGTATTGCTGAGAATAGCTGTCATTCATAGTTGATTGTCTTACAATATTACAATATACAACATGTATTACAATACAATACAATATTACGATTATGATACTGTTATTGTGTACAATGTTCTCTTGCTTCTGCCTACTTCACTTTGCATCAGTTCATATAGTTCTTTCCAGGTTTTTCTGATAGTATCCTGCTCATCATTTCTTATAGCACAATAGTATTCTATCACAATCATATACTACAACTTGTTCAATTCCCCAACTGATAAGCAAAAGATGGATTAATTGTATCCAGCTCCCTTGCAGGAACCTAAATGAGTTAGCAGCTTGGGGAATCAGGAAAGGCCTCATGTAGGAGGTGATATTTGACCTAAGCTTTGAAGGAAGAAAGGGAATCTAAGGGGCAGAGTTGAAAAAGGAGTACATTGCAGATGTAAGGATACCTGTGCTCTGAAACATTTGTTGAAAGGTTGTGTGTTGATTGCACAATTATAACCTATCTAAAATTGCTTTCTGTTTTAGGAAGAGCAGAGGGGAAGGATGGAGGGAGAAAATTTGGAACTCAAAATTTTGTAAAAGTGAATGTTAAAAATTGTCTATGTATAATTGGAAAAAATAAAATACCATATAAAAAAAGAAAGATTATATGTGAAGAATAGTAAGAAGGGCAGTTTGGACAGACAATGAATGTGCGAGACAAAGTGCAATAACTAGGCCTTGAAAAGTAGGTTGCAGTCGGGAAGTGAAGAATTTTAAATACCAAACAGAAAAGTTTTTAGGAAATAATCAGAGTTGCCTTCAGCAGACATCTACTTGCTTTTCCTATACCCCTCTCCTTGCTCCAAGCCTCCAGCTTTTCTCTAAATTTGTATGTAGGTTTTGTATTTCCCAAAAGCATTCCTCTCAGCACAGGTGTGCTGTTAAACATTTAACTATTGTCTCTGGGTAAAAAACACATATGCAGGCCATTTAAAAATTTAATCTATGTTATTAATATTTTCTCTATCATTTTCTTAAGTCTAGACAATCAACAAAATGATAAATCAATATCTCATTTGTAGAGTAATTGCTCATCCTGAAAATTTAGCAGTTGGTTCCTTGTGAGTCGGTTTGAGCTGACTTCAGTATACAGGTGCCTGGTGGTTACCTTCCACTAAGCTATTAGCTGATGAGTAGCTCTCAGGGGTATATTTACAGTTAGCAGAGCACTCCAGACTTCAAGACCCCAAAAAGAAGAATCTCCAGTGGAGGAATTTTACACACTGTGACAAGCACTGAGATTTTTGGGTGGGGCAACCTGGGGCACTCTTAAACTGAATCATCTACAGAGTTGCCAATTTTAGTTCACTCAGAAAGCTGGCCCTGCTTCTAATTTGTGGGTCTTAATGGGTTAGTCAGAAATCCTCGATTTACAATTCCTTTTAGCAGAATTTGCTCATCTTAGCAGCTCCTCTTTCATCAGAACTGGTTCTTCTTTTTCTTCCAATTTTTTAACATTTTTATTAAAATTTCTAAGTTCCAAATTCTATCCCTCCCTCCTTCCCTCCTTCACCTCCTTGAGATGGTTGGTAAGCAATCAGACATAGGTTATATATGTGCAATTATGTAAAACATTTCCATATTAGTCATTTTGTATAAGAAGACTCGAGAAAAAAATAAAAGAAAGCAAAAAATAGCATGTTTCAGTCTATATTCAGTCAATATCAGTTCTTTCTCTGGAGGCAGATAGTATGCTTCATTATTAGTACTTTGGGATTGTCTTGGATCATTGTATTGCTGAGAATAGCTAAGTCATTCCCAGTTCTTCATTAAACAATATTGCTGTTACTGTATACAATGTTCTCCTGGTTCTGTTCACTTCACAATGCATCAGTTCATGTAAGTCTTTCCAGGTTTTTCTGAAATCTTCCTGCTTGTCATTTCTTATAGCAGAATAATATTTCATTACAATCACATACCACAGCTTGTTAGTTATTCCTCAGTTGATGGGCATCCTTTTGTTTTCCAATTCTTAGTCAGCACAAAAGGAGCTGCTATAAATATTTTTGTACAAATAGGTCCTTTCTCCTCCCCCCCCGCCTTTTTTTTGGATGTCTCTGGGATATAGACCTAGTTGTAGTATTGCTGGATCAAAGGGTATGCACAATTTTATAGTTTTTGGGCATAAAACCTGGTTCTTATGACAATCCACAACCCAGCTGGTACACTCACATTCTCTAAACAGAAGTCCATGTGATCAGTTTTGCCACTGATCTGGGTTGGAATTCAGAGATTCCTTTCCCAAATATTAAACCCTATAATACTCCCCTCTTCTCTCTATATTTTTAAAAAACATATATATATATATGTATATGTATATATATGTATATGTATATGTATATGTATATATATATATATATTAAAAATTTCATTTATTTTATGAACTGTGTGTTTGTAAGTGAAGTTGGTGTCACAGTGATTTTCCCAGATTGTTAGAGTGATGGCTCTACTCCAGAGGTGTGAGAAATTTCCTAAAAGGAACCCAAACAATTTCTTTTCTTTTTAATCTTTCCAATAGGTTATGCTATATGTCTTCTTAAGGATGATCTACATAGAGTCATGGTGCCAAAGAAAGGACATTTTATTTCAGAGAGTAGGTAACAATCATGTACTTGGAGGTCATTTATAAGAGCAATCATATTACTTTAGTTTGGCACAGGTGACCCAGTCCTTTATTGGAGTGGTAGGGTAGAGGATTATAGTTATGATTTCATTGTTAAAGGAAACTCTTCTGGGTGAAGAAATTCCCTCTACCTAGGAGACTTGCAAACTTTCTCTAGTTTACTGTAAGGAGTTGCCCCGGGGGCACGGAGTAGTTACCGGATTTGGCCGCGGCCTCCTCTAGCTGCTTTGCTGGGGGGCAGGTCTCATCTAGCTGGTTTGGTGGGTGCAGCATGGTGCCATGATTTGGAATGAGAGGACCTGGGTTTTAATCCTGGCTCCGTCATTTAATATCTGTGCGACCTTGGGCACTTCCTCTCTCTGGGAGTCAATGTCCTCATCTGTAAAATGGATGGCAAGTTGATCTCTAAGGTTCCTTCCAGCTCTGAATTTAGAATTTCATATTTCAGAGGTGAGAGTTGAATCAAAATCTTCCTGACTCTAAGATTGGCTTTGTCTGCTCTGCCATGCTCCCTCTCATCCTGGTCCACTGCTGCTAATTTTGGGGATTTACAGAGATTTCCACAGAAGATGCAAACCAACAAATGATGTTAAATGTAATGGATCTTCTATTTATAGGAGCATTAACACTTAATTTTGGAGTGGGGCAGCATGTGAGGAGGACAAGGGAAAGGAGGCAAAGATACACTGGGATCACTTATGTGAAAAGCAAGGATACAGCTCTGGAGGTGCGGGTAACATCGCATCATTATGATTTTTGGAAATGTCAGAAGGGAATTGAGGTGAGAGATAGCCCTCCAGGCCTGGCACCTGGGTTATGACAGACTTTGAGCCATTTTTACATTTTTTCCTGTGGGATACTTGGGCTGTCTCACACAGCAGGATCAGTGCTTCAGTGAGGAGGCAGAAGAGTACCAGGTGTTTTACAAGGGGACTAAGGGCTTCATTCAGGAGCATCCCATTTGTTTCCTACCCCTGAAGTCACAGGCAGAGGAGGCACCAATAGAAAGGTGTGTGGGGATGGAAGTTTCCAGAAAGAAGGACTTCAGATATAGAGAGGGAATTTTTAGGGAAGGGACAGGGCTGGGGTCCCAGACAGGAAGAGAGGTAGTGTCTAGAATTTCAGGGGTGCGATCTCGAGGCCACATATGGCCTTCTGGGTCCTCAACTATGGCCCTTTGACTGACTCCAAACTTCACAGAACAAATCCCCTTAATAAAAGAATTTGTTCTATAAAACTTGGACTCAGTCAAAAGGCCACACCCAAGGTCCTAGAAAGCCACATGTGGCCAAAGGCCGCAGGCTCCCCACCCCGATCTAGATAATAGAAAGTCCATTGCCAAAAGACGAGTGGAAAATTTCTGAACTACTGCAACAGGTAAATGAATAAATCATATTTTTTTTATTACATTCCACTTTTTTGTCTACTCTTATTTCCATACTTAGTTCAAATTAGAGCTTCCTCTTTGGTTTGAGGGCTCAACTCTCAAGTTCATTTCTGGATTCCTGCTCAAAATCACACCCAGACATTGCATGTAGACATAGAGAATTCTTTGGATTATTCAATTAAATGTAAAACACATTTATTAAGGAAGGAACATTGCTACAAAGACAGATATAACATAGTCATTTTTCTCAAGGAACTTGCCATCTATCAGGAGGTAAGTGACATATATGCAAATAACTATGATGGTAATGGAAGTATAAGTGAGACGTCTTGGAAAAGTTCCATGAGTGATTTGAAAATGGAGAGGGCATCGGTATAGTGTGAAGGAAGACATCACAGAGAAGGTGACATCTCAGTTGAGCCTTGAAGTAAAAAAGGGATGTTAAATGACTGTGATGTTAAAGGAGTACAGGTATGGAGGATGGCTTGAGAAAAGAAATGGAGATAGGAAAGGGTAGGACCAGAATAAGAGATGGAGAAGAGTTCAGTTTGGCTAGAACATAGAGTATTTGAAGGGAAATAATATAAGGTTGAAAAGGTCAATTAAACCTGAGTAGAAAGAATCTTGAATGCTATGCCTCACTCACACTGTATTTGTGAGGTCAATTTTTCAAACTGAAGTGAATGACTTCATATTTATCTTAATTAAATTTCATCTCATTAGATTTGGCCTGTTATTCTAACCCATTAAGATGTTTTTGGATCCTGATTCTATCATCTGGTGTATTAGTCCTTCCTCCTGGCTGTGTGTCATCTGCTAATTTGAAAAGCATGCCAACCATTATTTCACTGAAATCATTGATAAAAATGTTTAACTTAATAGGGCAAAGGACAAATGACAGGGGCATTACACTAGAGAACCACTTCAGAGTTGATATTGACCCATTAATTACTTATTTTAGGTCCTAGTTATTCAACCCATTTTGAATCCACCTAACTGTACTATTAGCTAGGTCATATCTTCATTTTGTCGACAAGGATAACATGAAAGACTGTCAAATCCTTAGCCAAAGCCTAGGCGTACTTTGTCTATAGTATCCCCTTTTATCCACCAATCTAATAACCCTGTCAAAAAAAAAGGAAATGAGGTTAGTCTGGCATGACCTGTTTCATGAACTCATGATGGCTACTAATGATCAGAGTTTCCCTTTTTAAATCTCAAAAAAAAAATTCTTTCATAATATATTTTAGAATTTTGGCAGAAATGGAACTCAAGCTGATGACCTTTCATTTGAAACTTTTACCCTTTTCCCTTTTTTAATAAATTGGGACAACATTTGCCTTTCCTAGTCCCATGTTCTTTATGATTTTTTTGAAAGATCACTAAGAACATCACTGTTTCACATCTGCTAGTTCTTTTAGTTCCCTGGGATATAATTTGTCCAGGCATAGTGACCTGAACTCATCAAGGACCCCTTGATGCTGTCTCTTCACTTCATGTTTCAATTCTCTGCTAGCAATTTTTTTTATTATCTTTCGTTTTAAAGATGAAGAAATTCCTTCATTTTACAAAGATGATATAGTGAGAATGTTTGTTGCCTTGACATAACTGACTCCATTTTGTATTGGGCCACCATTTTGTGATGAAGCGTTTTCAATATTTAGAGAAGTATATGTGTGGTATAGATTAGTAAACAACATATTTGTGTTCATAAACAACTAGTGAATAGAGGGGACTCCCAAATAGGACAGACTACCGATGGGAAAATGTGGTAAACAACTTTATCATTAGTTTATGTCAGCAGGCATAAATCAAATTAACTGGCAAACAAATTAGATCATCAGCCACCAATCAGAATTTGAGTGTAATTGGCCAAGACCCATAGCTAACTTTTAAGAAACCCACTGGAGATCTTCCAGTTCCTGAGTTGCCTTTCACTAGATACTGAAGCATCAGATGTGTTCGATTGAGTGCAGGGCTGGTTGATTGAGATTTGCTGATTTGCTAGGCAACCTTCTCTGAGGGAGATATGTGACCTCCAGCTGGGCAAAGAGGGAATCTTGTCATTGAATACCAGTATACAACATGTCTCTTGGAAAACCCTAGGAAACCAGGTTGTTGGTTTGTTCCTAGTGGGATTAATATTTGTATTCCTTAATAGAGAATGGGCAATGATATGTGCATGCATTTGATTAATAAAGTTGGATCGCTAGTATCAAAAAATCTAAGTCTAATTAGTGATTTCATTGCTCTAATTGGCCTAAATAATGGTAATTCAGTTTGGCATGTAAACTGTACATTTCAGATGAAAATTGAGGCCCATAAACAGAAGCTGAGAGGTGTCTTGTGCCAGGTAACATACCTTGCAAGTGGCAGAATTGTATTATTGAGTCTGTTATACCCCCTATTAGGGGGACAAAGAGAGGAAGGAATGGGATTTTCTAGGTGTGGTCTAATGGAGTGCTTAGAAGAGGAATCTCACCAATTAAAAATGTAGTTTAACCTGAGAGATAGAGAAAGAGATACAGAGAGACAGTAAGACAGAGACAGAAGCAGAAATATGGAGATACCAAGACAGAGAGAGATGGGTATTTAATAAAAGTTATCAGCTGCACAGACTATGAGGGAAATTCTTAGTTAAATTACAAACATACACATTCAGTATAGTTTGAGGGCTCTCAATTCTAATAATAATAATAGATAACATTTATATAGCACTTTAAGATTTACCAAGAATTTTATGTTTATTATCTCATTTTATCCTCACACCAACCCTTAGAAGTGGGTTCTAATATTATAGCCTTTTACAGATGAGGAAACTGAGGGAGGCAGAAGTTAAATGACTTGCCCATACATCTAGTAAATGTTTGAAGAAGGATTTGAACTCAGTTCTTGCTGACAAGTTCAGCACTTTCACTGTACCATCTAGCTACCTATCTAGTATACAGACTATCAGAAGAAATTCCTAGCTTAGTACAAACATACAAATCTAATGAGAATGGCTTTCAGATAATGAAAACAGCATCTTTCATAATACTTCTACAAAGAAAAAAGCCTGTAATTATTTCTGAAAGGAGGATGGCAATGAATTACTTCTTCTGGGCCTAGTCAGGCCTACTTTGATAAGAGGATGTTTGGGCTTCTCACCTCTTAAGAGAGGGCAAGGATAAGAGGCTACAAGAGAGGAAGATGGCTGCCTTTTCCTTTGGCTAATAGAGGTAACCTATCCAGAAACTGAGAAGCATTATCTTTTCTACTCCCTCATCCTCCAAATAAGAATCACAGCAATGATAACATCAGAGAGGTTAGGTAAGTTGTATGTGTTCTCATAGCTAAGTTTCAGAGGTGGGATATGAATCCAGATTGCCCTGATGCCATGCCCAGCACACTACGCCAAGCGGCACAGGAAGTGCAGAGCCAACAAATTTCTACTTTTCTGACTAAAAGATTGATAAGAGGGAGGGAACAGAACTGAGACACTGCTGCTGTCACAGCCAAGGAGATGGGAGGAGGGAGAGGAAGATGACCCTGGAAAACCTATTTCTTTAAGCACTGCCTACAATGTCTGGTTAAGACAGGTCATATGCTAGAATTTGTGTCAGTTCAGCTCTATCCTCTTGAGAGCTGGGGGTCAACACCATGCTTTCTATATTCTAAGCTCTGCCAGATTTGAAGGTCAGTGGAACTATCCTCTTACTTTTCGAAGGCCATCTGTGAATCGTGAGGTTCCTGCCCTATTCATAACAGAAAGCTGCCTCCATAATCTATGTATAACCCTTGGCTCAAAAGGTCATTTGCATATGACTCTCTGCATTGGTGGAGATTGATTACTCAGTGTTTTGTGCCTTCCTGAGGGAAGAAGCCTCTTCTCAGAGTCTTTCACTCCCTTCAGGGAGCTTAAGAGAGTCTGGAATCACGTGTTTTCTGTTTAGAAACTGAAAGCCAGAAGATCAAGATCCCTCTTCTCAGGCTCTCACCAATGCTGCCTCTCATGAAGGTTAAGAACACTGAGTAATAAGTCTCCAGCCGTCAGGAGAATCTTATACAGATGACCCTTTGAACCACAGATTACGTTTGATCTATTGATTGTTTTGCTTCTTTATTCCATTCTCCACATAGCTCCCAAACTTAAGTCAGGAAAACCTGAAATCAAATATTGCCTTAGACATTTTCTAGTTGTGTGACCTTGGGCAAGTCACTTAACCTTGTTTTGCCTTAATTATAAAATTAGAATAATAAGGCATCTGAATTTCAGAGTTGTGAAGATCAAATGAGATAATATTGATTCAAGTGCTCAGCAGAGTGCTTGGTACATAGTAGGCCCTAGTTAAATGCTTATTTTCTTCCCCTATCCCCTTCCCAAAGAGATATTTCTAAAGCAGAGATGTGACCATGTCATTCCACTCCTCCATACACTCCAGGTGTTCCCTGTTACCTCTAGAATCAAATACAAACTCCTCTGTTTGGCATTGAAGGCTCCCCTCAACTTGACTCCAATCTACTTTTTTTTTTAGCATTATTATACATTATTCCACTTTGCATAAACTACAGTTTAGACAAGCTATCCTTCTCACTCTTCATTACACATGACCTTCTGTTACATTAAAAATTAGCATGAGTAATTCCATTTTGCTTTTATCCACAATTTTGTGAAGCTAAGTTTCAGCTGCCTGTAAGTTACCTGGATTTAAATCACAACATTACTCACCCCTCCCAAAGGTTTCTCAACTTAAGGGATGTCACAAAACTAACCTTTCTCCCTCTCACTTCAGTGTCTCTGGACCACCCTTACCCTCAGCCTCCACTCATAAGACACGAGGTTTTCAAATCCCTATAATCCTGTTTTTACTGTTTTTTTTTCTCTCTCCAAATTGTATATTAACTGGGAGAAACCAAACTTCTGGGTCCTTGGTTTACTGAGAGCCTTGGACCTGGTTTGTTTTTCAAGTGAATGCATTGCCAAGTGAATTGTTGCCTGGATAAAATTGCTCATTTTCTTTATTCCACCATAACAGTTCCACCTCTTGTCTCTGTGTATTTGTACAGAGTATCCTTATGTCTGAAATGCACTCTGTCTCATACTATCTTGAGTTTTCTTCAAAGCTCAGCTCTAACACTACCTTCTACATGACATTTTCCTATTTCAGCATCTCCTTGTACCTTTCTCCACCAAATTATCTTGTAATTGTATATTTATTTTGCATACATTGTGTATGTTGTTGTCCTGTTATCAAGGAGATCAAAACTTTGGCTGGTTGGGCAGAAATGGAAAGTGTCATCTTCTCTGCCCCTCCCCCACCCCCAAGTTTGCCATAACCATGACTAGGCAGGCTTTACCTGACTTTCTAGACCCCTGAATTCTAAGATATGATGGGGGAAGAGAAGCAAAGGAGTTTGTGGAAGTAGTATAGAGGAATAGCAATGAATCTAAAGACAGTGGGCTATTCAAGTGTACAGAAGTGATAGCTAGGATCACTATCATGTAATCATCTATGCCAGACTCCAAGAAAAGGTGTGCTGTGGTAGGTTGTGTTGGGATGGATGCTATGTAACTGGTCCCATGGCAATGATTCTTTATTTCCCTTCTTCTTTTAGGATCCCTCACTCCTCTAGGAACTTTCCTCTGGTACAAGGAGGCTTTAAAAATTTTATTTTAATTTCCATTTACTTTATCTCTTGAGCTGTCAATTGTGATAAATGTAGTTAACCATTCCATTACTAATCTGTGTGTGTGTGTGTGTGTGTGTGTGTGTGTGTGTGAGAGAGAGAGAGAGAGAGAGAGAGAGAGAGAGAGAGAGAGAGAGAG
>NW_020954672.1:5026994-5057041 GCF_900497805.2 Vombatus ursinus
AGAGAGAGAGAGAGAGAGAGAGAGAGAGAGAGAGAGAGAGAGAGAGACAGTTACAGAAAGACAGACAGAGACAGAAGCAGACAGACAGAGACAGAAGCAGACAGACAGAGACAGAGAGATTGCTTAGATAGAGTGAAGGGGAAGCTTTTGGGAAGTTCTAGGAGAGAGGGCAGCTAGGTGGTGCAATGCATGGAGTGCTGGGCCTGGAGCCAAGAAGACTCTTTGTGAATTTAAATCTGGCCTCAGACACTTTGTGTGACCCCAGGCAAGTCATTTAACTATTTGACTTAGTTTCCTCATCTGTAAACTGATCTAGAAAAGGAAATGGCAAGCCACTCTGGTGTCTTTGCCAAGAAAACCCCCAATGGGGTCAAGAGGATTTGAATACAACTGAACAGCAAAAGAAGGAGAAGAGAAAGTTGGATTTAAAGCTGCAATATTTTTTCCTCCCAGTGGTCTGCTAGCTGGGGGCTTGAAGTTGAAAAAGAGAATTACTGACTGATTACCTCCCCAGAGAAGGAGACAAAGAAAATTTATACCTAGATCCCTTAGGCAAGGAGTTCATTGGCTAGGGATGGGGTAGTGATTAGCTGGGCTGTGGTTGGAAGTGAGACCTTTGATATTTTCCTTCCCGTGGCTTCCTGTGGTCCATTTTCAAAGCAACATTGTTCCTAGAGGGAAGGGGGAGGGAGAATTAAGGGAGTGACTAGGTGAGAAAATAATGCCCAAGGGAATGGTCATACAAACAAGAGTGAGAGGGCAAATAAGAGGGAGCCCAGCACAGTGTGCCACTAACTAATACTCCACTGCTAAATTTATACATGTACAAATGGTCTCCTGATAGAATCCTCGAGGGCATAGACTGGTTTGTTTGTTTTTTCTTTTCATTCCCAGTGCCTAGCAAATTGTCTGGAACATAGCAGGCGTTTAATAAATGCTTGTTGACTGAGGTTTCACCTCAAACTCAGCAATTTGGCAAAGGTGACCAAAAATGGGAAAAGTTAGTATTGGAGGAGTTGTCAAAAGATGGGGGCACACTAATACCCTCTTGGTGGAGTTGTAAATTGGTCCAATCATCCTGGAAAGCAATTTGCAATTAGGTGAAGGAAGTGACTATGTTGTCCATATCTTTTGATCCAGAGAATCCACTGGTAGGCATATATCCCAAGGAAGTTAATGTTAAAAAGAATGTCTCATTTTACAGCAAAATATTTATTTACAGCAGCATTTTTTTTTTGTAGCAGTAAAGAAACTTTGTTTTGTAGAAACAAAGAAGATGTGTTATCAAATGGGAAATGGTTAAATAAGTTGTAGTATAAATGTAACCATTCCTGGCAAGGGGTTAGTTGACCACACCACCCTCTGAGATATGTAATTCTCAGTCTGGGAAGAGAGGAAACTAACTTTAGATCAGTTCTTGCATAGTGGACAGGGGTTTTCATGCATGGCTGCAGTGGGTCACGTGGGACTCTTTGGAGACCAAAGAGATAGTGGTTGTCTTGGCGGAAGCATGAGACTGGACCAGCAGCTTTTGTTGGCCACATCTGTAAGACCCTAAGAAATGACCTCCCTCTGAATAGACAAGCTGGGAGGTGAATGTAACTATGTGTGTTTTATTATGAGTGCTCACTAATCCAGGAGCTGGAGTGCAGAGAGAAGTAAGCCCACAGAGAGAGGAACAATGGACTGGCTCTACCTTGTCCTAACTTTACTTCCAACTATGTTTTTCTGTGGTTGACCCTGTCCTCGTGTTGCTGGGTGTCACTTTGTGATGTGAGGGCACAATGGAAGACATGCTGGACAGAGAGACCTTTCCTAGCACAGGGCTGGGAACCCTAGCCCATTGCAGAGAGTTCTCTAACTGGGTGGAGGGGTACAAGCCATTTCATAAGTACCCTTCTAAATACAGAATCAGTATGAATTCAGTTCCTATGGTAAAAATCTGCCTGATAGATGCAAACTCAAGTTAAATTTAAATGGATATTAGTCTGCTGCAAGAAATGACGGATATAAATTTAAGGGTTCTATCTCTTTTGGGTATGAACAGTTTTGATACTGAAAAGAATAGAAAAAGAACACTTCTTTAAAGAAAAATGGCAAAAATACACTTTTGATGAAACAATCTCACAGGTAAAAATAGACTATTCTGAGAACCTGATAAGAGAACTGCTCCTCAGATTATTGTAATGAGAGATCCATTTGAAGTCAGAGCAATGACTGAGGTAATGATGGCTGCAAGAAAGGGGGGTCCATAAGCGCATTTTCATGTGATGATATAGAGGGTTTTGAAATCAAATAAGTATTTGGGAACTATTGGAAATTACGCTGGAATTAGTGTTAGCTGTAGTAAGGCTCTGAAAGCTTGAAACTGCATTAAAATGTTGGGATACCCTATAAAAGGAGTGTTGAGTTCATACCTGTCAGAAATATGGATTTCTTACCACAGAAAGTAAAGATAGGTCACTGACCACCAAGAAGCTCTGATTTGAGGCATGAGGCATTAGGGAAGCTTAGGAGCTGACAGGAGAGGAATTAAGAAGCCAAAAAGAGTGCAATAAAGAAGTCAATAGTAGGAGATGAGAGAGTGTGGATGAAAGAGAGGGTAGGATGTTGGAAAAGACAGTATGAAATGGTATCATATATGCATGTAGAGGGGTGAGCTTTGGCAAGGAGAAGGATCACCTCTTTATGTGAGAAAGATGAAGGAGGCAGAAGACATCTTTGTGATGGGAGATAAGAAAGAAGAGAGAAGAGGGAGCTTGGAGAATGGCCTCAATTTTTTTTCAGTGAAATATGAAACAAGGTTCTTAACTAAGAGAGTGGGGGAAAGGAAGCCATGGGAAGTTTGAGGGGGGAGATAAAGAGGTTTGGAAAAGCCAGCCAGGTTATCATATACATATATGTCTAGAAAATAATCCAAAATCCTTATAACAAATATGCAAAGTCAAGCAAAACTAATTCCCATACTGGCCATGTCCAAAACTGTGTGTTTCACTCTGTGATAGTCTATAACCTCTTTGTCAGGAGACAAGGAGTATTCTTCATCATAAGTCCTCTGGAATCGTGGCTGATGATTTCATTGATGAAAGTTCTTAAGTCTTTCAAATTTGTTTGTCTTTACAACATAGTTATTGTAAAGATTGTTCTCCTGTTTCTGTTCATTTCACAAGTCTTTTCATCATCCTCTAACCATATCCTTCATAATTTCTAATATCATAATAGTGTTCCATTATATTCATATGCCATAATTTGTTCAGTCATTCTCCAATTGATAATTAACCCCTTAGTTTCTAATTTTGCTACTACAGAGTTACCATAAACATATTTGTATATAATGGATCCTTTCCCTCTTTCTTCGAGCTCTTTGGGGATATAGATCTAGTAGTTGTATCACTGACTCAAAAAGTATCTTTTTGGGTATGGTTATAAATTGTTTTCTAGAATGATAGTACCAGTTCACAGCTCTACCAATAGTACATCAATGTATCTGTTTCCTGGCAGTTCCTCCTTCCAACACTTGTTATTTTCCTTTATTGATAACTTTGCCAATCTGATAGGTGTCAGAAGGAATCTCAGAGTTGCCTTCATTTGCATTTATCTAATTATTTGTGATTTGGAGGATTTTTAGAGGACTATAGATAGCTTGAATTTCTTGAGAGCTGCCTAGTCATGTCCTTTGATCATTTGCCAATTTGGGAATTGCTCTTACTTTTTTTTTTTTTTTTTTGGTTACAAATTTGAATCAGTTCCTTATATGTCTTAAGAAATAAGATTTTGATCAGCCAATCTTGCTGCAAAGATTCCCCCCTCCCCCCAGTTAACTGTTTTCCTTTTAATCTTAGCTGAACTGTATTTGTTTGTAAAACCCCTTTTAATTTTATATAATCACAATTGATCATTTTATCTTCTATGAACTGAGATGAATGAAAAGCCCAAGAGACAGAATTTCTGGGTAATTAATCAATTTATTAATTAGGCTAGTAGATAATCAATAAATTGATGGTCAACAGTATCTTTTGGTAACCAAAGACAAAACCATGGAGATCACCAAATGCTTACATACCTTTGGAAAAGGGGGTGCCTCTAACAGGTGGAAATAAACCCTGATTGGTGAAAAATTAATGAGGGAGTAGACTTTCAAATGAGGATGTGGGTTGAAAGCCTTCAGCTCCTGATGGGAATGTAGCTTGATCATGAAACTCAGCCACTTCCTGCAATCTGGACAAAGGAATCCATCTCTACCCAGACTGTACTTGTTGGTTTTCTCCCTTGTGAGCTAGGTCACCCTAGGGTGGATGGGATGCAAGGACATGATCTTAATGCATATCTAGGAATATACCTAGATTAGATTCTTTTTACACTCTAAACAAGTTAGGTCTTCTAGTTGGATGGAGTCCTGCCCAAGATTAAGGAGCATGTTCCTGGAGGTTTTGGGCAATCTCGTCTATCAGCCATGTTTTTCAGAGACTGACTAGCTGGCCTACAAGGGCTGGTCCCTGAATGAGGAATTAGAGAGAAAAAGCCTTAATTCTAATTTAATAATTGGTTATTACTATCATAGAACAATAATATTTTCTCTCAGATCCTCTCTATTCTTTGTTTGATCATAAACTCTTCCTCTATCCATAGAACTGAAAGGCTATCTCTTCCTTGTTCCTCTATTAAAAAATGATAATGGTCTTTCATATCTAGGTCATGCATACATTTGGAGCTTATTTTGGTGTGAAGTGTTGATTTAAACTTAATTTTCAGACTGCTGTATAGTTTTTCCAGCAGTTTTTGCCATAAAGTGAGTCCTGACCCCAGTAGCTGGAGTTGTGGGGTTTACTGAACACTAGGCTACTATGTTTGTTTACTTTTGTAGATTATATATTTAATTTGTTCCAGTGATCATCCTCTCTATTATTTTTAACCACTATCTAATTGTTTTGACAATTATGGATTTGTAGTATAGTTTGAGATCTGATATTGCTAGGGTTCATTCCTACTCACTTTTTTTCTTTATTATTTCACTTTAGATTTTTGACATTTTGTCCCTCCAGATGAATCATGTTATTATTTTTTTCCTAGTTTTATAAAGTAATACTTTACTAGTTTTATTGGTATGGCACTGAATTAAGTAACTTAATTTAGTCAGTGTTGTTATTTTTATTATATTGTCTTCGCTCACCCATGAGCAATTACTATTTTTCCGATTATTTAGGTCTGTTTTATTTGCATAAAGTGTTTTTATAGTTGTATTCATGTAGTTTCTATTAATTCTGCAGTTATTTTAAATGGATTTTCTTTTTCTATTTCTTCCTTTTTTAATTTCAAAATTTCATTTCATTTAAATAAACCCGATAATTTATGTGGATTTATTTTATATCATGCAACTTTGCAAAAGTCATTAGTTGTTTCAATTAATTTTTAATTGACTCTCTAGAGTTCAAGTATACCATCATATGACATGCAAAAATGATAATTTTGTTTCTCTTTTGCCTGTGCTTTTTCTGTCAATTTCTTTTTCTCATCACTATAGTTAACATTTCTAACACTATATCAAATTGAAATGGTGACAATGGTTACCCTTGCTTTACCCTTTATCTTATTGAAAAGAACACTTCTTTATTTCCATTATGTATAAGGATGGCTCTTGGTTTTAGATATGTGCTATTTACTATGTTTAAGAAAAGGTCCATTTATTCCTATACTTTCTAGTATTTTTTCATTGAAATGGATGTTATATGAAAAAGCCTTTTCTGAAGCTGACATAGTTATTTTTGTTCTTGTTTTTAAAACAGTTAATGATGTTTTTTAGTTTTCCCGATATTAAAGCCACCCTGAACTTCAGGTTTGTATCGTTAGCATTATATTTGATTTCACACTTGCCCTCACTCTACATACCCAATTGGTAGCTAAATTTTATTGTTTTTAACCTCCCTAACATCTCTTGGCATCCAATCCCTTTTTTCTACTCATGTAACCACCACCCTAGTTCCGGTCCTCCTCATCTGTTATGCACAATAGTCTGCCAATTTGGTCTCTCTGCCTCACGTGTTCCCCTCTCCAATCCATCCTCCACAAAGTTGCTAAAGTAATTTCCTAAAGCACAGGTCTGGCAATTTATACTCTTATTCAATAAACTCCAACCACTTACTGTCCTTTAGGATTAAATATAAACAAAACCTTCTGTTTGATATTTCAAACACTTTACAACCTGGCTCCAACCTATCACTCCATCCTTGTTATGTATTATTTATTCCCTTTCCCACATTCTTTGGCCCAGGCAGACTGGCCTTCTTGCTGTTTTTCTGATAAAATACTCTACTTATCTCTGTTCTTTTGCTCTGGCTATTTCCCATGCTTGGAATATATTCCCTCCTTGCCTCTGCCTCTTAGAATCCCCTGTTTCTTTCAAAATTCAGTTCAAATGCCACTTTTTATTTTAAGTCTTTTCTGATCCCCTCCACCCCCAGCTGCTGGTGTCCCTTCCCAAATTACTTTGTATTTATTTTGCATGTATTTATATATGCGCACATCTTTTTCCAATAGAGTAAAAACTCCTTGAGACAGAGATTGTTTTATTTTTGTCTTTGTATTCATAGTGCCTGGTATACTGTAGTTGTTTAATATTTGCTTGTTGATTGATTGACCGTGAAATATTTGGGGATGAGTTGTTGTTGAATTGTTTTTTCAGTCTTGTCCAAATCTTTGTGATTCAATTTGGGGTTTTCTTCGCAAAGATACTGGAGTGATTTGCCATTTCCTTCTCCAGCTCATTTTTACAAGTGAAGAAACTGAGGCAAACAGGGTTAAGTGACTTGCCCAGGGTCACACAGCTAGTAAGTGTCTGAGCAGTTTCTCTCTAATAATCATGATGATGATGATAATAGCATTTATGTAGTATTTTACATATTTTATTTCATTTAATTTATTAATTTATTTCATTTTACATATTATTCTCATTTGATCCTCACAATAATCCTGTGAGGTAGGTGCTATTATTTCCATTTTAGGAATGAGTATACTGAACCTGAGAGAGGTTTAGTGATTTGCTCAGGGTCAAACAGATAAGTAAATGTCTGCAGCAGTCTCTGAAATCAGATCTTCCAAGTTTAGCACTTGCACTGCTTGGGAAGGTGATTCCCATGCTACCATGGCATGGCAATCTGTGGAAGATAGTACCCCTTGGCACATAGGGGTAATTCAATTTCACTTACCTCACTATTTTGTTTCAGTGTCTTTGTTTCTGATTTCATATGTAATCTTGTTTAAGTGGGCAAATAGTCTTTGGGTAGATGCTTGGAGCTGTGGATTTGAAGGTAGTGACTCCAAACAGAACATCAAAACAGGGATGTACTGAAATGTCCTTGATGTATTTACTAATTGTCAGAATTGAAATATACAAAGAGGAACATGACTTGGCACAATACAAAAAAGACTATAGTCTTTCAGCATCTGGATCTAACTTAGCTCCTCAACCTTACTGCATACCATGCTCATGCCCTCTACATGTCATACACATGTAAATACTTGTTGTGTGGTTTCATCCTGAACCTTTCCCATTTCCATGCCATCCTTCCCTTCCTGAGGATAGGGACTATGCCTTAATTCATCTTTTCATCTCTAGTATCTAAGAAGACAGTGCATTGCCTGTAGCAGGTAACATAATACATTTTTGTTGACCTGAATGGAATTGAATTAAGACCCAAGTCCTGATTTTAAGAAGCTTTTAAAATGTTAGACAATTAAGCAAAGAATGGCATCTTTTTTATGATACTTTTCCCCCTTATACCAAGAATATGCTATGGTGGTTGAGGTAGAAAAATTACTTCTTTCAGTGTAAATTGATTTTTTGCCTAAAGGTTTTCCAGAAATGGATAGTGGAAGAAAGATTTTGAATTTTGGTCTGGAAAGGAGGACTACATAATGAGGGGACACATACTGGGTGCTGGTGGTAGGGGAGTAATTAGAAGACTAGGTGCTCAAGGTACAAGAAATACAACAAATTTGTGACTAATGAACAGTGAGTTCCCATCAGGAGGAAGGTGGGAACACCTCATGGCTCAGTGCTCAGGTAAGAATGAGCCAGATGGAATGAACACCCCATTGTGTTGGGGGGGGGAAACAGATTGTGGGCTCTTAAGGGCCATAAACCCAATTGCAGGTGGTACCAGTGGGAGGCACTTGAGTGAGGTCAGAAGAACAATTTGGTCTGGTAAAGGTGGCTCTGGAAGCAATGAACCTGGGACTCTTTCATATTAATTTCACAAATACTCAAGAAATGACTCATTTTTTCCATTCACCCTTTGCCCTTGGGGTATCACAGTCTGCTTTTCCTAAACCTATAAGTCATTAAAAGATCCTGCTTTTGGGCAGGTACAAATAGTTCCTAAGAAACAAATTAAAAAATCAACAAGATGAGGAAAGAGAAGGCCAGGTCCTGAGATCTGATCTGTCTTTTTCATGGCACCTCAAAATGTATTATAAGCAGTGCAATGGAGTCTGAACTTCTTGAGTTCTAGACTAAAGAGAAGGAGGGCCAATGTTCACTGCCTTTCTAAGGTCGAAATTCCAAGATTCAAACATATCAAAGCCATTAATAGCCTCCATTGATTTACTCTTTTCATCCCTTTTTGGAGATCTATGTTGGAGCTAGCCTCTTGACAGGCAAAATGAAGGCACACAGCCTCACCACTTCCTCAATTTCCTGGCAAATTGAAGGGGCCGCAATGCTATTTGAGTACTGAGGAGATCTTATTTCCGTAGTCCTTGGCTAAATCATCTTTTGAAGGTCAGCTGGGACTAGAGGAATGTCACCAGAATGATCAAGGCACTTGAAATCATGTCGCATGAGAAACGGTTGAAGGAACTCAGTGTGATGTAAGTGGACAGGACATTGGACTTGGGATCAGAAAGGCCCAAGTTCATATCCCACCTCAGACACTTAATAGGTCTGAGTCACTGAGTCACCTCATCCCTGTGGCTCGTGTTCTTCATCTGTAAAATGAGAAGGTTGGGCCCCATGACCTTTACCATCCCTTTCTCTTCTAAATCTATAGAGCCTATAAATTGGGGCTGTTTAGCCTGGCAATGAGAAGACAGTGGGGAAATGACCTCTATCTCCAAGTATTTTAAAGGCTTTCAAATAGTTTAGGGATCAGACTTGTTCTACTTGGTCAAAGAGATGAGAACTGGGAGCAATGAATGGGAGGTGCCAAGAGAAGAAATTGGGCTTGATGGAAGAAAACATTGCCTAAGTATTAGAGCTATATATACCAAAGCACAATGGGCTGTCTCCTTCAGAGGGTTCCTCCTCAGTGGGGACCTTCAAGTTGAGCCTGGACTACTGCTTATTTGGAATGCTGTTGAAGAGATTCTTGTTCAGGTGTAAGTTGGATGTGATGGCTCCTGGGAACCCTTGCTACTCTGAGCTTCTGTGATTACAGAATGACAGTGGGGAGAGAGGGTTAGAAGGTTTGGAAGACTGTGTATATCAGGCACATAATTTATTAGTTAGCTGACTTAGATGATGAAATGAATCCATTAAAAACTCTAGTCTTAGATTCACATGACAAAAGGTATATCTTTTTTAAAAAAATTAATTAATTAATTAATTTTTAGTTTTCAACATTCATTTCCATAAGATTTCAAGCTCTAAATTTTCTCCCCTTGCCTCTCCACTCCCCTTCCCAAGATGGCATGCAACCTGATATAGGCTCTACATATACATTCATATTAAACATGTTTTCTCATTAGTCATGTTGTAAAGAAGAATTAGAACCAATGGGAGGAATCACAAGAAAGAAGAAATTGAAAAAAAAGAGAAAGCAAATAGTATGCTTCGATCTGCATCCAGACTCCACAGTTATTTTTCTGGATGTGGATAGCATTTTCCATTATGAGTCTTTTGGAGTTTGTCTTAAATCAAAAGGTATATCTTCTTAAGCTCCTTTTTCCTCTTCCTTTGTCTTTATCCTTGTTGACTTTTCCTTTTACATTACCCAGTGAACTTCAGAGCTCACAGCTGGCAAGGATGGATGGGCATTTTTAGAAATCTGGTCAATCAGAAAATCATCTGGCTGGCTCAGGGAGTGTGAAATGAGAACTTGTCTTTTTAATTTTTCTGGTGGGCAGGTCTTGGCAAAAATGTGAAGAATTCAAAGTTTGTCTTCTATTTTCCCCAAAGTCTTTCTTTTTTGTTTTCTTCCTCCTCTTCCTCATAATGTAACTTTTCCCTCTCCCAAGTCAAAGATCCTAAAATCTGGCATCCAGAACTGAATGCAGTAGTCCAGATGTGACTTGCCAATGTAGTTTATTCTGAGGTACTGTATTTGTCTTTTAAGAAAATTTAATATTGCATTTTTCCTCAATTATTTGTAGAAACAATTTTAACATTTGTTTTAAAAAATTTTTTTAGTTCCAAATTTTCTCAGTCTCTCCTTCCTCTCCCCCCAGCCCCACTCCATTGAAAAGCCAAATAATTTGATGTAGGTTATTCACTTAAGACATCTGTCTTCTAACTTGTACTCTGGTTCCTTTTTTTCCCTCTTTCCACCAAAATATTTAGTGCCCTCATGTTATCTCCTCTCTAGTGATTTTCCCAAAGTGCAGGTCTAACATGTTATCTCCCCACGTTGATAAACTCTAGTGATTCCCTATAACCTCCAAGATCAAATCTAAAATCATCTGCTTGGCCCTTAAAGCTTTAACAACCTGGCCCCTTACTACTTTTCTAGTCTTCTTATACTTTATTGTTCTCTGTATACTTTGTGATCCAGCTACCCTGGCCTATTTGTTGTTCCTCACATATAATGCTCCATATCCTATCTCTACTCCTTGTCCTGGTCTGAAAGTCATGTGTGGATGAAAATGAGGTATTGAGGTTGGGAACCTAGGTGACTGGGAAGATGGTGGTACCTTCAATAATAATAGGAAAGTTCAGAAGAGAGAAAGGTTTTGGGAGTAAGATAGTAAGTTCTGTTTTGTATATGTTGAATTTGAGATACTTCTAGGAGATCCAATCAGAAATGTCCAGTAAGTAGTTGGTGACACTACACTGGGAATTATTTGTTTAACGATGACAACTTAGCCCTTGGGAGTTTATGAGATCAATGAGTGAGAGATTACATGGAAAAGGGCCTAGGAAATGAAACTTGGGGGACAATTACAATTCATAAATTGGGGGACAATCACAATTAATGGTCATGGCATGAATGTAGATACAGCAAAGGAGACTGAAAAAGAGTGGTCAGATATGTAGGTGGAGAATCAAGAGAAAGCAGAGTCAGGAAAGCCCAGAGAGGAGACAGCACTCAAGAGTCAGTGGTGTCAGATCCTGCAGAGAAGAAAATATGATGAGCATTGAGAAAAGACCATTAAATTTGGCAGCTAAGAGATCATAAGATGAAGCTTGGAGCATTGCTCTCCTGTCCTTGCTCCTTTTTGGAAAGAATGAAAGATGACTTTTAAAGTCGTGTGTCTAGAGGACTAAGAAAATGGTGGTACCATTGACAGAAATGGAGGAATAATACCTTGCATTCATTTGACATTTTAAGGTTTACAAGGTACTTTACTTACAACATCCTTGTGAGGTAGGTTGGACAAGCTCTTGAAATTCCAATTTTTAGATGAGAAATTTGCAGTTCAGGGAAGACTTCTGGAATGCATACTCAGCTAGGGAGTGTCAATAGCAGGACTTATGTTTATAGTACCAGGGCTATTGTCATTGCACCAGCTGCCTAAAGGTGTCATGAAAGGGACTCTCTCTATCTCTTTAGTCCTATGTCCTTTTAGTGGTGGGCAGCAAGGTGGCTCAGTGGATAGAGTGCCAAGCCTGGAGTCAGGAAGACCTGAGTTCAAATCCAGCCTCAGCTACTTATAGTTTTGTGACCTTGGGCAAGTCATTAGACCCTATTTGCCTCAGTTTCCTCATCTGTAAATGAACTGGAGAAGGAAATGGCAAAACACTTCAGTATCTCTGCCAAGAAAATCTCAAATGGGGCCACAAAGAGTCTGAGATACTACCACCACCACCTTTTAGTGGTATAGAAAGATCAGTTAGGAGGCAATTGCAAAGAATAAGGCTGAAAAAAAACAGAGGAATTTTTTCCAGTCATTTTTCAGTCTTGCCTGACTCTTTGTGACCCCATTTGGGGTTTTCTTGGCAAGAGATACTGGAGTGGTTTGCCATTTCATTCTCTAGCTCATTTTAGAGACAAGGAAACTGTGCTAAATAGGGGTAAGTGACTTGCCCAGGGACACAAAGCTAGTAAGTATCTGAGGCCAGATTTGAACTCAAGAAGGCAAGTCTTCCTGACTCCAGGCCCAGCACTATCCACTGCAACACCTATTTGCTCTACTACAGAGGAATTAGGAACCCCATATACTTCTGTACACAAATATACACAAGTATCTACAATGGGTGACAAGCTATAAACTGATCTTGTCTGCCCTACTAGATTCCCTGAGGGCAGGACCAAGCCTGGTCTTGTCTAGCTTTGTGTTTCTCTGAGGATGTGGCTCAATGCCCTGGGTAGAGTAGGCATTCAAGAAATATTGTTGAATGAATGAATGAACAACTGGGATACCCACCAAACATTTCCACCAGCTCCCTGCTGTTCCCTAATTAGAGAAGGATCTGCCTGAGCAAAGACAATTTTCAGCCTCTTGTGCAATCAGCAGTGGAAATGGTTGTGGCAAAGATGATCTGCCTGTTAACATGATGGGACAAAAATGCACTGACCCTCTTTTCTCTTCCATTTAAGTTAATTTACTTTGATATGCATTTGGAGAGTGGTTGATAGGCGTGTAGCACTGTGCTAACCACTGAGGGGAACACAGGAATGCAAGGCATGGTCCCATCCCCCTGAAATGGTAACATAGGAATTATGGAGATAGGACTTTTATGCAAAGGAAATCATTGGACATAGAAAAAAAAAAGGGAACTCTCTGAGATTGTGTAGCATAAAGTCATTATCAAAATGAATTCAATCAAATGCTAAACTGTGTGCTGTGAATGGTAACAACTCCTGGCAAGGGATTGGCTGGCCACAGCCCCACCTGGGACTTTCTGGTCTTCCTGGGTTGTTATTATAAGGGTTAGGCAGAATCAGGAATGGAGGTGCTATGGAGAAGCATAGAATTTCAGAGGAAGATAGGACCTCAGGGTCCTCTGGTCAAATTTGTACATGAGTAAGTTTTTCTTTTGCAGTATCAATTAAACAACCAATCAATAAACCTTTATTAAACACCTATTATGTGCCAGGCACTATGCTGAGTTCTGGAGATATGAAAAGAGGCAAAAGACAGATCCTACCCTCAAGGAGTTTATAATCTAATGAGATTTGCTCTGAGTCAGACCATTTCACTCTTTGAATAGCTCTGACTATTAGGAGGTTTTTCCCACCAGGTGACATCCAGTCTAAATTCACTTATCCGTGACCTTCATTTGTTCTGCCCTTTGGGGCAAGGCAGAATGAGTCTAATCCCTCTCAAGGTTTCTTTCAGCTCAAAATCTATGATCCTCTGAGCCATATGTCACCACTTAATTTTTTAAACAGTATTTTATTTTTCCTAATTATATGTAACCACAATTTTTAACATGCATTTTTTAAAAATTTTGAGTTCCAAATTTTTCTCTCCCTCTCTCCCCTCCCCTCCCATCTCCCTAAGATGGTAAGCAATTTGTTACAGGTTATATATGTGCAACATATTTCCATTCTAGTTATCTTGTGAAAGAAGAAATAGACCAAAAGAAAAAAAAAACTCCACAAAAAAAGAAAATGAAAATAGTAAGCATTGATATGCATTCAGACTCTATCAGTTCTTTCTCTGGATATGGGTAGCATTTTTCATAATAAGTCTTTTGGAATTCTCTTGGATCATTAGATTGCTGAAAAGAGCTAAATCAATCATAGTTGATCATTGTACAATGTTGCTGTTACTGTGTGCAACATTCTCCTTGTTCTGCTCACGTCAGCACTTTAAATACTTGAAAATAGCCTCTCTATTTGCCCTCCCTTCTCTCCACCCACACTACTCCCCAGTTTTTTTCCTCCAGGCTAAATATCCTCATATTATCAATTGATAATCTTGATACTCTTTACAATCCTGGTCACCTTTCTCAGGACACTTTCTAGCTCACCAACGTACTTCTTAAAATGAGGTGCCAAGAAATGGACAAATATTCTAGTTGTGGCTTTGAGCAGGGCAGACTGGTGTAGTGGGACCATCAGCTTCCTTATCCTGGATGCTATGCAACCTAAGATAGAATTAGCTTTTTTGGTTGTCATGTCATACTGCATATTAAGCTTGCAGTTTACTAATCCCCCTAGTTGTTTTTTCCACTTGAACTATTTTCTAGGTATACATCTTTATTTTGCATACTGTACTCTGTATTTATTTTGAACCAAATTGTAAGACCGTACATTTATTTATATTAAATTCTATCTTATTATATTTGCTTCAGGGCGGCTAGGGGGCACAGTGGGTGGCATGCCAGGCCTGGAGTTAAGAAGACCTGAGTTCAAATCTGGCTTCAGATACTTACTAGCTGTGTGATCCTGGGCAAGTCACTTAACCCTGTTTGCCTCAGTTTCCTCATCTATAAAATGAGCTGGAGAAGGAAATGGCAAACTACTCCAATAACTTTGCTAACCCCAAATGGGGTCATGAAAAGTTGGACATGATTAAAACAACTATACAAGAACAATATTTGCCTCATTGTTTTTAACCCCTCAAGAACTCTTTGGATGTCCCTTTTATAATACCATAGGTCCAGTTGTACTTCATGATGTGATTTTTTAAAAGTCCTTTAAAATGGAATTGCTTTTAGTAGTTATGATATGTTGCTATTTACACATAAATACATAATCATTAGCATGTTACCTACTGCAACAGAAACAGGCTATTTCAGCATACGGCTAAATAAGTGAACCACTATGATCAGTCGTCCTTCACCTAGGATGAATGATCTTCCTAGAGTACAGTGACTGTGCCAGTCTCCTGTTTAAGAACTGTCATTGATTCCTCTGGGAATTCTTCCTCTAGATAAAACACAAATTTTGAATGTTGTTCTTTAAAACCCTTCATGAACTGTATTCAGAGAGTGCATTGAATGTTGTTCTTTAAAACCCTTCATGAACTGTATTCAGAGAGTGCATTCTAGGAAGGACACTAAGCCTATATGAAGATATAAAGGTAAAAGAGAGAGTACTGAGTTCAGGGACCAGCAAATAGGCCAGTTTGTCTGGAAACACGAAGTGTGCAATGGGAAATGTCTGCAAAAACAGGTGGGAACTAAATTGTTGAGAAGGTTTTAAATATTAGGAGTTTGTATTTCATTTTAGTGGCAATAGGGATCCAATGAAGATTCTCGAGTAGGGGAATGACACATCCAGACCTATATACTTAGAAGATTATCTTGGCAGTTATGTGTAACGTGATTTGAAAGGGGATTAGAATTTGGGTGACCAATCAGGAGACTATTAAAATAATCCACATGAGAGGTGAAATGGGTCTGAACTAGGCTAGTGACACTGTGTGTGGAGAGAAAAATATGAGGGACATTGTGGAGATAGAATCAACAAGCCTTGGTAGTGGTATATGGAGGGTGAGGGAGTGGGAAGGGTTGAAAAACTACTCTGAAGTGAATCTGAACAATAGGAATGATGATGAGACCTTCCACATAGATGATTAAGTTTGGAGAAGGAACATATTTTGGTAGGGAGAGAGAAAGGGTTCCATGCTGGATGTATTCCAATTTCAGATGCTCATAGGATATCCAGGTGGTAGGGACAAGCAGGCAGGCAGTAACGTGGGAGTAGAATTCAGGAGACAGATTTAGGTTGGGCTTTTGGTTTGGGAGTCATTTGCATAGAGATGATAATGGAATCTGTGGTAGCTGAGGAAATCATGAAGAGGAAGATTACACAAAGAGGAGAGAAGATAGCCTAGGAGAGAGCCTTGGGGCATATCCACTATTAGGGATATAGATAGTAGTCTATTAAAGGTCACAGCTATTTCACATTTCTCATACATTGACCTGGAGCCATAGTCATCACCCCTACCTTCAGTAGACTTTCAATTGCTCCTGCTTTCCAATCCCCCTAACTCCTTAGCATGATGTTATGGAGTGAACACTAATTTCAGGATCAGAGGAGACTGGAATCCTTCCCCTGACACTGTGTAATCTTGGACAGGTCACTTAAACTTTATGAGGTTTCCTCATTTTGAAGATGGGAATAATAATTGTTGTGGTATCTATATCACAGGGTTAATATAAGGGTCAAAGGAGATAATACATTTAAAATGCTTTGTAAATATTACATAAATTTGAGATATTTATTTTGCATTTATCTGATATTATGCTCCAAATTCCTCAATATTCCTTGATATGTGTCTCCCAGGATCCAGATCACATGGATAATCAAATTCTTATCATTGTTCTAGAAATAGAATCATCATTTTGCCTTTCTCTAAATTCTCTCTCCTCTCTCCTATTTTTGGTCTATTTGATGAATTACCAGATAGTTTTTAGCCTCTTACATATGTAAGCCTATACATATCAGGGAGGACTATCACCTTTGGTGTGAGGGCTTGCCAAGCCCTTTTCAGGGCTGCTTATCTACCTTTGGTGTTCACCTGTCACCTAACTCTTACCTGTAGCTCCAAGAAGCTGTAGCATGTGCAGCAGCCATACCCTAGTAAAACCTTCTCAGCAGATGGGCTAAACCAGGTTGAGGATAATTGACAGGCCTCAAACCTGCTGGTGAATTAGGGGTATGTCTAGGAGGTGAAGACTTCCCCAGCAGACGGGGCAGATGAGAACAATTTGTTCCAAAGGCCATGGAGGTGGCTGAAGCAGATGCTGTGGAGTGCTTAGAACTTGTTCAGACATTGAAGTCACCTAGCTCATCCACTGCATTCTGGGCTATTGCCAGTCATCCTGACTTTTGTCTTGCCCCTGGACTCCAATGACTCTGGAAGAGTGAGGTTGATGACTTTGTGCAACTCTGCCTCACTTAAGTCCAATTTATACACAAGTCAAGACATCACCCTGAGATGTCTTTGGTCCCCTTGGAAATGAAAGACAAACAACACCTTCTTCCTCCAATTTAAAAAAAAATTAATTCACTTATTCATTCAACAAATATTCTTCAACCATTTACTATATAAGTACATATATGTGTGTGCATATTCAATTCATGAGCAAGTCAAGACATCACCCAGCATCTATTATTTTATTACCTCAACATCATGATGTCATTGGTCCTCCTTGAAAACAAAAGATGAACAACAATAGTACATATGTTTCCAGGGCTGCCCACTGTCTGAAGAGAGTATGACACAGGCCAGAGAGAAAACAGTCTTTACTTTAAATTCAGAGTTTATCAGCTAAATACGGATTTTGCTGAGTCCTGAATCTGGACCTGACTAGATCTGCTCTTTCCTACTTTAGATGCTTATACTGAACCCAACCCCTTACCTGTCCTGTAATACCTACTAGGCTTCTTCTGTTGAACTGCAGAAAATAATTCCTTAAAAACTGGAATTGGGCAAGTGGAAGCTAATGACTCCATGAGACATCAAGAAATAATAAAACAGACAAAAGAATGAAAAAATAGAAGAAAATATGGAATATCTCATTGAAAAAACAACTAACCTGGAAAATAGATAGAAGAGAGATAATTGAAGAATTATTGTACTATGTGAAATCCATGATCATGATATAGATTATGTAAGGATACACAAAACTTCTAAGAACTTTATCATTATTAGGGAAATTTGGGATGATGTGAAAAAAATGGATAGACAAAAAAGAAGGCTACCCTGGGAGAAGGAGGGAGGAAGAATGGGAGAAATTATCTCACGTAAAAGAAGTGTGCAAGAGCTTTTACAGTGGAAGGGGAAATGGTGTGTGTGTGTGTGTGTGTGTGTGTGTGTGTGTGTGTGTGGTGGGCAATGCTTGAACCTCATCCTTTTCTAAATTGGTTCAAAGAGGAAAACACACACACACACACACACTTAGCTGGGTATAGAAATCTATCTTACCCAACAGGGAAGCTGGAAGAGAAGAAGATAAGAGAAAGAGGGGGTAATAAAAGAGAGGGTGGATAAAGGAAGGCAAGGGTCAGAAGGAAAGAAGACTTTAGAGGAGGAACAGGATAAAAAGAGAGAGAGGAAGATGAACAGAAGAAAATAGGATGGAGGGAAATGAACACTGATAATCATAACTATGAATGTGAGTGGCATGAACTCATCCATAAAACAGAGGTGGATAGCAGAATGGATTAGAAACCAGAATCCAACAATATATTGTTTACAAGAAGCACACTTGAAACAGAGAGACACACAAAGACTTAAAGAAATTTTATTGTATTATGGAAATAGAATCCATAAATCCTTTCCTGAAAGAAGGCTAATGCCTATATTCTCAGCAATACAATGATCTAAGACAATTCCAAAGGACTTATGATGAAAAAATGCTATCCATCTCCAAAAAAAAGAGCTGACGGAGTCTGAATACAGATCTAAATAATTTTTTAAACTATTTATTTCTCTTGGTTTAAAATTTTTTTTTGGGGGGGGTCTGTGTTTTCTTTCACAACATAAATAATATGGAAATATGTTTTGCATGACTGCACATGTACAAGCCATATCAATTGCTTGCCTTCTGAATGAGGTGGTAGGAAAGGGAGGGAAAGAATTTGGAACTAAAAAAAAAAAAGAATATTTAAAAAAATAAAACTAATGCCTAATCTCAGAACCTTACTAGAATGAAAGTCTTTATAGTGGATTCCATTTTAACGAGTCCTGTTTGCTCTTTACATGCAATGCCTAATCATTACTGAGAGGATTCATGGAATTTGATCCTTTCCTTAGGAGTTTCTAACCTTACTTGTAAGTAATCAGCTATAATTTTTTTAGGTTGGAAGGAATAGAGTGTATGTCGGTAATTAGCAAAAATTAATTTTTCAAAAAATGTAACTTCCTATTTTTGACAGCTCCTTGCAGTTTCTAAAGCAGCCATTTATAGTAATAATGAAGAAATGTATACTCAGATTAATAGGTAGAGTGATGTGGTAGATAGATTGCTGGGCCTGGACTCAGGAAGATGAACATTCAAATACCATCTCTGACATTAATTAGCTCTATGGCCAAGGGCAAATCACTTAATTCTTGAAGCCTCAGTTTCCTCATCTGTAAAGTGAGAATAAAACATATAATATTCAGCAGAGTTGCAGTGAGGCTCTGATAAGATAATGGATGTAAAGCATATGCCATTTATCAGTTTTAAATAGCTATTGTCAATTCTGGAGGCAAATGTTTAAGTTAGGCATATAATTAATAAATATGATGATTGATAATGATGATGATGATAAAAGTGACCTTACTTGGAAGTAATCTATTCTAATTTTTTCATTTCATAGATGAAGAAACTAAGGCTGAGACAGGAAATATGAGGTGACACAGGTAGTAAATGGCGGAGTCAGGATTCAGACCCAGGTCTCTGAACCCCATACTTGGCATTTTTTAACTGCACCACATAACAGCAGAAGTGGCAGTAGTAGGCATTGTCATCATCTTAGCAGTGCCACATCTTTCTTTGTTCAGACCTGTAATGTCATTGCTGTAGGGAATTCCCAAAGGCCAAATCTCCTGCACCCAATCAGCAATTGTACTACAATTTGTAGCCTAAATTGCCTGGGGGGGCACTTAGGAAAAATGACTTGCCCACGGTCACTCAGCTAGTATGTCAGTAATAGGACTTGAATCTGGGTGTTTTTCACTCCATAGTTGGCTGTTCATCTACCACCCCAGAGGCAGCTGTCTCTCCATATTTATATAATACTTGAATTCTTTCAAGTTACTTTCACATCTATTTTCTTATTTTATCCTTAAAGGGAAAAAATGTTTTGAGCTAATACTCACCCTGTATTATTGTCTCCATTTGACAGATGAGGAAACTGAGGCTCCTAGAGGTGAAATGACTCAATTAAGATAACTTCATAAGTTAGTGTCCTATATGGGATTATTGAAGAAGGAGGGTCATGTAAATGAGAATAAGTGGGGTATAGTGGATCAGATACTGGACTTGAACTCAAAACCAGCCACACTTGAGTTAAAATCCTATCTCTGACACTTAGAAGCTAAGAAATAACCATTGGGATTTCATTATCTCTCTAGGCCTCAATTTTCCCTCTGTGTAAAATGGAGCTGATAATACCTATTGTATTGTCTGTACAGAATGTTTGTGAGGACCAAATATATTCTGTGGGGTCACTTGGTAGCACAGTAGATAGAACACCAGGCCTGGAGTTAGCAAGACTTGAGTTAAAAAAAACTGCCTCAGGTACTTACTAGCTGCATGACCATGGACAAGTCACTTAACCTCTATTTGCCTCCATTTCTTCAACTGTAAAATGTGCATAAAAATGGTTTCAAGAGAGAGGTGGCCCTGGCATTTGAGAATTGTGCTATGAAGAGGAATACACCCTGGAAATTCATTTGAACAACCCATCTAGCAGAAATGTTGTTTTCAGGGTGAAACTTTATGAGGATTCCATAGGGTAGAAAGGACTACAAGGATCTGCAACTCTAGTTGTGGGTTGCCTCAGCCACATGTATGCCTCACTAGCATTATACTCCAAATTTGGTAGTACTCCTCCTGGGGATTCTGTGAGTGCTTGTGGGAGAGAGTCCTAGAGTTTTTTTGGGGGGTGGGGAGGGATATTTTATAGCTATTTTTCTACTGTACTATTGCAACACATGCCTTTTCTAAGAGCTAATTGTGTTGACTGACTGACTTTTTTAAAAAATCAGTTTTATTTTATTTTCAAGTCTGAATTCTCTCTTTCCCCAGCCTCCTTGGCATCCCCACCTCATCCCCTAACAGTTGAGAAAGCAAGAAAAAAAACAACATGACAAACACGTATATTCAAGGAATTCAAATTCCTGCATTGATCATGTCCCACCATTACAAAACAAAACAAAACAAAACAAAAAAAACCACATATGCCTTAGGCTGCATTCTGAGTCTATGACCACTTTATATGGAGGTAGGTAGCATAATTCATCATGAGTCCTCTGGAATTGTAGTCACTTTGTGTTGATCAGAGTTTCTAAAAGTCTTTGAATGTTATTTGTCTTTACAATATTGTTGTTATTACATAATTTTTTTCCTGGGTCTGCTCACTTCATTTTGCATCAGTTCATATAAGTCTTCCTAGGCTTCTCTGAAACTTTCCCTTTCATTATTCCTTACAGTACTATAATTTCCCATTACATTTACATACAACAACTTGTTCAGCAATTCCCCAATTTATGGGCACCTCTCCATTTTCCAATTCTTTGCCACCACAAAAAAGTGATACTATAAATATTTTTGTACAAATGACTCCTTTACTTCTTTGTTCTTTTTGCATATAGACCTAGTGGCAGTATTGCAGAGTCAAAGGGTATATATACAGTTTAATAGCTTTTTGAGAATAGTTACAAAATGCTTTTCAGAATGGCTGGGACAGTTCATGGTTATATTAACAGTGCATTCAAATAATTTATTTCCTTTAGCTTTTCCATTATTTGTCATTTTCCTTTTTTTGGTCACCTTTGCCAGTCTGAGGGATGTGAGGTAGTATTCCATAATTATTTTAATTTGCATTTCTCTAATTCTTAGTGGTTTAGAACATTTATTCATATGGCTATTGATAAATTTGATTTCTTCCTCTAAAAACTGCTTATTTATATGCTTGACCATGTATCATTTGGGGAATGACTCTTATTCTTATAAATTTGAACTGGTTTGAATTTGAATTAGTTCCCTATGTATCTTAGAAATGAGATCTTTATCAGAGAAACTTGTTCCAAAGATGCATTTCCAATTTCCTACTTCTCTTTTAATTTTACTGAATTGGTTTGCTTTTGCACAAACTTTTACATTTTATGTAATCAATATTTTCCATTTTACTTCCTGTGAACCTTTTTATCTCTTGATTGATCATGAACTCTTTCCCTAGTCATAGATCTGATAGGTGATTGCTTCTATGCTTCCTTAATTTGTTTACAGTATCATCAAAATCATGTACCTATTTGGAGTTTGTCTTAGTATATAGTATAAGATGCTGCTGTAGATCTAGTTTCTGCCAGACTGCTTTCCAGTTTTCCCAACCATTTTTGTTAAATAGTTAATCTGTTCTTCAATTTTCAGGATTTCTATTTCAATATTCAATCTGAGTTTTTTAATTTGTTGATTTTCTAGCTTTCTTAATTGCTTGCCCAATTCATTGATTTGTTGTTTCTCTCTTCTATTGATGAAAGTCTTTAAAGATATATATTTGCTCCTAAGTATTACTTTGGATATATCCCAAAGATTTTGGTATATTGTTTCATTTTTGTCATCATCTTTAATGAAATTATTAATTATTTCTATGATTTGTTCCTTGACTCATCCATTCTTTAAGATTAGGTTATTTAATTTTTGATTAATTTTTGATCTTTGCTTCAAAGGCCCTTCATTGAATACAATTTTAATTGCATTATGAGCTATAAAAGATATCTTTTCCACATTTATTTGTGAAGTTTTTACTCCCAATACATGTTTTTTCTTTTTGTGAAGATGCCATATACAGTTGAGGATATGTGTACTTCTTTCCGTTCTCATTTAATATTCTCCAGAGGTTTCTCATATTTAACTTCTCTAAGATTCTTTTCAGTTCCTTCATTTCTTTGTTTGTTTGTTATTTTAATTGGAGTTAATTGGGTTAGATATATTTAGGTCTGAAAGTGGTAAATTGAGGTCTTTACTATTATGCTTTTACTGTCTACTTCTCCCTGTGCCTTATTTAATTTTTCTTTTAATAATTTAGATACTATACTATTTGGTGTATATATATGCTTAGTATTGAAACCAGTTCAGTGTTTATGGTACCTTTCCACAAAATGATTTTTCTTTTGATTAGTTCCATTTTTGCTGTTGCTTAAAGATCATGATTGCTACCCCTGTATTTTTAAATTCAGCTGAAGCGTAACAGATTCTGCTCCAGCACCTTATTATAACTATATCTTTCTGTTTCAAGTGTAAATGACATATTGTTGAATTCTGGTTTCTAATCCACTCTGTTATTCTCTTTTGCTTTATGGGTGAGTTCATCATTTTAGCATTCGTAGTTGTGATTCTTAATTGTGTATTCCCCTCCAGACTATTCTTTTATACTTTTCTTTCTCTTTGTTTCCTAACCCCTCTTTAAGAGTTGCTTCTGACTAATTCCACCCTTAATATACCCTCCTCTTCATTCTCTCTTTTCCCTTAACCCTTCCTCTTTCCCTATGTATTTTTGTATCTAATACGCTCTCTCTCTCTCTCTCTCTCTCTCTCTCTCTCTCCTTTTCTCCTTTCACCAGTTCAGATGAGGATGAAATTGAAGCATTGCTTACTGCTTCTTCCAATTATTTGCAATGGTCTTACCCATTTTTTCTCTGCTTTCTCCTTTCCCAGTATATTCTTCTTCCCCTCCCTTTTAATTTTTCTTCTAAAGTAATCAAAAACTAAACAGAAACAATCCTAGATCTTCTATCTAATTAGACTCTCTCTATGACCCCTGATGATGACAGAGTTCTGAGGAATATATAATTTCCTCATATAAGAATATAAGCAGTTTATCCTTATTTAGTACCTTATGATTTCTTACTCCTGTTTTCCTTTTTATGCCTCTCTTGACTCTTGTGTTTTTATGTTAAAATTTCTATGCAGGTCTGGTCTTTTCGTCAGGAATCCTTAGCTATCCTGTATTTCATTCAAGATCCATCCCCTCCCCCCGCAAGTAGCATTATACTCAATTTTGCTGCATAAGTGAACTAGACCTTTTGCTGTCTGGAATGTCATATTCCAAGTTCTCCACTCTTTAGTAATTTTGTTGTTCAGTTGTGTCCAACTCTTTGTGACCCAATGGACCATAGCACACCAGGCCCTTCTATCCTCCATTATCTCTCAAATCTGTCCAAATTCATGTTCATTGTTTCCATGACATTATTTATCCATCTCATCCTCTGCTGTCTCCTTTTCCTTTTGCCTTCAATCTTTCCAGATATCAGGGTCTTTTCTAGTGAGTTCTGTCTTCTCATTATGTGGCCAAAGTATCTTCAGCTTCAGTATTTGACCTTTCAGTGAATATTCTGAGTTAAATTCTTAAATATTGACTGATTTTACCTCCTTGCTCTCCAAGAGACTCTCAGAAGTCTTCTCCAGCATCACAATTCAAGAGCATTTATTCTCTGGCACTCCACTTTCCTTATAGGCTAACTCTCACAGCCGTGAATTGCTACTGGAAAAACTATAATTTTGACTATATAGACCTTTGTTGGCACTCCACTTTCCTTGTAGGTCAACTCTCACAGCTATACATTGCTACTGGAAAAACCATAACTTTAACTATATAGGCCTTTGTTGGCAAGGTGATGTCTCTGCTTTTTAATATGCTGTCAAGATTTGCCAAAGCTTTCCTTCTAAGGAGCAAGCCTCTTTTAATTGCATGGCTATAGTCACCATCTGCAGTGATCTCTGAGCCCAAGAATATAAAATCTGACACTGTTTCCATTTCTTCTACCTTTATTTGCCAAGAAGTGATGGACCAGTTGCCAAGATCTTAGTTTTTTTGATGTTAATCTTCAAGCCAGCTTTTATACTCTTCTCTTTCACCCTCATCAAGAGTCTTCTTAATTCTTCTTCACTGTCTGCCATCAGAGTGGTATCATCCACCTATCTAAGATTGTTGATATTTTTTTCTGGCAACTTTATCGTATGTGATCCTGACTGTGGCTTCTTGATACTTGAATTCTTTCTTTCTGATTACTTTCAGTATTTTTTCTTTGACATGGGAGCTCTGGATTTTGGATATGATATTCTTGTAGAATTTAAATTTTTTTTAGGGAGATAAATGGTGGATCCTTTCTATTTCCACCTTGTTTTCTGGTTCTAAGATATCTTGGCAATTTTCTTTTGTAGTGAATAAAACCCCTAAAAGACAGAGTTTCCAGGTAATTAATAATCATTTTATTAATTAAGCTACCTAATAATCAATAAATTGATGGTCAGAGGTTTCTCTTGGTAACCAAAGATGCCAAGAGAGACTCTGAGACACCTCAAATCAGGTGTGTACTTTGTGACAAAGAACTCCAGACAAGTGAAACTCAACCCTGATTGGTGGACATTTAATGATGAGGTGGGCTAAACCTGATATTGTCTAAATACATACTGAGGCACGCAGTTTTTCACTTTCTTCTTCTTTCCTTCCTTCCTTCCTTCCTTCCTTCCTTCCTTCCTTCCTTCCTTCTTTTCTTTCTTTCTTTTTCAAGTTTTCTTGCACAAAATGACTAATATGGAAATGTTTTACATGATTGTGCATGTATAAATTACATCAGATTGCTTACCATCTCAGAGAGGAGAGAGGATTAGAGTTTGGAATGCAAAACTTAAAAAAAAACAACTAAATGTTAAAAATTGCATGTAATTAGGGGAAAATGTTGTTAAAAAAAGAAATATGATATCCAGCCTCTTTTTTTGGTCATGGCTCTCAGGTAACTCAATGATTCTTAAATTATCTCTCCTTGATTTGTTTTTGAGGTCAGTTGTTTTTACTAAGAGGTTTTTTGGGGTCCCTATTGGGGAAGAGGCCATAAAAAGCAGCAATAAGTGAGAGCCGTGCACCTAAACTCTGTGAAAGGTGGAAGCCTGGACATGGTGACCTGTTAAAATCATAATTCAGACACTGAGTCACAACTTAGTTACTGTGACCAGTGAAACACATAGCATGAATACAGTGAATAGTTTATGATCTGTACATGATCAATACACAAACCTGTGTTTGGGCATTTTACCCAATAACACTGGCTTAATGCCCAAAAATGAGTTCATTACTAAGCAGAAAACCAAAATTTCCACCAATCAGTAGTGATGTACTCTATGGCACTACCTCCCTTTGTTTGATTTCTATAATTACCACTGGGCATTCCTGGGGTCTTTGTGGGGGTTGATCCATTATTGAGACTGTTTCATCTGGAAGCACACCCCAGACTGACCCCTATTGTAAGTAATCCATTACGATTATTAAAACCATCTATTAGACTCTTTATCTAATCATAATGGAGCTCTTGGCCTTTTTCTTTGGTACCAAATTAGCTTCTTTGTTTGGGGAAGCCAAGAATATTTCAGTGCATAAGGATATTCCCTTGGAAAGGAACAGAGTTCCCCAGCCAGGGGAATTCTGGACCCTAAAGATGCCTTATTTTCCTTCTATTTTTTTTCAATCTTCTGTCTTTGTTTTGATATTACCTGATGTTTCAAAGAGTCTTTAGCTTCTACTTGGTTTATTTTAATTTTTCTGGAGTTATTTTTTTGGGTAAGGTTTTGAACCTCTTGTTCCAAGATGTTAATTCTGTTCCCATAGCTCTCATTTATTTTCCTATTTTTCCCTCTGCCATTCTCATTTGTTTTTTAAGATAATTTTTAGCTCCTTTAAAAACTTTTGCTTTATCTTTTAAAGAATTCTGGTTGAACTTGTGTCCAAACTGTGTTTTTCTTTGAGACTTTGCTTGCAGATATTTTATAATTTACATTATAATAATGTTTTGTAATTATAATGGGTTTGTTTCTTGGCCTTCTCTTTCAACATAATAGATCTTTATTGTGGCATTCTTTTTTGTTTGCTCATTTTCCCAATCTACTTCCTGATTTTGGACTTTATGTTAAAGGTTCTGTATGCTTCCAAGGGGGAATGTTGGGTTGAGCTTTTGCCCTCAGGTTTTTATCCTGCTTCCTTGGGGTTATTGAATTTTGTATTATTCCAGAGTCTAAGGGACAGCTTAGGCTGGGGACCTACAATCCTTTAGTGCTCCTAAAATGAGGTGGTCTGGGGCCAAGTCTACTCACTGCCTTCCTGATCTGAGCTGTGCAAGTTCTTGATCCAGGTTTGGGTCTGAAAAAATGCCTATGGACTTGTCCCTAGTTGGAAATTTTAGCAGGCTTCTGTTGGACTCAGCCACTGTCATTGGGACACTTTACAGTTTCACAGTGATCAAACTATGGGCAACTTTTTGGTTTGGGATTTCTGCCCTGTTTATTTTCCTGCAGGCTTCACCCTGGGCTAGAAGATAGAACTGAGTCTTTGCTTTGCTTCTTGAGTCAGAGTCACAGAGCTCTTGTTTGCTTCTGAACTTGTTCCTTGATTGATTTCCCATCTAGGGTCCATAACCATGACTGCTCCTCTCTACCACTTCTAGGCACACATCCCCTCTTCAGTCCACCCTGCATCTGTGAATCAGAAATGGATAGTGAGTGATAGAACTACCAGATGGCACCAATTCCCACGCTGTGCACTAATTAGGACCATTTGGGATCTTTTTCTGCCTTGGTCCTTCTTGCCCAGTGCACAGCATGGTCCTCTTTCAGTCACTGGGCACTGGAATGCTCAGCAAAGTGTGTCCTAGCTAGATTTCATCTCCTGGGTCCACAGACCTCAGTCTCTCTGTCTCTCTCTGTCTTGCTGTCTGTGTCTCTCTGTCTGTCTCTCTTCCTGCATCATGGCTCACTTTGATTATGTTCTTGAATTTCCTGATTGAGATTCAGTCTGGTCCATGTTTTAGATTTTTGTGGAGGAGGGATGGTGAGGAGCTAGACTTCTTCCTGCTATTTTGCCATCTTGGCTTACCTCCCTACTGGCTGATTGTTAATGGGAAGGTCACTCATAGGGGCTCTTGAGCTAAAGTAAGTAGGATTAGCCAGTCAGAAGGACTCTAGAACTTATGAGAATAGTTGTTGTTAATTGTTTCAGTCTTGTCTGACTCTTCATGACCCCATTTGGAGTTTTCTTGGCAAAGATACTGGAGTGGTTTGTCATTTCTTTCTCCAGCTCTTTTATAGATGAGGAAACTGAGGAAATAGGATTAAGTGACTTGTTTAGAGTCATCCAGCTTGTATCTGAGGCTGGATTTGAATTCTTGATATCAGTCTCAGCCACTCTATCCATGGTGCCACCTAGTTTCCAGTAGACACCCTCTAGAGAGATAACGAGGTGGTGGTGGTGGTGGAATTATACTTATTTCCTTTCCTCCCTCCTTCCTTTCATCCTTCTTTCCCTCTCATTATTTTGTGTTGTCCTGGATAAATAAGAATACAGCAATATAGCGCTCAAAAGAAATCCTAAACCTATCAATAGCTCAATAATTGATTAGATCTAGATATGAATACAAGCCAAGTTATTTTTTCTGACTCCCAGTACTAAATTCTCTTCACTAGGTCAGTAGTTCTGTGCTGGAACTGGAACTGCCTGGCCTCTGTCAGTGAAGGAGAGAAAGTTTTCTTTTTTTTTTTTTCTATAAATTTGGCAGTTTAGCAGCTTCTCTTACTTCGAATGGAGTGAGAACATTTTCAAATGGGGAGTCTTACATCATAGAATGGCTGCAGTTGCAAAGATAGAAGCAATGAAATAAATGTTATTGAGGCCCTTTCTAAGCTCTGAGTAAACTGATTTACATGCAGGAGCTATGAAACAAACTGAAACAGTAATTGACCCCCCCTGACCTCCTCTGATTCTTCAGGGTGGAGTAATCTCAGGAGGACTCATTCATCTCTTTGCTCAGGACTTAGTTGACTGCAGAATAATTACAGGGAATTCAAGTTTAGACCTATAAAGATTTGTCGCTGGCCACTGGGTACCAGTGGCTTAATAAAAATCAACAGGCTTATAATTACTCTCTGCTATCTAAGAGCAACCTCATGTTGAAATGCAAATTATGAAAACATCTATCACAAAATAAGGCAAAAAGTTTTAAAATGTTAGTAATTCTAGGCACAAAATCATGCAGTGAACTTGAAAAACTTGATGCCAATTATGTGCTCCACTGAATTAAAATGAATTAGTATTATTAATAAAGACCCAAATGATCTAGCCTGCTAGTCCAACCTTTTACCATCTTGCATTTCATTAGGAGTGAACTTTTCAATTAAGATCTGTCTTCCCACACTTACCAAATTAAGTTTTCCAGACTTATGAGTCAGTCCCAAGGACCTCAGGAAATAGAATAAGTTTGCAGAATTGGGCATGACAAAGTGCCAGTTTCTAATATCACATTTCAGCTCCTTTCTGGGTAAGGTGATCACCTCATCTGGATCTCTAGACTTGAATAATTTATTCAATAAAAGGTGCCATTTTAAGGGAAAGAAATAAAGATGTTTATACTTGAAGGCAGCACTCAGAAATAACGTTTGCAGTCAAAAATTGAAATGGATCTGTCAGGAGCTATTTGGAAGAAAAGAGAGGGAAATGGATAGAAATGGAAATGTATAAAGATGTCATGTACTAATATCCTAAACTTTATTTGTCCTGTGAAGGATTTTTCCATGTAGATGAGAGTTTTTCAATTGGAAATTCCTCCCAGAAACTCTACAAATTTGCAAATGTTTTGACTGTTAGTTAACTCTATCATAGCTAGATAGCCAGAATAGATTTAAGATTCAGTATTTTGTGTGTGTGTGTGTGTGTGTGTGTGTGTGTGTGTGTGTGTGTTGGGGGGTATGATGTTTACAATTCATTCTTTCATGAAGGTTTGGCGATTTATGGGTAATGTAATAATATAGAAGAGCTCATTAATTTTCAGTACTTATTGTTCCCAGCCCTTTTTGTGTGCATTGTTAAGCTTTTACTCATTTTGTTGTTTCCCCTCTTTTTAAAAAAATTTATATTTTGCTCAAAATGTCTTCTTTTTCCTTCTTTTTTCTCCTGTATCTTGTTGTCATTCAACATTCAGTGTAAGTCTCACCTTCGTGAAAGCTTCCCTGACCACTTTCATTCTTATAGCAATTTCTTCTCTGAACTCTTGAATGGCACTTGTTGGCCTATTTTCCCAACTAGGTACTTGCCCTGGAAGACTGAGTACCCAGAGAACAGCTACTACCTTAGGCTCTACCTTATCCTGTGGGTCTCTACATCTAACACTATAGCTCTTTATCTATCTATCTATCTATCTATCTATCTATCTATCTATCTATCTATCTATCTATCTATCTATCT
>NW_020954672.1:5057051-5125150 GCF_900497805.2 Vombatus ursinus
TCTATCTATCTATCTATCTATCTATCTATCTATCTATCTATCTATCTTTCTATCTGTCTATCTGTACTTGTCATCTATCTATCCATCAATCCATCTATCTCTATATATCTATGATATACATATTTCTATCTATACTTCCAATTAACAATCTGCTAAGAGGCACAATTGATTTAGTAAAAGTCATTTACTAAGAAGATATGATAAAAACAGTAGCTACAAAACTTCCCCCCCCCATAAACCCAATGCATACTCTCCAACAAATGTACAGAGTTTATGGAGAAGAATGGACTCAAACTTAACATATAATGGTGGCAATACACATGTGTAAGATATATGTGTGGCAAAGACAACTTATGACTTTTGGTATTGAAGGACCTGGAAATTCTTTCTCTCTCTCTGTAGAGTTATCACACAGCTCTCCATGATTCAGTGTCTCTCTTGGGTGGGTTGTTCAGCTGCGTTCCCAGGACCTGCTCCTCTACACAGCCAGATTTCTTCTCTGTTACCAAGAGTCACAGTCTTTGAAGCTACTTCCTTCCTCTGGTAACTTTTTTTTTTGGTCGAGTATGTATGTGTGTGTGTGTATTCATTACTGGTTGCAATGTCTTCTACTAGTTGAGTTGTTATTTTTCAGTCCTTTCAGTTGCGTCCTCCTCTTCATGACTCCATTGGGAGTTTTCTTGGCAAAGATTCTGGAGTGGTTTGCCATTTACTTCTCCAGCTTATTTTTTTTTTTTTTACACACGAGGAAACTAAGGTAAATAGGGTTAACTGACTTGCCCAAGGTTACACAGCTTATAAGTGTCTGAGGCCAGATTTCAGCACAGAAAGATGAGTCTTTCTGACACCAACTCTGGCACTCTATCCATTGCACCAACTCGATGTCTCTACTAGCTAAGTAGCTTTCCTTAAAAGCTACGTGATCAATGAAGAATGGAGAGGAGAGAAATCCCTCATGTCCCCTTCTAGGGTCCACAGGCAGCTCTAGTTTGTGATCTCTTTTACATTCACCTGCAGAAACTTATCCATGACTTTACTTAGTCTGATATCTTCTGAGTACTCTTTTCCCTTCCTTTCTCTTCTTTGCTCAACTGAATTTGCCCTTGGTGGAAAAATGGGGGACTGGTCAGGGAAAGAAGGCCCTAGGAGAGGGGAACCTTGGCAAATGGATTCTGGAAGTCATAAAAGTAACAGTTCAGGACTGGGGAAGGCAGCAGGGTAGTTGTAAACTAGGGTCGCAAGATGATAAAGCACTTTGAAGCATGGGATCAGAAGACTGCCATGGAAGAAAGTGTGCCATTTAGTGTCAGTTTCCAGGGGGCAAAGCCTTGATCACCTCACCCTAGTTATGGCTCTGTATGTTGGGTCTGTTTTCCCTATACTCTGTGAAAGTATTCATCTGCCAAGTAACAATATTGACAATCTTGTGTTCATGGTTTCCATTTACATTTCTGTCCAAGGAACTGCACAATTGGCTCATCCCACTGATTATCTGGCTTTTGGGTTAGCTGCTTTTACCATGGAATTCTCTGATTCCACAGTATTTATTCTCTGAATTAGGTGGACCATCTGTTTAGGTCTATCCACATATACTTGATCACATGCTGTCTTGTTTTGTTTTCTAATCATTTTATGTGCTCTGTCTTGCTTTCCTAAGCAAACACTCTAAGGATAGGGACCAATTATTATACTTCCATATTCTCCTACAGCACTTGGTAATATTGAGCTTATAGTAGACGCTTGATGAATGATCACTAATTGAGTTAGCCAATTCCTCTCTTATCACCAGTCTTGTCTGCTGTCTTTGGAAGTGCTTTGCTTAAGGACCCGGCTTTGGTTTCGGTTACAGAATTGGGAGTATAAATAAGCAGGACAGGCATTATAGAAACATATCCTTCTAACGCCTCCTGGCTGCCAGCCTTCTTTCACAGATGGAGGAGTCCTTCAGCCTCTTCAGATAAATATCTTCTCTGTGTCAGCCTCTCTTTCTATTTCTGGTGGCCTTTCATTCATTTTGCTGCATTCTGAACCTGATTGTTTCTATTTACCTTTCCTTTCCACCTAACCCTTCCCTCTGGTCATTCTTCTTAAACTCCTCTATAGTTTAGTTTGTAGCCTGTGCTTTAGCTAAATATAATGCAACTGCATTTCTTTTTAACACTTCCCAAACTAACTTTTGGCTCTCAGACTGATCTTATTTTCAATTAGTCTATATTATGGAGTATTTATTTTATTGAACCAATCTTTTAATACTCAATTAAAAAACATTATTTTTCTATCAAATTGGTTTGAAGAAATTTAACAGAAGAAAATTGCTGTAAGTGAAGTGGCGGCCTCCAAGCTGACTTCCCTGAAAAGGGCAACCTTGAAGACATGCTGCTGTGATAATTAGCAAAAGAGAAGTGACAGAAACCAACTGCTCCCAAGATAACACAAGGTCACATTTAAGAAAAGGGCAGCAGAAATTGAATAGGCAGCATGACCAAAGACAATAGCTCAATGGGTCTCTGGGATTTTTAGAAAAACCACTGAAATACACATCATATTAAAAGCTACCTGAGAGACTCCACCGTCTTGGAAAATACACAAATAAACAAATATGGCCAGTAGGATTTTATTTCTGAGATACAGTATCAATCAAAAATCAAAGAAAACTTCCTACTATTTGGTTAGATAAAATACATAATTAATATAAGTAAATTACTCAAATCATAGACCGGTGATCTCAATGCTAATTCCAAGTATAATTCTGTAACTGATTATTCAATTCTGGTTCCTAGTGATTACTTCTTTCTTTTCTTTGTCCTCACAAAACAGTAAGAGTTCTCCAAGAAATAGTTTAACCAAAGTAACCTTATTTACCTTTTTGGATAGGGTCACTAGATTAAGGAACTTCTATACATGCTGAGGAATTGAATTATTGTAGCTTTGAGTGACAGTGTATTGTGGAGGAAAGAGCACTGGTGTAGGAGATTTGGGTTCTTTTCATGATATTTCTACTAATGGGTCAGTGACCATGGTTATATCATCCCCTCTCCAAGTTCTTCAGTTTCTTTTTCTATACAATGAAGGAGATTGCATGGGGTCCTCTCTAGAGTTCCATACAGTTCTAAAATTTTGTCATCTAATTACATGTCATCTTGATTTCTGTGAAGCTGTTGACTCGTTCTCTCATGGTAGCCTTGTAGACCAGGAGGAATATGGGCTGACCTTTTTGTAGATTCTTAGCTAGTTTAATTAAAAGATTGATGTGAACCTGGAGTAAAGTCTTCAGTGGCATGCTGTAAGGCTCTGTTCTCAGACTGGTTCTGTTCATCATTTTAGACTTACACTGATTTGGAAGAAGAACTAAAGGGTACACATCAGATTTTCAAGACTGTGTTAGGTGACAGAATCAAGATTCTAAAAGATTTCCACAGGTAGAAACGATGAACCCCAGCTAAGAAGGATAGCTCTGAAGTCTTAAATATAGGTTCAGAAAATCAGTTGCATAGGTACGTGTCAAAGGAGATTTGGCTTAACAAGGATTCATGTCAAAAAGACCTATGGTTTTTAGTTGTTGTTGTTGTTGTTGTTGTTTTTTGGTTTGTTTTTTCGCTGAAGCAATCAGGGTTAAGTGACTTCCCCGGGATCACACAACTAGTAAGTGCCAAGTGTCTGAGGTCAGATTTGAACTCAGGTCCTCCTAACTCCAAGTCCAGAGCTCTATCTACGATACCACCTACCTGCCCCAGTTTTTAGTTTTAACATGGTATATTTAAGGAGGGGTGTTCTGGTAAATGTTTAACAACAGGATCTCTGAAAATGAACTTTTGAGTTTTAGCTGCTTTATTAACATTTCCCTTGTCACTTTTTTTAAGTGTAGACAACCATAAAGCAATAAATCAAGCCATGATTTGTAACACTGTCAAATTTCAGAGCTGTAAATACTCATGCTGAAAATTTAAAATTTAACACTTCTCTCTTCTTTCTCTCTCTCTTTCTCTCCTGTATAAGCTGATTCCATCACACTCCTGTTTTAAATATGAGCCAGTAGTGTGAACTGTGACTTCAGTAAAGCCAACATATTGCTGGACTTCATAAAGAGTAGCAAAATACACAGATCAAAGAAGGTAACAGCTCTATTGTGTTCTGTGTTGGTCAATCCACATCTGCAGTATTATATTCTGTTTTGAGTGTTGAAATTAAAAGGGGCATTGACATAGTGGAGTGAATCACAAGGACAGGGTCTGGAACTGTGATGAGCCTAGCTCCCCAATATCTCTCACATGCTTCCCCTTTTTTCCACTCACATAGACCCTGACCTAGCTAAGGCCCTCAACACCCCTGCCTACACTGATGTAATAGGTTCTTAATAGATCTCCCTATCTTAATTCTTGGGCAGCTAGGGGGTACAGTGGGCAAAATGCTGGTCCCAGAGTCAGAAGGACCTGAGTTCAAATCCATCTCAGACACTTACTAGCTATGTGACCTTGGGCAAGTCACTTAACCCTGTTTGCCTCAGTTTCTCATCTGCAAAATGTGCTAGAGAAAAAAATGGCAAAAGCACTTTAGTAACTTTGCCAAGAAAACCCCAAATGGAGTCACCAAGATCTGGACACAACTGGAATGACTGAACAACAACAAAAATCTCCCCTTTCTTCCCTCTCCAATCAGTCTTCCACAAAGTTGATAAATGGATATTCCTAAAGCACAGATCTGACTCTGTCATTCCCCTGCTCAAGACCCTTTAGTTGTTCCCTGTAGAAGCTAGGGCAAAATAGATTCCTTTCTTTGGCATTTTAAAGCCCTCTTCAATCTGGCTTCAACCTATCTTTTCAGACTAATTTTCTAATATTCATATTCCCTGGGTGATATTCTGTCTTCCCTACAAACTGACTACTTGTTCCCTGTTTATGAAACCTTATTTACCACTTCTGTGCTATTGTGCAGGCTGTGCCCCCTATGGTTGGCATGTTTTCCCTTTTGACCTCTGCCTCTTGAAATCTCTGTCTCCCTTCAATGCTCAGCTCGAGTGTGACCAGGATCCTACATGAGGCCTCATAGGAGCCTCTCAGTTGCTAGGGCTCTTCTGCTAATTATCTTGTATTCAGTACTTTCTATATATTCCTCCTCCCTCCCATTTACTTATCTATGTCAGTGTTGTTTTTTCTCCAGCTCCTTGTGGACTAGGATTATCTGGCACAATGCCTTGAATCTACTAGGCTGTTGATTTGAATTGAAGTCAGCTGCAAATCATATTACAGTAATCCCTTCCACAACCCAACTTTCCACATCATGGTTTTGATATATCACTTCATAAGAAATTAAATGGGAATTTTTTGGAAGTTTTTTGAAAATCCAAGATAACATGTGAAGCCCAGCAGATGACACAGAAAAGGTTTAGAAACTCAGAAATGCACAAAATATATGTGTAGTATTGTATAATATCTATATATTTTATCTTTTAATATCATAATAATTCAGACTTCTTCTCTAGTACGAAGGGAGGGCTAAAAAATTTTTACGTGGATATTCCATAGTGAGGGGGCCTGCCACACCCCTAATCCCTTGATGTGGAAGGGATAATTGTATATGAAGAATGGTTGAAGGAAGAGGGATGTTTGACTTGGGAAAGAGAAGATTTGAGGGGGATACTCTATCTGTCTTCAAATATTTGAAAGGTTGTTCTTGGAAGAGAAATTAGATTTACTCTGGCCCAAGAGGCAAGAAGCATGTGTGACCTTTGGGTAGAAGGTACAAGAAGACAGATTTGAGTTCAACATGGGGAAGTAACAGACATCCAAATATACACTTGCTTGTGATTGAGTGAATTTTCTCTTACTGGAAATGTTCAAGGGAAGTTTTGTTGTTCATCTGATTCCTGCCCTTGGTGGGAGGTTGGGCTTGATGACTTACAAGGTCCTTTGCAATTCTTAGTTTGCACAGTTATTTGAAATAATGCCATGTTTGCCTACTCTTCATTACACTTCCTTGATATTTTCACTTTAAAGGGGAGGGGAGGGAAGGCAATGTAAGTAGGAGAGCATTTAAGTCCCAGTTTGCAGCTATCTTTCCCTTGGAATGCAAAAACCTTAAGTGAGGGATTAGAAAGGAGACATTCTTCTCTCAGTAGTCAAGCTTATAAGGACAATTTAAATTTTGAATGGTCCATGTCCTACCTCTCTCTACTACCTTGGCAGATTGACCACTGATACTTTCCAATCAGCAGTTCTATATTGATTACTCTTGTCTATCTTTTTTTGATCCTTCCACGGATCTGGGGAAGATGGCATAATGAAGTGAAACCAGTACTGGGTCTGAATCCTGGCACTGCCACTGATTGCAGATGTGACTTTTAGGTGACACATATGACTTATATACATAACCACATATAAGTCATTTCACCTTTGTGGTCTTTAGCTTCCTTATGCATAAAACATGGGGGATGGATTATTAGAAATTTCCAATCACTCTACTCCTTAGTACTTTCCCAGGCAATCACCCTATGCACTGGCTGCACTCTTGTCCCTTCCCCATCTTGAAGCCTTGATGAACCAGTTCAATTCTATGTTACCCTCTTTTTAAAAGATTCTCTTGTCCTCCCCCCCCCTTTTTTTGGTGAGGCAATCAGGGTTAAGTGACTTGCCCAGGGTCACACAGCTAGTAAGTGTCAAGTCTCTGAGGCTAAATTTGAACTCAGGTCCTCCTGACTCCAAGGCCAGAGCTCTATCCACTGTGCCACCAAGCTGTCCCGACTGTGCCACCTAGCTGCCCCTTGTTGCCTTATTCTATTACCAGTTTTGCCTTGTCAAGCCTTAGCCTTGGCACTCACGCTATCTGCCAATTTTCCTCCTATTCATATGCCACTGAAAAGAATGGGAGAAAAATCACCAAGTGTTGACTGAGTCTATTACCCATATGTGTTACATAATTTCAACCAGGTACTCACCGCAGTAAGGCAATCCTTTCTGTACCTTAGTAATCAATCTCATTCACCACAGCAGCTTTTCTAATCCTTTTCATCTCTCCTAAAATCTCCTATGGCTCCTTTCCCCCTCTCTGCTGAGAACATGGTTTCAAATTTCACTGAAACAATTGAGATCCAGCACTGAGAGCTCCCTCTTATTCCCTCCTCCTCATTTGACAACACTCAGATGCCTTCTGCCACTATTTCCACTTTCACCCTTGTCCCACAAAAAAAAGTGGCCCTATTCCTTGCCCAGACAAATCCATCGACATGCACAAGTGATATATATCATTCTATCCCATCTTTGACCCTGCTAACATCTCCAGCCTCACTAATCTTCAATCTTTTCCTGTCTGTTAGCAGTTTCTTTACTGCTTACAAACAATCTTACGTTTCCTCCATCCTCCCCAAAATTCTCACTTGATCCATCCATCCCTGTTAGCTGTTGTCCTGTGTGTCTCCTCTTTTTTGTGGTTAACCTTCTTGGGAAGGCCATTCATAATCTGGTGCCTCCACGTCCTTTCCTCTTCCTCTCTTCTTAACTCTCTGTAATCTGGCTTCTAACTTCATCTTTTGACTGAAAAGCACTCTCCACAAAGTGACCAGTTATCTCTTAATCATCCTTCTTGACTTCTCTGCAGCCTTCAACACTGCTGTTCACCCTGTCCTCCTTGATACTCTCTCCTCTCTTGATTTTCCCGATGCTGTTCTCTGCTGGTTCTCCTCCTGCCTGTCTGATCTCTTCTCCACCTCCTTAGCTGGAACTTCATCCAAGTTGTACCTACCTAATAGTGGGTGTCCCCCAAAGACTCTCTTCTTTTGTTTCTCTATGTTATTTTGTTTGATTATCATTATCAGATTTTGATTTTTTTGAAGTCAGGCACCATTTCTGCCTTTCTTTGTATCATTTACACTTTAGCATGGTGCCAGACACATTATAGACACTTAATAAGTGTTTGCTGACATGACTAAGTGTTGGGTTCATTCTTGAGTTTTACTTGCATTTGATGATGTCTTTTTTTTTTTTGGCTATTTCTTATATACAGTTCATACTGCATAATCTTCTACAATCTATATATTGAGGTTTTAGAGTTTAGGGGTTCTGGGACCCCAAAATAGTGATATACGAGCCCTGCCTGAATGAATTCCATCAAAGCCTTCTTTCAGCTACAGACAAGGTTTATTAAGGATTTGCCATATTGGGCAAACTCTTAAGGAATCTGAGCATTTGTGATGCTCCTATTGACAAACTGGCTAGAGTAAATCTCAGCCATTGGCTAGATTTTAAGAATCTGAGCACCTTAATGGAGATAAGATGGACCTTATATATGGAAAGACCGTGGTAGGGATCTAGGAGTGACCAAGTAGTTTGGGGTGACTAGAGGAGGGGTCAGGGAGAAGAGATCTAGGGAGGATATTGATGGGAGTGACTGGGAGGTAGAATGGGGTCTAGATAGGATCAAGGATGGGAAATAGGGGGGGTGGGGGGTTGGGAGAGTGGGGCATCAGGAGGTAATAGACAATGAAGGACTGGGCTAGGTTAAGGGTAACAGAGAATTGGGAGATTGAACATAGCCACAATTAAAAGGCCAGTTGAGGTGATGCCTTTGGCGAACACCAAAGACCTCACCATGTGGGAAAAGAAGAAAACTCAAGGAGAGCTGGGGGAGTGGTTCCCAGGGCCCATACCCCATCATTCCCCCCAAACAAATGGGACCCAAATTCTTTTGGGGTAAGGGGCAATGGTCTTGGCTTTGGCCCCTTACCTCATCACATGTATACCCACCTTATGCCTTTGTATTATACCTTTCACCTATAATTTTAATTCTGTGATTATGACATTCCATGTTTCATAACTGTAAAGCATTACTGAAAGAATATGCAAAAGAGGTTTTTGCATCAGGGAAAATCTTGGGTTCATTGAAAACACTGCATAGCTTCTCCAATGTAGTGCAGTCCAATCTCCTCATCCTAAGAAGAGGAATTCAGTTTCCTCTTCTTTATGAGCCCAACTCATTGCTTATGTATAGAGCCCTTCGAATCTTTTCAAATATACTGATTCTCCAAAGTGAAAGGGCTGTTTATCCTGATGGGATTTGGACCCCAGCCCTGGGACCATATCTCTCCCCAGCCCAAAGACCGTATCTCTGGTAATTACTCATGAGTGGGCCCAGTGAGGCAAACTATCTCTCCCTGTTGCAAGAACAAACTGACCTCTATAGAATTTCCCTTGTATGAACAAGACTATCTTGTACCAGAATAACCATCATGTACTGGTTCCCACAGTTACCATATACAATCCAGAGGTCAAGCTATAGATGTCAACTCCTGAGGATATCTTGTTACAAACATAATAGACCAGAAACATGCCTCTTAGAAGCTTCCCACCCTCCCAGGGTTTCCAGTAGTGAATGATGCCTTCACCCAAGGCATAGCAACTATACTTCTTCCCCCCCACCCATTAGTATACTTGGCACACCATTCACTAAATTTTTCCAAATAAGGTTTAGCATCACCCCCACTAAGTTGCAAGTTCCCTAAGGAGCTCCACCTGCTTTATTAGCATTATAATAAACTTTTTGCCACTTGACTGGAAGACTGTTTGAGTCTGTGAATTCTTTCCAGACAACTCTGCCCTGTACTTTGATAGTTTGGGGATCCCTGTACCCCTAAACCACATCATATCCCACTGAATATCACAATCTGAGCAATATGCATCATGATCTACTTGGATTTTCCTGTGGAGATTGCTAGGCCTATTTCCTTTGAGTGATAAAGGTGCCTGGCAATATTTTAGGGCTTGAGTCAATCAATACAATGTCTTCCATAATTTGGAGGTTCTTCACAGTTCCACCATCAGTATGGGATCCCTTTCTCTTTGTCTTTTATATAGGACATCCTCCATGGTGCCAAGGAACTCCTTTGGTGAGCATATGCCTCTCTGTTTTATATCTTATTTGATGCTGATTCTCATAGGATCATAGAATATGGTTATCTCTTTGATAGCATCTTTCACAGACTTATGCATGATCTTGACATGTGTGGGAGGCATCTTGTTGGAGAATTCCATCTTGACCCATCAAATAAAACCCTTGTTATTATTAAGAAACAATAAGCACAGTAGTACGTTGCATTCACTATAGCTCTCAGGTAAATTGTGTAATTACTGTTTCTACTGTGGAAAATTATCCATAAAAGGCTACCTGGTTTTTTTTTTCCAAGTTTTTAAAATCACTAATACCCTCATTGAGTGCATAGGCCATTCCTTGAAATATTTTATAGAGATGAAGAAATATGCCTATGGGTTGGTAATTGCAGAGACTAGGTCTCCCCCTACCTTTAATTTATTTATTTTAAACATTTGTACTAATTAGTTATCTTTTCCATTCTTTTGAAATCTTACTCTTTGTGATGTCCTACAAATTGATCACCCAGTGTCTTTAAAAACAGAAGTTCTATTTTGACTCATCACAGTGTTGTTTAGTTAATCTTGAGTTCTTAAAGTTTGTGTTGGCAGAACACCAGCCCTGATAGCTTTTACCAATGCTATCCAGTTCATTCTTCCTCCTTTTTAATTCTGGGTCCAGAGAATTATCTATCTGCTTTGTCTGTCCAAAATATATGTACTGATGGACTAAATCAATGGACTTCCCATGAGAATTAGTAATTAAGCTATCAGTGGTAACTAAAGAAATCAGTTTCAATTGAATGATGAAGTCAGAAGCTAGATTGCAAAGGGTTTAGTGGGGCAGAAAGGTAGGAAGTAGAGGAAATGAGTAAAGACAGCCTTTTCTAGGAATTTGGCTAAGAAATGGAGGAGAGATATAAGAGAATAGCTTGAAGGGAGGGTAGGTTGTAATTCCAGTATTTTGAAGTGGCATATTTGAAGGCGGTAGATGAGTGACCAAGTGATAAGGAAAGATTGAAGATTAGAGAGAACTTAAAAAAAAGCCCACTAGCAATTAAAAAAATAGAAAGAATGATCAGTCATAATAAAAAATACCATTAGTTCCTGCGTGTAGATTAATCTCATAAAGTTTCAGAGAGATGAGAAAGTAGGCATATGGTTTAAAAGATTCTGATGTCTTCTCAAAAAGTTTTTTTACTATTGTTGAGGAAAATAATAACAACTATAATTTTTCCATCTTCCCCTCTTTGAGATATCATTAAAATCAACCTCTTAATGCTTTCAAAACTGTATAAGCTTCACTTAAAAAAAACCAGATTATACCAATGCTTATCATTTATTATATAGGCTTTGTTGAAATGGAAATTTTATTGCTGTATATTTTGAATCATCTCTTAAGTTCTGCTGTGCACATGACAATCCTTTTTTATTGTCTAATTTTGTATTTGTTTCAATATTTAAGTTTATAATGTGTTTCTTTTTTCTCTTATTGTGTATTTGTTTTAGTATTTAAGTCTAAAAAAAAACCCCCAGACTATATGTAACAGAACTTCATAGTTTCATAGGCAATCTTCTTTTCTGTTTTTCTTTGTATATTAAAATATTTGTTTTTGATGTTTGTTAAGTTCAAAATAAAAAAGAAACTTCACATACAAAGTTTATATCCTTCAGCACAGCTTTTGTGTGTGTGTGTGTGTGTGTGTGTGTGTGTGTGTGTGTGTGTGTGTATGTGTGTGTGTGTGTGTGTGTGTGCCCTTTGCTGGTTCAACCTTTCCCCTGACTTTGTTATCTTAATTGTCATGTATAATTCCTCATTTTGAGTATTGAGGTATTAGCTTCCTAATAGGGTGGTCCTAATATTACCATGATGCAAGTAGAACATTAAAGAAACATTACAGAAATTCTAACAGATCTTTCCATTTTCCTTTCTTTCTGTTGTCTTCCTTACAATTTCATCTACAATAGAAATGCTCTTGGTGTATTCTGTCAGTCTTCTTTCCTCTTCCTCTGCCTTTTGCTGTTTTGTGAAATGATGCTGCTCAATGTTTTTCACAATCCTTCTCCATAATATTTTATGAATGAATTTGAACTCTAAAATGCCATTATTCTTGGCTACCATGTGTGGCATGGTATAGTAGAGTGTTAGGCATGGAGTCAGAAATACTTGTTTTCAAATCTCATCAGGTACTTACTAGCTGTATGACACAGGGCAGGTCACTTTTAACCTCATCCTGCCTTGGCTTTTCCATATGTAAAACTGCGGTGTTAGATCCCCAAGATCCTTCCAGCTCTAAATCTGTGATCATATGATTTGCATGGCAAGGAGATAGTGTTTCCTATATGAGACATGTTCTGGACTTTTTTTTGGCCTTCTTGTTACAGCAATTGCTTTCTGTGACCTGAACTTTTATAAGAAATGGTGATTTTCAACTCAAAGTCATTTTCCTTTTAAAAAAAATTAAGTCAGAAGTTTTTACTGGAAAGCTATCCAAATAAGTTAATTCAGGATGTTATGGCTGGTAAAGGATTAATATATATCCCTTCTGGGGATATTTATAATTCACTGAGATCTTGAAAAATGATATGATGCTTTAACCCAAGAAATAAATCTCTAATGATACAATTTGAGGCACTAATGATGTGTGTATATGCAATAATTTTGGAGGGAGGGAGACAGTTCTTTTTGTACCTCCTGAATCATACTTCAGAGATAGCTGTGAGTTGGGCCAGCCTTATAACTGATAGATGATTTTGAAAATATTCATAAGAATTCACCCTTCTTTACCTCAAGCTAACTGGGCACATGGGGTTAGCTAGGGGGCACAGTGGATAGAGCACTGGGCCTGGAGCCAGGAAGACCTGAGTTCAAATCTGAATAGACACTCACTAGCTGTGTGAGTAAGTCATTTAACCCTGTTTGCTTCAGTTCTTCATCTGTAAAATCAGCTGGAGAAGGAAATGGCAAACCACTCCAGTATCTTTGCCAAGAAAACCCCAAATGAGGTCATGAAGAGTCAGACATGACTGAAATGACTGAACAACAACAAAACTGGCATGTGGCACTGCAGCATTTTCAGGTTCTGGGACCTTTGGGATTCTGGAAACTCAATATTAGCTGTTTTTAGTATTAAGTCTTTTGAGTTGGAGTTTGTTCAAAAGATACAACCCTGAGAATTCTCACGGCTGTTTCATCACCACCTTCTACATGAAGCCTTTTCTGGTTCCCCAACTGTTAGTGTCCTCCCTTCCTAATTATTTATTTTTATCCTGGTAGTTTAAAAATAAACAAACATTTGTGACACTTTAAAAAATCAAATTACATGGGTAGGCTTTTTAATTCTTGCTTATTCAAAACTCTGTCAGAACATTTATTCACCTACTTTAATTTTCAAGTACATAAAAATAATAAGATAAAAACTGTTTCACAAACAATACAGACATTTTGCTTTTAAACTATATCCCCCCAAACAACAGTGAGAGCAGCAATAGCAATGCCATCAGCAGCAACAACAATAACAACAACGCTGCACACGTTCCTTGTGTGTGTGCTCTATACCTTTAGTATATAATGAGCTCTATGAGGTTAGGAATCATTTCTGACTCTTCTGTGCATCTCTTTGACTTCCTAGCACAAAGCCCTCAGTGTACTAGGTGAATGAATGATTTACTCAATTGAATTGATTCAGATTACCTCCCTCGCCCATTTCCTCCTGTTAAAATTCTACCCCTCATAGGCCACTTCTTCTATGAAGCTTTCCCTGATCCTTGAAGCTGGAAGGGACCTCTCTTCTGAACTTGAATTGTATTTCTTGTCTATCTCTTTGTATGTAGTCCTCACATTCTACTTTGCATTATAGTTTTTTTTTTTACATATTGTATATATTGTCTTTTTCTCAGAAACTTCCACACTCTATAACCAGCCAAACTGACCTTTCTGTCTCTCACACATGGCACTCCATCTCCTATCACTATGCTTTTCACTTGGTTGTCCCTCATGGTTGGAATGTACTCTGTGTCATAGCATCACTCTCTTCCTTGGAGAACCAGTTCAAACTCTGCCTTCTAAAGGAAGTCTTTCCTTGCCTCCCCAAGGTAAGAGAAAAAAAAAGAAATTTAGTCCATAAACCCCAAGATGTCTTGCAAAGTTTCAGCAATCAAAATTAATATTCCTTTGGGCAGAGCATCCACAAGTAAGGGTATGATTACCTATGTGGACAGAGGGAGAAGAGAGGAAGGAAGGCTGGATGGAAGGAAAGAGCAGCTTATTTATTTTTACTTATTTATTTTTCATTAAAAAACAAAACAAAACAAAACATGGAAGAATTAACTCTTTTGTCCCATGTAGTTTCATTTATGCTTTCTTAAAATACAACATAGGAAAATCAGGTTTTGATAAACCCCATTGGGGTTTTCTTGGCAAAGATACAACAGTGGTTTGCCATTTCCTTAAGTATTTTGCCTTTATTATTTTTTCATTTATTCTATGTATGACTATACATGTACTCAGGATCATAAGACTTAGAGGTTATCTTTTCCAACCCCCTGGACTTCCCTCTCTCATTAGAATGTAAGCTCCCTGTGAATAGGGATTATTTCTTCTTGTTTTCTTTTTTTTTTTTTTAGGTAATTGGGGTTAAGTGACTTGCCCAGGGTCACACAGCTCGTGTCAAGTGTTTGGTCTGAGACCGGATTTGAACTCAGGTCCTCCTGACTTCAGGACTCTATCCACTGCGCCACCTAGCTGCCCCGGATTATTTCATTCATTGTATTTTTGTCTCCTGTGCTTAGTACAGTGCTGGGCATTTGGTAAGTGCTTGATAAAAGCTTGTTGATTAATTAAAATCATAGGATTAAAAAAAAATCCAATAACCATTTAATTGAATGGAGGTGGTCTATCACTGTCACTTTTCAGTGACCACCCTTTCTTACAGAACCCTGCCTTGTAACAAAGAAGTATAGATAAGCAAAACTAAGCAGGCGAAAAAACAGTTTGATTAGTATGGTTCTAACCCCAGGATGCATATAGGCTAAGCCTCAACTGACCTGGAGACTGGCAATGGCTCCTTCTCTCCAACCACTTATTTGCTATGGCATAGTTAGAGTAACATTTCCTGATCTCCTGACCTTCATTTCTCTTTCCTTATTAGGCAAATCAGAAACTGCCCTGATTTCAGTGGTCTAGCCTGTCTCATTGCCTTGCCTCACAAATGTCAGGGCTATTTCCTATTAGTGCTGCACCATATTTTGTCTAAAATGATATACATCTGAGCCCCGAGTGGCTTTTGGGAACTGGGATCAGAGGGTGCAGCTTGTTGCATGTATGAGCCAGTTGTTCTGACTGTGGAGCTGGGGACAGCAGGAGGCCATACCCCTTTGGCATCTGTCCCCCTCCCATGATTATCATCCCTCTGTGGCAGTACCCCTTGGGAATAGCTCCCTCCCCTGTTTCCTTACAAAATGAACCAACACAGAGGCCATGTCTGACAACATGTGCTTTATTCATTCTGCACTTAAAGTCCATTGTTTCTTTGCTGAGGAGAGGAAAGTTTGCTTTACTACTAATCTTCTGAAGTCAAGTTTGGTAACTTAATTGAAGAATATTAGGATTTTGAACTGAAGTTAGACATATAGCAACTGGGCCTAGAGTCAGGAAGACACCTCTTCCTGAATTCAAATCTGGCTTTAGACACTTACTAGCTATGTGACTCTCGGTAAGTCACCTAACTCTGTTTGCCTCAGTTTCACAATATATAAAATGAGTTAGAGAACAAAATGGCAAACCATGCCAGTATCTCTGCAAAGAGACCCCAAATGGGGTCACGGAGAGTTGGACATGACTGAAAGTTGACTAAACAACAATGACAAAAGCCATATAGATTATCTATTTCAACCCTCTTATTTTAAGGATGAAGAAGTTAAGGCCAAAGAGATATACCTCGTCTAAATTCACACAGTATCCACAGTGTAAACTCTGTGACACTAAGTATCATGTCTTATTTATTAAAAACAAAAACAAGAACAAAAATTTTCCCTCCATGATGTAGCACAGAGCCCTGTTCATAGCAGAGCTTAGTAAGTGTTCATTGAATTAAATTCAACTACGACCATGAAAAAATTTTTCCATTTCTGTTCACCTTGTTGGAGATTCAGAATCTCAGTTTAAAGGCTGGAGGATTAGGACTGATCTATGGCATGAAACAAAGATAGTTTTCCCTTGTATTGGCTTTTAGTCCCTTCATTGGTGTTCCAGGATAGCCCATCAAGTTGATAAGGTCTATAACAGGGATCTTTAAAAAAGAAAACAAAAACAAACCATAATCTATTGCAACATAAAGTTTGCCACTCAGATCATCAATCAGAGCTCATGTTCCCTAATTGGCATTTGGTGATTATAATTAGCTGCTAGTTCATGACTCAGTCTAAGAAGACAAACCTAGCTAATGTTCCAGAATACAGTCACAGCTGATGCCCTGAGAATTTGTTCTGGTCGACTGTTTTTACATGGTGCTACAAAGCATCGCTTTAACTTTTTTTCCTCTATACTTTTAACAGTAGGCTCAATAGCCTACTTAAAAAAAAAGACAAACTAATAGAATTTCAGAATTGTAAGAGACCACAGAAGTCATTTAATGCAACCTGTGATTGAATAGATTAGACTCCCCTCTTCAACATCCAAGATGAATGATAATTAGGGTTATTGGACCCTGTAGGGTAGAGTAGGCCTAGGTTAGGCCAGAGTTGAGTTTTTGGATAGTCAGAAGGTAAATGACTGTGATGGCCTGGAGGTTAAGAAACCTGATGTGAGAGAAGGATATAGAAAGGGTGATGGGAGGGGCCCAAAACAAATATTTTATGTGTCAGTTTTGTCTAGTGTCCTGGTCATGCCACTTGCCACCAGAATTTTTTTTTCACTTTCTTTGGCATATGGGTCATAATTGACTTCTATATTGGCAGTCATGAGTTGCATAAATGAATGAGGGTTACTACCTCTGAGAATTTCCATCTGTAGAAAAGGCAAGAGTACAATTCAGGATTATGAAAGCCATAGGACTGAGTCTCATAAACATGGCGATTCCTTGGTCTGAAGGATTGTCAGGTTGGAACTCATGAGACTTCATGAACCACTTGCCCTACCTCTTCATGAGGCTAATACTTCCCTTTTTCCCCCACAACTGGCCAGTTCCATTTGGGCAATGCTGTTCTTTCCTTCCTTTCTGTGTTACTTCCATCCATCCATCTTTCCTTCCTTCCTTCCTTCCTTCCTCTCCCTCTGTCCACATAGGGACATACCCTTACCTGTGGGTGCTCTGCCCAAAGGAATATAAATTTTGATTGCTGAAACCTTGCAAGATATCTTGGGGTTTATGGGCTAGATTCCTTGTTTTCTTTCTCCTCTTTACCTATTTATTCTATCATTAAAAAAACAAAACAAAACAAAACACTGGGACAATTAACTCTTTTGTTTCATGTAGTTTCATTTATGATTTCTTGAAATACAGCATAGGAAAACCAGGATTTGATAAAGCCCGTTGGGATTCAAATGGAAATATTAGACCATGCCTGAAACCCAAATAACTCTGGCTCTTACAGATTGGCCAACAGTATGTACCAGCCCTAGTCTTACTTGGTCATTGTTTGAGTTTTGATGGCTCAGAGTGAGTGTAAATAGCAATTGTTGCTGTTTTGGCCAAAAACCCTGAGGGTCTTCCCCTTCTACATTGATTTTTTTTGACTAAGTAAAAGAGGCCATTTTTTGCCTCATTTCTTATCTAGTCTTAATCTTAATTTTTTGCCTCTGAAAAAATGAGATTTGGGAAATGCCTTACCTTAAAAAGACCAAGGTTCCCCACTACATCCTGGGCCATCTCCAGTTGTCCTGATCTGTATCTTGTCGTGGGACCCAGATAGCTCCAGAGGAGAAAGTGAGGCTAGTGACTTTGCACAGCTCTCCCTCACTTAAATCCAATTCACTTGCAAGTCCTGGCATCACCTTCCTGATGTCATGGTCCTCTTCAAGAACATAGAACAAACAACAACAACCAGTACTTACCTTACAGTTGTTAGTACAGTGGTAATAAAGGACAGACTTCCCTAAGGGGAAAGACTCTGTTTTTACTTTGTTTCTTTTTCTTTTCTTTTTTGTTTTTACTTTGTTTTTCCATCCCAATCATCTAGTATAGGGCCTTGCACAGAGTAGGTACTTAAAAAATGCTTGTTGTTTGAATGACCTACTCTGAGAGGTTAGCTGTCCTTATGAGGTTATTTGAAAGATAGTGAGGCATCCCTATGTTCTCTTAAAAACAACTTAAAGTTACGCAACAAATAGCAAGAATAGGTTACCATTAGAGGCTTGAGTTTTGTACTGTTGTTGTTCTTTAGTCATAGCTCGCTCTTCATGACCCCATTTGGGTTTTTCTTGGCAAAGATACTGGAGTAGTTTGCCATTTCCTTCTTCAGCCCATTTTACAGATGAGGAAATTGAGGGAAAAAGGGTTAAGTAACTTGCCCAGGGTCACATAGCTAGGAAGTGTCTGAGGCTGGATTTGAACTCATGAAGATGAGTCTTCCTGATTCCAAGCCTAGTGCACTATGCACTATAGCCCCACCTAGCTGCTGTCTTATGTTAGAGAAGATGCCAACAACCAAAACTAATCCTGGAGTATGATATAGGTCAGGATAGACCTACCTTCAGTGCTAGTCTGCAGTGACTTAGGGGGATTAGCTTAGCGGAAAGGGCTCAAAGCTCACACACACACACACATAACATGTAATATTTACGCACACACACCATCAGAGCACTGTGGCATAGGCACCAGAGTATTAGGCTTGAAGTCAGGAACATTGACATTCAAACCCTTCCTGTGGCACTTACTAGTATTGGGTGACTCTGGACAAGTCACTTAACCTCTATTGGTCTCAGACAACTACCAACATTTTAGATGCTGAATCAAATATGGTTGGTTTTCTGAGATCTGTGATCCACTATTGGCAAAAGAATTTCCCATCCCAGGAGTCCTTTATGCTGATGAACTCACAGATCAGTTTCACATCTGCACATGTGCAATCAGGCTATAACCCACCCATCACCACCAAGGCAAAGTAGGTGGGGCTGCCTCTTTCCATGTCCATGCATGTGCTCTTTAGTGACTTTTCCCAACCTTGAAAGTTGAACCTGATGCTTATTTTGACCTGATTTCACAAATATACATAAATTGGGTTTGGGAGAACCTCACAAATCACGGCTTTATCACAGCTCATATTTTAATCAACCATCAAGCATTTACTTTTTTTATTCTTAAAAATTATCTTTTATTGATATGGCAAACGATTCCGGTATCTTTGCCCAAAAAACCCCCAAATAAAACAAGGTCATGGAGAGTTGGACATGACTGAAAAATGACTGAACCTGAGCTCTTGTTTTTACATTGCCTGTATTTCCCCTTATATCCCTCCTCTTCCCCCCTTCCAAAGAGCTATCACATATAACAAAGAATTAAAAAAATTTAATTAACTTATTTTTCAACATTCACCTCTAAATTTTCTTCCCCTCCCTTCCCGCCCCCTCCCCAAGATGGTGTGCAATCTGATATAGGCTATATATGTAAATTCATATTAAACATATTTCCACATTAGTCATTTTGTAAGGAAGAATTAGAACCAATAGCAGGAACCACCAGAAAGAGGAAACAAAACAAAACAGAAGAAAAAATAGCAAATAGTAAGCTTCGATCTGCATTCAAACTCCATATTCTTTCTTTGGATGTGGATAGCATTTTCCAACATGAGTCCTTTGGAGATGTCTTAGATCTTTGCATTACTGAGAAGGGCTAAGTCTATCAGTGTTACTCATCATACAATGTGGCTATTACTGTGTAGAATGTTCTTCTGGTTCTTCTCACTTCACTCAGTATCAGTTCATACAAGTTCTTCCAGGTTTTTCTGAAGTCAGCCTGCTTATCATTTCTTAAAGCACAAGAGTATTCCATTACATTCATATACTACAACTTGTTTAGCCATTCCCCAATTGATGGGCATCCCCTCAATTTCCAATTCTTTTTTTTTTCAGCCAAAGACAAGATTTATTAGAACATCTGTCATATTGGGCAGACTCTTAAGGAGTCTGAATACTAGTGAACTATTGCCTGGATTGTAAGAATCTGAACAGTGGCTAGATTTTAAGAATCTAAGCCCAATTTCCAATTCTTTGCCACCACAAAAAGAGCTGCTATAAATATTTTTGTACATGTGAATCCTTTTTCCATTTTTATAATCTCTTTGGGATACAGCCCTAGAAGTGATATTACTGGGTCAAAGGGTATGCACAGTTTTGCCCTTTGGGCATAGTTCCAAATTGCTCTCCAGAATGGTTGGATCATTTCACAACTCCACCAACAATGTATTAGTGTTCCAATTTTCCCACATCTTCTCCAACATTTATCATTTTCCTGTTTTATCATGTTAGCCAATCTGATGGATGTGATGTGGTACCTCAGAGTTGTTTTGATTTGCATTTCTCTAATCAATAGTGATTTAGAGTATCTTTTCATATGACTATAGAGAGCTTTAATTTCTTCATTTGAAAACTCCCTGTTCATATCCTTTGACCATTTATCAATTGGGGAATGATTTATATTCTTATAAATTTGACTCAGTTCTCCATATATTTTAGAAATGGGGCCTTTGTCAGAGCCACTGGCCATAAAAATTGTTTTCCAGAGTTCTGCTTTCCTTCTAATAATCTTGGTTGCATTGGCTTTAACAAAGAATTTTTAAAATAAAAAGAGGAAAATGAGAAAAAATCAACATAACTGATCAATACATAAAAAAGATCTGAAAACATATGCAATGTTCCACACCTAGGAACCTTCAACCTCTGTAAAGGAATGGAGTTGGTCTCACATATCTTCTCTGGGAATGTGCTCAACAAGAATTTATCAAACATCTATGCTTACTCTGTTCCAGGTCTTGTGCATTCCCATAGGGATGACCATGCCAAGGTCCAGAGCCCAATCTAGACTTTTGAGTTCTTTTATTTCTCTCTTCTTTCTCTACCAGTTGTTCTTTCCAGCATCAGCTCCAATGTTTTAAATAGAATTAGTACTTCAAAACTCTTTCAGACTGGCCAGGGAGCAAGTAGGATATCTCCCACCTTGGTTTTGCTTCCTAAAGGTATTTTGCCTCCAGCAAAGAGATAACTGTGTAGTTATCGGAGACTGCTGAGGGGGTATGTTTAAATCTATATAAAGCCTGCTACAATGCTTTTGGCCCATAGGATCATAGAATTGAAACTAGAAAGGACCATAGAGCTCATCTAATTTAGTTCTCTCCTTTGATAGATGAGAAAACTGAGGTTAAATGACTTGTCTAAGGTTGTACAGGTAGTAAGTGGCATGCTGGCAATGGAGTCAGGAAGACCTGACTTCAAATCTTATGTCAGACACTTGATATCTGTGTAACTTCACAAACCACAACTTCTTTCCATCTTAGTTTCCTTATCTATAAAAACAGGAATAATAATAACACTTATTTCACAAAATTGTGAAATCAATATTTTATCAATATTATTATTATTACTATTATAATACTATTACTAATCATAACTATTATAATATTATTACTATGACTAATTATTACTATTACAATTATTATAAGCAGAGAATCCAATTGAATATCTTATATTTTCTACTTTCTTTTTTAAAATTTTTAAAAAATTTTTTTATTTTTTGTTTTCAATATTTACTTCCACAAGATTTTGAGTTCCCAATTTTCACCCCATCTCGCTCCTCCCCCCACCCAAAGATGGCATGCATTCTGAATACCCCTTCCCCTAGTCTGCCTTCCCTTCTATCTCTCTCCCCCTTCTCTTATCCTCTTCCCCTTCAATTTTCCTGTAGGGCAGGATAGATTTCTGTACCCCATTTCCTGTAGTTCTTGTTTCCCAGTTGCATGTGAAAACATTTTTTTTAAACATGTGTTTTTAAAACTTTGGGTTCCAAATTTTCTCCCTTCCTCCCTCCCCACACACCCTCATTGGTAAGGCAAGCAACTAAATATAGGTTATATATGTGCAGTTATGCCAAACACTTCAATAGTAGACATGCTGTGAAAAACTAACTCTATTTCCCTTAATCCTATCCTGTCCCCCCATTTATTCTATTCTTTCTTTTGACCCTGTCCCTCCTCAGAAGTATTTGCTTCTGATTACCCCCTTTCCCAATCTGCCCTCCTCTCTATCATCCCCCTACTCCCTTTTCCCCTTCCCCCCCATTTTCCTGTAGGGTAAGACAGATTTCCATACCCAATTGAGTGTGTATGTTATTCCCTCCTTAAGCAAAATCCGATGAGAATAAGATTCCCTCATTCTCTTTCACCTTCCCCCATTTCCCCTCCACTGTAAGAGCCTTTTCTTTTCTGTCTTTTTTTTTGTGAGATAATTTACCCCTTTCTACCTCTCCCTTTCTCCTTCTCCTAGTATAATCCTTTCTCACCCCTTAATTTATTCTCCAGATATGACCCCTTCATTTTCAACTCACCCTGTGCCCTCTATCTATCTATTTATATCCATATATATGTACATAAAAATTTTTCCCCTCCAACTACCCTAATACTGACAAAGGTCTCATGAGTTACAAATATCATCTTTCCATGCAGGAGTGTAAACAGTTCAACCTTAATAAGTCTTACGATTTTCTCTTTCCTGTTTACCTCTTCGTGTTCCACTTGAGTCTTGTATTTGAAAATCAAATTTTCTATTCAGCTCTGGTCTTTTCATCAAGAATGCTTGAAAGTCCTCTATTTCACTGAATGACCATTTTTTCCCCTGCAGGATTATACTCCGTTTTGCTGGGTGGGTGATTCTTGGTTGTAATCCTATCTCCTTCGCTCTCCGGAATATTATATTCCATGCCCTGTGGTCCCTTAATGTAGAAGCAGCTAAATCTTGTGTTATCCTGATTGTGTTTCCACAATACTTGAATTGCTTCTTTCTGGCTGCTTGTAATATTTTCTCCTTGACCTGGGAACTCTGAAATTTGGCTACAATATTCCTAGGAGTTTTCCTTTGGGGATCTCTCTCAGGAGGACATCAGTGGATTCTTTCAATTTCTATTTTGCCCTCTGGTTCTAAAACATCAGGACAGTTTTCCTGGATAATTTCTTGAGAGATGATGTCGAGGCTCTTTTTTTGATCATGGCTTTCAGATAGTCCAATAATTTTTAAATTCTCTCTCCCGGATCTATTTTCCAGGTCAGTTGTTTTTCCAATGAGATATTTCAAATTGTTTTCTAATTTTTCATTCTTTTGGATTTGTTTTACAGTGTCTTGATTTCTCATAAAGTTATTAGCTTCCAATTGCTCTATTCTAATTTTTAAAGAAGTATTTTCTTCAGTAAGCTTTTGGACTCCCTTTTCCATTTGTCCAATTTTGCTTTTTAGGGCATTCTTCTCCTCATTGGCTTTTTGGACCTCTTTTGCCATTTGGGTTAGGCTATTTTTTAAGGTGTTATTTTCTTCAGTATTTTTTTGGGTCTCCTTTAGCAAGCTGTTGACTTGTTTTTCATGATTTTCTTGCATTACTCTCAGTTTTTCCTCTGCTTGTCTTACTTGTTTCTCAAAATTCCTTTTGAGTTCTTCCAATGCCAGGGGTTGATTCGTATTTTTCTTGGAGGCTTTGGATGTAGGACCTTTGGCTTTGTTGTCTTCTTCTGGTTGTATGTTTTGATCTTCTTTGTCACCAAAGTAAGATAATATAGTCTGACTTTTTTTGTGCTGCTTACTTATGCTCCTGGCCAATTACTTGAGTTTTAAACTCTTTGTTAAGGTAAAAGTCTGCTTCCAATGTGGAGAATGTACTGTCCCAAGCTTTGGGGGTTTGTACAGCTGTTTTCAGAGATACTTCTACGGATATGAAAATTTTCAGTTCTTCCAAGGTGCTATGATAAGGGGCGAGGTATTTTCTCTCCACCACCACAAGAAGCTTCACTACACCAGCATTCCTCCTCACCTGAAGACCGCCATCCAGAACTATGACCCAGATCCAAGCATCAGTAAAGCAAGAGATTCCTGCCTCAGCACTGGCAAAGAGAACCCTGCAATCCCCCTCTGATCAGCCATTTGATTCCCCCTCAATCTGTGGGCCAGAAGCTCAGGAAACAGCTGCGGCGCCGGGCCGCGCTCGAGACTTGTGGCTGAGACCTAGCTCTTCTCTCACCACAGTCACAGACTTTTCCCACTGACCTTCCAAGTTGTCTTTGGCGTTCATGGGTTGAGAAATCTGGAAACTGCCACAGCTGCCCGCAATTCGGTCCTCTGAGGCCTGCTCCAGGGTCACTGCGGCCTACGCGCCCACGCCAAACTGCGCTCCTCTCCCCACCCGGCATGATATACCTTTCCAATCAACCATTCGAGCTGTCTTTGGCTGGAAATTTGTTTCACTCTGTCTTTTTGTGGGTTCTGCTGCTTTAGAATTTATTTAGAGCCATTTTTTATAGTTATTTGGAGGGGTTTGGGGGAGAGCTCAAGCGAGTCACTGCTTTCCCTCTGCCATCTTGGCTCCGCCCCCCTATTTTCTACTTTCAACTGGAAAAATCATTGCTCTTTTTCCATGCCTTTAATCCAAGGTCCTCAGCCTTCTATTTATTTATTTATTTGTTAAAAGGGACTTTTTATTTCTCTGAATCTTTGGCATCAGGGAAGGGGCATTTGTATATTTAATGCCAGTCAAGAGTCTGGGCATCAGGGAGAAGGAACCTTGGTGATGGTAATGTCCCTGAACTAAGTGTTAGAAGGGGCATTGCTCCTGACTGTTCTTGCAGATGAGAATCTCCTCAAACAGGGGAAACAGGGATACATATTTTTTTTTAAACAAGGAGAGGTAGTTGAGGAAATGGTTACCCCAAACAACAGAGGTATTTAGATATTTGAGGTGTGCTGGTAAAGAAGGATCAAATTTGGTTGTTCTTCATACTTGAAGGGGACCAAAGTGACATGTTGAATACAAACACACAGTGTACCTTGACCCTGGGAAGGGGCATAGTAGAGTGGAGAGGGTACTGACTTGAGAATAAGAGGATTTGGTTTCAAATCCCTCATCTGATTACTATCTGTATTATCTTGGGCAAGTCATTTAATTTCTGGCCTCTGTTTCCTCATCTGTAAAATGAGAGATGACCTCTGAAAACCCTTTGTGTTTTTAAAACTGTGATCCTTATAAATGGGTTGGAGATCATTGCCTTTAACAATGGTTTCTTGAAGCTAATTTTTACTGTCCCATGAAATATGACTTGCAAAATCCAGTAGTTGGGGAAAGCTATGGAAGAAGTAACTTGGAAGAAGCTCTCCTTGGGGCATCAGCTGTTCTAAGTCTATTGTAGCTTAGAAACTCAGAAATGGGAAAAAAGAGACTTTTTTGAAATCTTGTCTAAAATTGCAATAAATTTTAGAAACATCCAGGTGGAAAACACATCAAACATGTCCCTTGCAAAGCAAGTTGTCACATTTCATCCCAGCGTTGAGTTTTCTATTTCAGTCTCTCTTTGCTAAAATGTCCCCTCATTCAATGCTGAGGTGAGCTGCAAAACAGAAGGCTGAGAATGACACATTTTACTGCCACATGTTAGAAGCCTTTACCAAAAACCTTAAAGGTTTCTGAGGTTTTGTCTTCCTTGTCATCACAAAATAAGAGTACACATTCTCCTTGCCAACATTTCCCTTTAGAGCATGTCCTTTCCTTTTGCTCACACCCTCCTTCCATTTCCTACCCCCTCTCCCTCCATATCCAAATCGAACACATTGGCAAAGGGATTTAATCTTCTTATTGCATCCGTTTTGGGCAGGGAGATTGGTCACCAATACACATGTGGATAGGTTATTTTTATAAGTTTTTGCTACCATCTACCACCTACTCATCTGCTGACAAGGACTTTTTTTTCACTTTTAGGACTCATATGAAGAGTGGGAGGTGGAAACAAGCAAAAAATGTACTATAAGGTAAGAACATTTCACACCCGGGAGTGAAAGGTGAAGAAGCAAAACATGAACATCAGAGTTGCTGAACTTCACAGTTATGGAATCATAGAATTTGTAGCTGTTAGATGGTATGGTGGATAGAGCGCTGGACCTGTAGTCAGGATGACCTGAGTTCAAATCCTTCCTCAGACACCTGCAGGTGGCCTTTTTGAATTCCTCCTCCTTCTTTCCAGTCATGTCTTTCTTCTGAGATTACTTTCCATTTGTACTGTATACATCTTCCATTGTCTCCCCCCTCTCCCCAGTCGGAATGTGTGCTTTTCCATGCTTAGCATAGCGCCTGGCACACAGTAAGCAGTTCATAAATGACTGGCTAGGTGTGTGATGCTGGACAAGTCGCATTACTCCTCTCAGTTTCTTCATCTATACAGGGGGGAATAATAATGTTGTTTGGTTGTTTCTCAGTTGTGCCTGGCTCTTTTGATCCCATTTTGGGTTTTCTTGGCAAAGATACTGGAGTGGTTTACTGTTTTCTTCTCCAGCTCATTTTACAGATGAGGAAGCTGAGGCAAACAGCCTTAAGTGACTTTCCCAGGGTAACTCAGCTAGTAAGTGTCTGAGGCCAGATTTGAACTCAGTCTTCCTGACTCCGAGCCCAGCACTCAATCCACTGCACCACCTGGCTGCACCAGGGGATAATAATAATGGGGATAATAATTCCTTTAACAAGGTTGTTGTGAGGATCAAATGAGATGATATGTACAAGACATTTTGCAAACCTTGAAGTAATACACAAATGTCAATTATTACAGTTATTTGGTGTTGGGAAACATCTTGGAGAGCACCAGCTTAATTTGTAGGAACCATGCCTTTAGCTAGGAAAGAAGTGAGCCTTAAAATACATGGCTTTAAGCTTACTCCAATGGGGTACAATGCTTTTTTCAACATGCTACCGAATAAGGATCAGGAAAATGTTTCAAGAATCAAAGGCCACTTGGAAATGCTTGGGCATGTTACCATTATAATAGGGTTGATTTGAGAAGAAATTGTCCCTGAGGGGAGAGTGCTTCCCTTAATTCCTCTCCTGGAGGATTATAGGTGAGGTCTGCAAGTTTTTGCCTAGACATAAGACAATCCCCTAGAATTTTTTGAAAGTGTCCTCACTTCCCAGTCTCCTTAACCTTGTGTGCTTTGATGCGCAGCTCACTCAGTGCAGGGTTGGCTGCTTCTTTATTGGCCTCTCCCAGTGGGGATAACTCTATGTCTGTCCTGAGTTCCAAAGGGGTATAGTGAATAAAAGACAAAGGGGGAGCTCCACCTAATTCTGGGCAGCTGGTGGTGCAATGGAGAGGGGGCCAGGCCTGGAGTCAGGAAGACTCATCTTCCTGAGTTCAAATCCGGCCTCAGACAGTTACTAGCTGTGTGACACTGGGCAAGTCACTTAACCCTATTTGCCTCAGTTTCCTCACCTGTAAAATGAGCTAGAGAAGGAAATGGCAAACCTACTCCAGTACCTCTGCCAAGGAAACCCCAAATAGGGTCATGGAGATTTGGACATGACTGAACAACAATAACAGGCTAATTTTATAACAACTGTTGTGGAAATACTATTGAATAAAAGATGTTAGTTATGTTCCTCCTTATCTATAAAATGAGGACAAGTCATTTAATCTCTATCAATAGATGATTAAATATAAACATACACACATAGGTGCAATAATACTCAATAAATAACAAATGATAATCTCTCTGCCATGATATGGTTTATCTCCCCCCCAGTTATATTTTTTGTTTTTTTAAATTTAATTTAAATTTAATTTTTCTCAATTACATGTAAACAAACATTTTAAAAATTTACTTCTTTAAATTTTTGAACTCCATATTCTCTTCTTTTCCCCTCCTTGAGAAGGCAAGCAATTTGATGTAGATTATACATGTGCAGTTTTGCAAAACATTTCTACATATGCCATGTTGCAAAAGAAAACATAGACCAAAAAAAGAAAAAAAACAATCATAAAGAAAGTAAAAAATGTATGCTTCAATATGCATTCAGACTCCATCAGTTCTTTCTTTGGAGGTGGATAGCATTTTTCATCATAAGTCCTTCAGAGTTGTCTTGGACGGGTGGTTAGGTGACGCAGTGGATAGAGCACCGGCTCTGGAGTCAGGAGGACCTGAGTTCAAATCCTGCCTCAGATACTTGATACTTACTAGCTGTGTGACCCTGGGCAATTCACTTAACCCCAACTGCCTCACAAAAAAATTGTCTTGGATTCCCGTATTTCTGAGAATAACTAAGTCATTCATAGTTGATTATTATACAATATTGTTGTTAATGTTCTCCTGGTTCTGCTTTTTTACTTTGCATCAGTTCATGTAAGTCTTCCCAGGTTTTCTGGGAGGATCCTGCTCATAATTTCTTATAGCACAATAGTATTCTATCACATTCATAAACAACAACTTGTTCAGCCATTCCCCCATTGATGGGCATCATCTCAATTTCCAATTCTTTGCCACCACAAATATTTTTATACATATAAGTCTTTTTCCTTTTCCTTTGATCTCTCTATTTCCCTAGTTTTATATTAGTTCATACTGTGACCTCCTGTCACTCATCCTTTACATTTTCCCCTTTCTCTCCTTTTACAGATAGGGTGGGAATGAGGTGGGAAGGCGGGGAAGTGCTGGTCTGATTCACAGTCATGGATTTTCATGTTCTAGAGGGAAATTCAGATTTTCTAGTTCAAGAGTTCTTAACCTTTTTTGTGTAATGAAGTAATTTGCCAGACTGGTAAAGCTGATACACTCCCTTTCAGAATGATGGTTTTAAATGGGTAAAATAAAATACATTAGACTATAAAGGAAACCAATCATATTGAAATATAATTATCAAAATATTTTTTAAAAGTTCATAGACCCAGGTTAGGAACTCCTGATCTAGTCTGACCTACTCTTCCTCCTTAATTTATCTGCAAGTTTTTGCACTAATGATCATCTCCTCCTTGTGGATGCTCCCTTCTCTCTTGGTCATAGGTCTCCTGGTTCTCATCCTATCTTTCTCTCTCTTTTTAAATTAAATTTATGTATTTTTAGTTTTCAACACTTACTTTTACAAGTATTTATTTTGAGTTCTAAATTATTCCCCCTTACTTCACCTTCCCCCTCCCCAAGATGGCATGCAATTTGATATAGGCTATACACATAAAATCATATTAAACATATTTTCACATTAGTCATATTGTGAAAGAATAATCAGAGCAAAAGGGAAAAACCATGAAAAAGAAAAAACAGGAAATTTTAAAAAAAGAAAATAATATGCTTCGATTTGCATTCAGACTCCATAGTTCTTTCTCTCAATGTGGATAGCATTTTCCATCATGACTCTTTTAGAATGGTCTTAGACTTTTGTACTGCTGAGAAGAGCTAAGTCTATCAGAATTGATCATTGCACAATGTTGCTATTACTATGGACAATGTTCTCCTTGTTCTGCTCACTTCACTCAACATCAGTTCATGTAAGTCTTTCCAGGTTTTTCTGAAATCTGCCTGCTCACTATTTCTTATGTAACAATAGTGTTCCATTACATTCATATATCACAATTTGTTCAGTCATTCCCCAATTGATGGGCATCCCCTCAATTTCCAATTCTTTGCCACCACGAAAAGAGCTGCTGTAAATATTTTTGTACATGGGGGTCCTTTTCCTGTTTTATGATCCTACCTGTCCTTCACTGTTTCCTCATCCTATTCCAGATACCTTAATGTGGTTATTTCTCAGGGGTTTGATGCTGCTAGTGCCTTTCCTCTGGGATTTCCTTCCATTTACACTGTATACATCTTTTATGAACTGTCATTTGCATATTATCTTGTCATTAGAATGTGAGCTCTTTAGAGACAGAGACTTAACTTTTTATGGTATTTTGTATCCCCAGCACTTGGGCACATAGAAGGTACTTAATAGATGCTTTTTCACTGACTGACTCATCTCTCTTTACAGGTTTTCTCTTCGCAGTCTCATTCATTCCCATCATTAGTCTTAGGGACATTTGATTTGAAAGTCAGGTGAAGATGGCTTAAAGCTGCTTGGGCTAGAAGAGATCATTTGAATGTTCTCTTGGTACTGCCTGGATGATCAGGAGCTGGTCAATAAATGTGATAAACTATAGAGTAGAGCTTGAAAGTAGGGTGAGCTAATGGTTGGTTTGAGTGATTGTATCAAAGCTGAAGGAGTTTGAGTCAGTGTGTGTGTGTGTGTGTGTGTGTGTGTGTGAACATCGGTGTCTGAATGTAGACTCTTAGGCAATTTGAGGATATGTTTTAGATGAAGATCTTTTGGTAAAAATTCCTAGAAGGTTCAGGGTTTCTCCTATGATGAATTTTCATTAGAGAACATAAAAAAAGTTGAGAAGTAAGACAACAGAGAGAGGCAGGTACTTCTGCCTATGTCCATCCAGTGAGATTGACCTTCATTGGGTCATTGGCTTTCATTTTTTATTTAGCATTTTGGGGACTGGGATGATGAAGTTCTGGCTGATGGAAATACCCAAATGGAATAGTTTTGAGTCCTAAATCATACAGGTTTTTGGAGATAGTTCATAGTTAGAATTCTCTACCCTTATGAAATCACTGATCTTTCCTGTATTCATCTTTCAAGGAGAATAATCCTCAGTCTAAAAAGGATAGAACTAAAATGGTTAAGAGAGAATCAAAACCCTAGGTAAGTGAGACATAGTAAGAGTGTCTACTTTCTTTAAAACAAGTTCAAAAACCTGATCCAAATGAACTACTTATCAGGGTAGTGGGAGAACTTATAAGATATGATCACAAAGGCACCGTCAGAAATCTTTGAAATAGCATGAGAGGTGGGACAAGTGCCAGAAAATTGGTCATGGGCAAAGATTGCTTGATGTAAAAAAGTGGAGCATTCTAAAAATGCACTGTGGTGAGTCTGACATCAATACTCATATGGGGAAGATAGAGAAGTCCAGATTGGTTGAAAGTATAGTTGGATGAATCCATGGCTAGTTGAACCCAAAGAATATAGATTTATGGGTATAGGCAAACCTGGAGGGAATTCTTTGGTGGAATGCTGCAGGGATCTACATCTGCTTCTGTTTTGTTTAGCATTTCATCAGCAACTTGGGTAAAGACGTTGGAGACATCTTTATCAAATTCACGGTATCTGTGCTGGAGAGGAATGGCTAATGTGTTGGATGATAGAAGCAAAGTCCCAAAAATCTAGACAGGCTAGAAGGCTGGTCTGAAATTAGTGAGATGAAATTGAGTAGAATTAAAAATGTAAAGACCTCTATTTCAGTTAAAAATGGGATAGGGAAGATCTGACTTGGTGGCATGCCATGTGGAAAAGACCTGCAAATTTTAGCTGACTACAAGCCCAACATGTAATGAACCTCATGAAAAAGAGGGAATGGAGTTTGGCTCAACCTTGGCACTTTTAGGTTCCAGGCTCAGGGTACCAGCAGCTGAGAGAGTGTGGGATGCTGCTGTGGTGGTCCCAGAAATTCTCTGAAAACATAGAAGAATGCTTTTGCCCAATGTGCTATTTTCCCAATAAATCAGGTTAGGCCAAATCTGGAAATGAGCCTGAGAGATTTCATTCTGGGTCAGCAAAAGAGGATTATTGAGAGAGACCAATACTGGCTGTATGAGAGAGCAAAGAAAATTTCATCTCCTAGAAAACAGTGTTACCCAGAGGATACCCGGGAACCCTCTGCATTCTGAGGAAGTACCTTTTTTTCCATTCAATGATGATTCTGGACCTATCCTTCTAAGGAAAGATATTCTAGGACACTCCTAAGTAGAATGCTTTGGAAGTTCCAAAGAGTTCAGAGGAAAGGTAGGTAGGCTCCCAAGGGCAAAAAATCTGTAGAGGAAGTAGGCTAAAAAAGGTATGGGATGCTCTCAAAGATGAGACTGATGACAAAAACACAAATCATTAAGAGAAAGAAGAGAGGGGATTGTCTAAAGTAAAGGGACCTCAGTCAGATTAAAATGCAATTGGAAGTAGTTAACAAAATAAATAAAAATACAATAGAACATAGATAATGTTAATATATGGTTTTCTAAGTCAGTACACAGCCTGCAGGTATCCTTGTGTATGGTGCAGTGTCTTCTTTTCTATTTGAATTGGACACTACTAGTCACTAGAGAAGATATGAAAGAACAGGGAACTTATTAACCAGTTTAGGGTTTTTTCTTTTTAAGATCTGCACAAGAGAGGGAAGAAAGGGCAGGTAATGGAGGATGAATATGAGAGTGTCCCAGTCCTGTAAGGACAATGTTATTAATTCTGAAGTTCAGCTATGAGTGACAATTAAAGTAAAGGCAACAAATTAGGATTTTTAAAGCTATGGTGGGAGCAAGAGGAAAATCAAAGAATGAACCTTGTCTTGTGTGGAAGGGACAATGATGAAGGAAGAACAAGGAGGCAACACTGCTAAACTTATGTTTTGCTTTTGTTTTCTCTAACACAGAGGATGCTCTTCAGACTTGTAATCAGTTTCTTTACTGCACTCCTACCCTTTTCCATCATTGGCTTTCCTCACCAATAATACTCCTGATTTAAGCTGAACTGACACATGCTGGAGTAATTGGAGGGGCTGGTGATGGTTAATGATAGTCCTGGTGTCACTTTTAATATCCTAGTTCCTGAAATTCTCATTAGGCCTTATGCCTTCTGTTGTGAATTAAAACATGCTCATTATAAAAGCATACTGCTTTTAGCATTTCTGATCTGATTCCTTTGTTAAAACCTCCAAATTCCACAGCAGTTTCAGTGGACTGGGAAAATTAGGCTCATATGGGTTGAGTGAAACAAATACAGTACACCAAAAAACCCATACACTTTCCTTTCTTCCCTTTCCCCTCAATCATTTTATCAAATGTGATTGAGGAAGGTAGTAGATTTACAGGGTTGAGAAGAAACCACATCCAATTACCACCCAACAATAGGCACTAAATCAGGGGTAGGGAACATTCTGCTGACCACACATGGCCCTCTAGGTCCTCAACTGCGGTCCAAAGTTTGAATTCAGTCAAAGGACCACACTTGAGGACCTAGAGGGTCGCATTTAGCCTCGAGGCCACAGGTTCCCCACCCCTACACTAGAACCCTACTCATCTGTGCCTCCAATCTGTTTTGAAAGTGAAGTGCTCTGCCTCTGTAAGAACTGGTTATTGGCAGTAGCATCTCTCTAGATGAGAGGAAGAATTGTGAATCAGCTGAAGACATGGCCTCAAAACCAAGAGGACCCATATTTATGTCCTGCCGCTGACACCCATTGGCTGTGTGGGCAAGTCATTTAACTTCTGGGCAACACTGAGACTATATTGCAGGGAAGGTGTCTTCCACCTGCATTGGTAGAGGGAAATTCTTTGCATACGTATCCCCCATACTAATGACAGCACACAGGTCCGGTTCCTATCTATAAAATTCCATCTTGGACAGGAAGCCTTTACTGGTTCCCTTTAATTCTATTTCCTTCCCTCTGTTGATTACCTCTAACTTATTCTGTACATGGCTTGTTTGTACGTAGCTGTTTGCATGCTGTCTCCCCTCATTGGATCATGGGGTCTTTCAGAACAGGAAATGTTTTTAGCCTTTCTTTGTATTCCTAGCACTTAGCACAGTGGCTGGCACATAGTATGTGTTTAATAGACTTTTACTGACTGACTGAGTATTCCTAATTCTAGACAGGTCTCAAATTGGGTCCAATCTCATATCATCTTCTCGTATTATCAGCAAGAGCTTCCATGGAGCCAACCACCAACTTATAATAACTTTAAGCGAATGTTCTCTTGGGGCAGACTTGTTCCATCAACTTAGAGGTAAGAACCATCATATTCAATTTGGGCTTTCCTAGCCTCCCACTTCCCAAACAAAGTTGTCTCCCTCTTAATTCAGTTTTCAAAACTAGGCTGCTTCCATCACTAACATTCCTACTTTAAATGGAAGTGACACAATGACGGAATAATTCATGGTAATTGTAGTACTGGCGTCACTTTTAATCAGCTGCCAGAGTAGTACATCCTCTATAGATAGAGCCAGTTTCTTGATATCACCAGAGAGAACTTTCCTGTACTTTAGCACCTGGTTCTTAATGTGGTTAAGTGTATTTTCCTTCAATGTGATATGTTTTTCTTCTTAATAATAGAGCTGTCATTGCTAATAAAAATGGAAACAGTCATCCTAGAAAATAACGCCATTGATAAGTAGTACAGGCTGAAAACTGCTGAGAGAACACGCTATACTCAGTAGCTTGTAGGAAAATTTTGACCCTTGATCCATAGAGCCCTCTTCAGAGGCCTGAGAGGTACTAAGAGGAAGGAGAAAGTGGGGTGGGGTGGAGAAACTCATCCGATTTGTCACCTGCAGCTAAGGGAAACAGTTATAGAGCATTAGGGCTGGAGACAGGAAGTGCTGAGATCAAATCCAGTCTCAGACACTTAATAGCTGTGTGACTCTGGGCAAGTCACTTAACCTCAGTTTCCTTATCTATAAAATGAGGATAATAATAACACCTACTTTCCAGGGTTGTTGTGAGGATCAAATGAGATAATAATTGGTATGTAGTAAGTGCATTATGAAGGTTACCTATCATTATTATTATTATTGTCATTATTTCAAAGTAGCATTCTGTGCTCTGCCAAGTTTGGACAGCATGGTACCATAGAAATGATCTTAGCTTTATTGTCTTAAAATTTTAAAAAAAATTCTTCTCAATTATATGTAAACACATTTTTTAACATTCATCTTTTTAAAATTTTGAGTTCTAAATTTTCTCTCTTCTCCCCTCCCCCTCCCCTCCTTGAGAAGGCAAGTAAATTGATAGAGATTATGCATATGTAGTCATGTAAAACATATTTCCGTATTACCCATGTTATAAAAGAAAATGCATAGTAAGTCTAGCTTTATTGTTAGAGACCTGGTTTCAATTGCTAAGTCTTTTGACTTCTCTGGGCCTCAGTTTTCATAGCTGTAAAATGACATGGTTGGATTAGATGACCTTTCAAGTCACTTCCCAGGTCAAAGTCTATGATCCCATGACAGTTGAAAAGGGAGACCTGATAGAGCAGCCTAGGTGGCCAATCTATGTGGTGGCTGGGATGTGTAGATAACAGCTTCATTTGTCTCATAGAACTAGTGCAAGGACAAAGTAAGATAGAAGCAACCATAGCTGAGGGGCAGCTAGGTGATACAGTGGATAGAATGTTGGGCCTGGGGTCCGGAAGACTCATCTTCCTGAGTTCAAATCTGGCCTCAGACACTTACTAGCTGTGTGACCCTGGGCAAGTCACTTAACCCTGTTTGCCTCAGTTTTCTTATCTACACAATGAGCTGGAGAAGGAAATGGCAAACCGCTCTAGCATCTCTGCCAAGAAAACCCCAAATGGGTCACAAAAGGTCAAATACAAGTGAAACGACTCAGCAACCACAAAATCATTGGTGCCATGGTTTCAGCAGTGTGAGGGAATTCCTAGTGTGGGAACTCCCTCCCCAAGTCATGGTAAGGATGCCTGAGAATTCTTATCATAAGTAATAGATCAGGAGCCAGGAGAGACCTCACAGGCCACCTAGTTTAACTCTTTCAGTTTATAGTTGAGTAACTCTTGCCTGAGAAAGAAATGGCTTGCCTAAGCTCTGACAGGTAGTGTTAGGCAGGATTTGAACCCAGTTCCTCTAACCACTTCTTTTCACTCTTTTTTATATGTTAGAGAGTTGCCTGAGACAATGAAGGTTAAGTAACTTGTTCATCAGTCATGGTATTAGTAAAATATCAGAGATGGGATCTGAACCCAGGTTTTCTTGAATCTGAGGCCAGCATGCTAGCTGCTATGCCATCATGACTCTTAACATGAGACGATAAATAGGAAAGCTCTTCTGAAAAGTAAAATAACAGCAACAACAAGAAATACCACTACCTTGAATGCTAGATGTTATTCAGTGAACCTTTTATTGAAGAGAACTAGAAAGGGCCTTAGAGTTTATGTAGCCCAAGCCTCTCATTCTGTAAATGAAAAAGCTGAGTCCTAAGAAGAGTAAGGGGCTTCAGGGGACAGCTTGTTAGGGCCAGAGTTGGACCCAGAACCCAGTGCTTTGATTTCTAGACTAACATTTTCCATTCTTCTACCATGTCTCTCAAAACTCAAAGGACACTTGCCTTAGGAATTCAGGTATTTCTAAATTGTCATGTGGAATGCATGAAGGACTATAATGTCTATGGGGGGATTGGACTTGGTTTAAACTGGCAAATGAAAAGAGAACTTCATATAAAAAGATAATTGTGATTTTTTTCATCTGAAAATATCATAGCTAAACTACCTATATTTTCCTCATCAAACAATTGGTGAGCAATGAGATTGTACTTATTTGTGGTTAAGGCTATTGCAAATGTTGACAATTAAACACATGAGCAGAACAGAATAATGGAGCTATGCCATTTTATCACCAGTGATAACCATCTCCTCCAGAGGGCATAAAAAGCACGAAGGGCTGACTTCTATTTCCCAGCTCTGCATGATTTGAGTGAGAAGCAGCACACTTTCTTCTCTGAGCAGTACATTGTCAGAAAATACTGAGGCTCTTTGTAAATAAAGAATTTGAAGTGCACCACAGAGCTATAGAGAGTCAGCAGGATTTTCTAATGGCGAAAATCGAGCACCAAAGTACTAGAGGGGTGAGGGTGGGAACAAGGTTATTGCAGTTGACAGATATATTTTCAAAATAAAAGTAAGAGCTCTGGTTAGGAGGATGGAGCTTATCTTTTTTTTTTTTTCTTTTCCCCTTAGCTTGTCTTTTTGTTCTGGTTCTGGTTCATTTGTATGCTAAGCCAGAGAGGATTTTGGGAATGTCTAACCCTAAGTTAGATAGTTATCTGAAAGAGGAGGATTGGGATCTTGGCCCAGACTTACGGGTTGAAAAAAAAAGGACCTTTCCTTCATCTAAGGGCATTGTATCTGCTTGTTGTAAGCTGTTGGCTATGATTAAAGGACTATCAGCCATAATTATGGGGAGAATTTCTAGACACTATATCTTAGCATAATGGATCTAAGATGAGTGGTAGGTGACCCTAAGGAAATGAATCCAGAAGTGGTAGCAGGGGATGACGTGTAGCAGAGACCATGTGCCCACCAGCTACCAGCCACTAGCCACCACAGGACCATCAGATCAGCTGAGTTAACAGTCATCCAGGGCTCAGTGAAACATTGAAGGCATGAATTGTTCTTCTTTGCATAATGATAATAGCATTTATATAATGCTTTAAAGGATTGTGAAGTACTTTACATGTGTTAACTGCTTTGCTGTGGCTACACTTGTTCCCTATTATGTGTCCCTCATGTATAATTCTTATGCATACCTATTATCTCTCATGATGATGTGTGTATTTTGGAAAGATTGTGCCCTAGATTTATGGGAGGAATGTTCTTTTGCAACTTTTTACACAACACTATTTCATTAAATACTGTTTCTTTGAAATAATTGTGTCTTCCGACTAAATAGGGAAATGAGTAAGCATATGAGTAGGAGCCTGTGAACTATGGATTTTTGTGGTTGTAGACCCACAGAGTACCTTGGGCCTGGAGTAGGTGTCCTGGGGGCCCCATGTGTGATAGACTCAACTTGCTGCAGAACCAAGGAATGGTGGAGAAGTTGTCCCTGAATCACTTAATGATGATTCTGAAGTCTTCTGATTATATGCCCTCTACTCTGAGCGACTGGGATAAAATGAATCAGGTAAAGCCCAAACAGAATACTCCTTGGGATTTTGCAGCTGGTAATTTTCTGTTGCCACCATCTAAGGACCAAGGGAGTTTTCTTTGGGAGTTTGGGTCTTTCCATTTTATTTCTCTGATCCTTTCTCAGCAGGCCCCCACTAACCTTTCAAACTGTTCTGGCTGAGTATAAACATCAACACATCTGAATCCTCCATTTGTGTTTTATTACAACAGGGAGATAGGAAAATGCAATCCACAATAAACTAGGGGAGGAAGGCATTTCTCTACAGCCACAGAAGACATTTAAATGCAGAAAACCAGTATGTGAAGCTGGCCCCTCAGCTGGAGAGTCAGGCTTACATTCACTATAACGGCAACAAGAAACAGAGATGCTGAATCCAGCGGGGAGTAGGCTTAGTGAAAGCAGCCTCACCAGGAGAGAGGAATCCTGCAATACTGGAGGCATGAATTGCTCTTCATGTGTAATAGTAATAATTGTAGCTAGCATTTATATAATGCTTTAAGGTTTGGAACCCTATACTAGCCTGAGCACAGAGGAGACACTCTCATGGCTGGAAATGTGGTTCTTTGTATATTGTAGCAGGATTGTGAGCTTAGTTGGAGAAAAAAAAAAGGACCGTAAACATTTGTGTTTTCTCACATTTGTAAAAAAAGCCAGAATTGAGAACACACACACACACACACACACACACACACGCATCCTCCTTAGTTTTACTGAACAATAGAGACTTGCTTTGTCTGGGGCTGAGAAAACCTTAGAGGGAGATCTTGAAGGGATTTTTAAAATTCTTTAAGACTTTTTTCCTTTTTATCATTATGAACTTGATGAACATCAACAAATTTGAACATTTCCCTATACAAAGAACAGAGAAAAACCAAACTACATACAAAAATGTGGATCTCCATTTTGTATACCTTTTTTATTTTTAAAGTACATTTTAATTTTAACATGGTAATTCCAATACCTCCTTGTTTGCCTCTGTCCTCTTCCGAATTTCCTTCTGTCGTATACTTTTACACGACTCATTGACATTTTTTTCCTTCCATCCCCCCCCTTTTTTTAGTATTACTATCACTACTCTTTGACTATCCCCCAACTCTCCTTCCTAATAATGAATAATAATAATAATAAGCCCTCCCTTGTAACAAGTAAGTATAATCAAGTAAAAGAAATCTACACATTGTGTCTGAAAATGTATCTCATCCACTCTCACCTGTCTACCGAGGTGGGAAACATGATTCATCACCAGTTTACTGGAGTCATGGTTCATATTATTCAGAGGTCTTAGGTATTTCACAATCATTTCCATTTCCAGTGTTGTAGTTATTGTATAAATTGCTCTCTTGGTTCTTCTCATTTCACTTGGCTTTAGTTCATACTAATAAGAAGCTCTCCCAAGCTTCTCTGAAGCTGTCCCTTTCATTATTTCTTATGGTACAGTCATATGCCATAATTTGTCCAGCCATCTCTTCCCTCTTTCTGCCTCAATTGAGGCAATTCCAGTTCTTTTCTATAAGAAAACTATTGCCATAATTATTTCCATACATATGGGTCCTTTCTCTCTTTCTTTGATCTCTTTAGGAATATAGGCTTCCTAATGATGTTGGTGGGTCAAAGAATAGAGACAGTTTAATGACGTTTAGGATATAATTCTAAATTTCTTTCCGAAATGGCTGAACCACCTCACAGCTCCACCAGCAGTGCATTGGTGTGTCTGTCACGAAAAGACATTTTTCCCAAAGTGTGTTGGAAATATGAGTTTAATTAAGCCCAGTTCACTGAGCTGTCCATGTGAGACTGCATGAGAGCAGGTCCAGGAGACTGCCTTCTTTGCCATTTCCCTGAAGATACCTTAGGCATGGGGCCTGGCATTGTAGCCCACATCCCTCTGATGGGGGCAGCAGACAATCTATTTTTCTTGTAAAATCCATGGCTCCTGTATACCAGCTGCTCAGGGACTTGGTCAATGATTTGACATTTCTCTTCACTCAGATAGCAGGAAGTTATCTGAGACTATGTCAGGAACCCGTCTATAGTCATTATGCCCAGAAACCCTTGGAATGGTCTCAAACACCCGGAACAGATGTGTCCTCCCTGGGGGGGAGGCAGGAAGACAAAGGGGGATTTTCTGGTTTCCTGTGTGTCTCCATTGCTAGGGAAGGAGGGGACACCTCCTGCTGCTGAAGAAAATGGCGAAGCTATGATGACCTATGAGTTCTTTATCTTCAAACAGTTTACTCTAGATCCATTTTCACCAATTCTGCAGATGTGATGACGGTGGTGGCAGCCAGTGTATGAATTTTTCTGAGCATTTTACATCTCTAAAGAACATAAAATTAATAATTAATAACACTCCCGTTCTCAAAAAAGAAGCAAAAACAAAACTTTTGAAAATTTCAGGGAAAATGAAATAAAATAACATAATCATTAAAAGGATGTATTATAATGACAAACTTCTTGGCCAGAATCATTGTTATCAAGGATAGTTAGATTAGATCCTCTTTTTAAACAGAAGCATACGTGCATGCATGCATGCATGCATGCATGTATGTGTGTATAAATAAATATATTTATACAAATATTAGCTAGTATTTAATAGTATTTTTATACAATAATCAGAGACATAGGGTTGCATTCTTGAATGGGGGGTTTCTGCAGAAAAATATGATTAAATACTAGCTAGAATAATGTAGTCATTTATGACTCTCCCATTCACAAATTTGTCCAAATCCTTTTGTTGAATTCATTTCTATTTTGCGGTTGTACCACTTCTTGGAGGTAATGAATTCCATAAATTTATTGCCTGCTGTGTGAATAGTATTTTCTACCAGAATGCCAGAAAGAAGACACAGAAAACAGGCAGTTCCAGGAGTGAACAGATGAGTGAAATTTTTGCTTATTATTTCTGCTTACTAAGTGTGGCAGGGCTGCTTATGAAGTAAAGGAAGTTTCTGATAACAGTGTCAGTAGGCTGTACCTTCTTCTTTATATCTGTATCTATATGTCTTTGTATATATGTAGCTCGAGATAGATAGGCAGATAAATAGATATATGATTTTACTGTTAAAGGAACAAGATGGATTTTCACATCTGGCTTATGGAATTGTTTGCATTAATTTGTGGTCAGACCTTTTAGATACACATTTAGATGATTCAAATAAAATTTAGGTTCAAATAATGCCTCTGCTATTTATTAACTGTGTGACCTCAGACAAATCACATGACTTCTCATCTGTAAAATGAAATGGTGGACTAGGTTACTCTAAGGCCCCTTCTAGCACAAAATCTCTGACCCGAAGATCTAATTAACAAAAATGCATGGGATAACTTCTGAATGTGCACCACAAATTAAAACATGATAAAAGTCCTTAGGACCGTGAGTCTCTCAACGACCTCTTTCTTCAACCAGCCATAGGTTTATTCTCCAATTTGGAAGATGCTAGCTCTAAGCCCAAAGACTGGTCTAGTCTAGGACTGGAAATCAACACTTCAGACAAATGATATATATATATTTGTCAACCCAGATATTTGGGAGAAATAATATCGATCCATTAGCACACAGACTCGTCAGTAAACTAGAAGGAGTTTGACTTCCCTTTGCATTTTAAAGGGGTACAAATTTGTGTCAGGGGGTTCTGCTCCTTCAATGCTTTGAAACTTGTCATATCGAATTCCCAGCTCCAAAGTGAATTGATAGTGTCTTGGTTTAAACGAAATATTTCACAAACTAATGCATTATGGAGGCAATGTGTTACAATGGAAAGAATGCTATGCTTGGAGCATTGAACTTGGAATCACTGGGACTGATTCCATATGGAACATGGAGTTTGAATCTCAGCTTTGTCACTTACTACCCATATGACATTGGGCAAGTCACTTAACCTCTGCTATGAGTCTCATTTTCCTCATCTGTAAAATAAGGGGTTTATACTAGGTCCCTTTTATCACAAGATCTATGCTCCTATGTCCTTCTTCCTTCAAAGATTGTCTGCATCTTAGTTTATGTGGTATAAATAGCATTTCTTGGTGGATTTGAATCTAGAATTTCTGACTTCCTTTACGTCATATTGGTATGATTCATCATCATCATCCCTACCTAACCTGCCTTTAGTGATTCTTCACTAGAATGAAAGAGCTGGCTTCTTTTATGTTCTTCCTGTCCTAATCCCTCATTTTACCTCGTGACTCATTCCCTTGAGCTTGTAAAATTTCCTATCACATTTATTTTGGATTGAATAGAAATACTGTACTGGTCCAAATATAAGTTATCCTCAAATATAGATTATACTCCCAAAATGAGATCTCTTTGAAAAGAAAAAAAATACACAAAATTACCCTATGAAAAGAAATTTGCTGTGATTTTTAAAACATTTATTTTAGTTCAAGTAAATGTTTTACTATTTTTTGTTCATGACATAATTGCTTGCATATGAGGACTATGCTATAATTTGCTCGTGCTTACCTCAGAGTGTAAGTGATGCCATTCAAGGAGTGATTGACTGGAAAAGGCAGTGGGTAAGTCTTTACAGTGAAGGTGAGGCTCAAGTGTGGCGCTGCTCCCGTGATCCAGGAAATGAAAAGCAGTTTAGAGCAAGCCCTCCCAGCATTGTAGGCAGCTCTTCTGCAGAGGAATAGTAGAACTATTAATAGTAGAACTCCCGTAGAAGGCACGGATAGATTTCACCTGGCATTGATGAAAGGAGCGCTTAGATAACTGAAATCAGGGATCCATAGAGGTCATGGAGAATGTCTTCACCTTTGTCACTTTCATTGCCATTTTCTTTCTGCAGCTGCATCTGAGTTTTATTTAGATTTGGGGATAATGTTTAGAGTGTATTCAGACCAATATACTAATTGAGTTTGGGAGGGAGGAGAGAGAACTGAATTTTAGTGTCCATGGATTTTAATCAGCACTTGTTGAATTGAAGGTCCCCCTCCCCCCACCCAATTTCTATGCGTTGGTGATAAATTTCTCAGTGAAAGCTTATTTTCTCTTTCCCTTAAAAAGCAATGCCGGACAATCATTTCTATATTAAAGCTCATTTCATTCTACTTAAATATCACTTGAGTGAGATTAGTACTCTAATTCTAAAGTCCTGGTGCCCCAGCAACCAGTGTTAATCCCTCCATGTGCCAGAGAAATAACAGAGAAAATTCCTAGGTCTTAACATGTGCCTAGTGACTCCTGGTCTTGGGATAGCCCTGTGAATGTCCCTGAGGGAGGTTATGCCTCTTGCTGCCTCTCTGCTTTCCACAGTCTTTCTATATAAGGGCTTTTTATGGGACTGAATTCTGTTCTTCCCCTCCCTTCATCTCTCCCTTATCCTGAGGTGGGCTAGGTTTATGACTGTTCAAAGGGAAGGTATAGCAGCAATTTCACCTACTCCTCCCCTCCCTACCCCATCCTAAATTATATGTGGATCAACAGCAACCCTGATATGGCTGGCTCCATTGTGATAAAAATCCGTTTGGGTTTTATATATGTTAATGTTCATGTTGGAGTTTACGCAGAGAAGGTAATGAGCCCTGGAAATGGGTTTTGAATCAACCAGAGAGACTAGTGGTCTTGGGGACAAGGATAGGAATGGAGATATGTGAAATATGGGGCTTTTAGAGGAACTGTGTTAGTATTATGAGGAGGAATTTAATAAAGAAGAACAGAAAGCTTCTCTCTCAGACATTTGTCCAAGCTCCATTATTACAAGGGAAAAAAAAAAGAATTCAGAGATTCTGTACAAATCCCAGGGTCCAGTTTTGTTGGTGTTTAGATGGTTGAAATGAAAGCAGTTGGGATCTATAACCAAGGTGTAGATGTGGAGTCCATAAAGGCAAGGCCTTCTTTAGGAAAGGGGAGTGGGAGAGAGGAAGAGAGAGAGAGAGAGACAGAGAGAGACAGAGAGATAGAGACAGAGACAGAGACAGAGAGACAGAGAGGGGGGGAAGAGAGAGAGAGAGACAGAGACAGAGAGACAGAGACAGAGAGAGAGAGAGGGAGAGAGAGAGAGAGAGAGAGAGGCAAAGGGACAGAGAGACAGAGAGAGACAGAGAACACTTTACCAGGATTGGGGAGATGTAAGGAAAAATCAAGCATCAGGATTGGAGATGACTGTAAAAACTTGATGATCTTTTTCTCTTTGAATTTCTTATAACATTTTCTTTGGACTTCCCACTGATCCTTATATTATAATTTCACATTTTAATTTGCATTATAGTTATTTGCGTGGGTGTCTTATCTCCTTTTTTCCCTTACACATTAGATTGTAAATTCATTGTAAGCTCATTGTAAGGAATTGTTTCATCCTTTATACTTGTATTCCTAGAATATACCACAGTACCTTGCACATAGTATACAATAAATGTTTTTTGGATCATACATGCTGCCTCCTCCATTATAAAATTCCTTGAACCTCCTACTTGAGGGAAAAAAAAGAAAAAAAAACTTTTCTCCTTCATACCTCATATAGAACTTTGCTTTTTCTTTTTTATACACTTGTATCATACTTTTCTGTAAAAGGGGCACATTCCACTAGTAGACATTCAACTCCATAAGGGCAGGTACTCTCATCTAAACTTGGCATCTCAAAACATAGTGCTATGTGCATTGAAGGACATTAATACTTTATTGAATCAAACCATTATAAAGTATATAACATTTTCTCATAAGAAAATGGCATAATTGGGGGTTGAAATTCAGACAAAGGTTTCATTCTCAATCAATAAAATAGCAAATTTCAGAATCATCTGGTTCCATCCTCTCATTTTACATATGAGGAAACTGAGGTTCATATCTTGCCCACAGTCTGGTGGTGGTGATTTGGGTAGGAAGAGATTTCAGAGGTCATGTAATTCAACTTGAATTTGCACAGGAATCCATTCCACAATATCCCCAACTAGTGATCTTTCAGCCTTCACTTGAATATCTTCAATGAGGGGGAGCTCACTATCTTAGAGGCAAATCATTCCACTTTTGCAGAGTTCTCACTGTTAGGAAATTTTTCATTATATCAAGCTGAATTTTGCCTCTCTTTAACTTCTTTTAACTTCTCTTCAACTGTCTTGTATTTTCCTTCTTTCTCTTTGAATTAATGTCTACTTTGGTTTATCAATAAAAGAAAAATATTAGTGAAGGCTTGTGAGCTATGAGTGGATGCTGATGCCCCCCCCACAAAATGCCTTGAACCTGGGGCAGTGTTTAGGGGTACAATGATTTGAGGGGGGCTCCAGGTACAATATGAACATATCACATAAAATATAACTATACTGTTTTGTGGAGTAGATCTTAAGATATTAGTTATAACCATTATTAATAAATATTGAATTGCCAAAATTTTAATTGTAAGAATTTAGAAGGTTTTTGATGATTTGGATGGCCCAGTTCTATTTTAAAAAGTGCCCAGGGAAATTTAATTTCCTTGCAAGTAGAAACATTCACTCCATGACTGCAAAGCTTTATTCCAATTTGTAAGTACTTAATGAGTATTTTGATATCATTTTGTTAATGAAAATTCGAGACTTTCAATTTTAACAAACATTTTTTAAGTGGTCACTACATGTAGTCACACTGGGTAGATGAACTTGTTCATGGGTATACTAGATACTTTCTGGTATTGATGTCACAATCAAATATTCAACTTGACCAAAGGAGGAATGTCTTCCAGACACATTCCAATTTGATTGGTGGGGTCTACTTACCTAAATGGCTAATACCAACCTTGATTGGTACTAAATCTTCCAAAAGTAGTTTCAATTGTACCATCAACTAGGAAAAGTACAGTGTTTGAGAGGACCTATTTGGTGTTGCCATGGAAATACCAGAAAGGCTTTAAGAACTTAGCTCTACAACAGTTCCATAAAATCTCTCAGCTGTAGATTGCTGATTGGGAGCACCATCAGAGACAGGCAAACTGGAGTTCTGGGGTCCTTACATAGGAATCATATTTGGGGACTGTCCAAGAGACAACTGACCCAGACTTGAGGGCATACACCTTAGAATGCCACTTGAGTGGTATTCTTCTCTCATTGCTATAGCTTTTCAGTTGTCCAATATTTTATTGCTCCAACAATTTAGAATCATTGGAGTACCCCTTCCCAAGATACAAATTGCAAGCTGTCTGTGCTGCCCATCCTATGCCACTCTTGCTCATGTCTTCCTATAATCTTCAACAGATTATCTCCCTGTTATGCTAGACGACTTTTTTTTTCTCATTCTCTTAACATTATATGAGTAACAATGGAGCATGTGGGCCACCCATTGATTATGTCTTATTCTCGCCATATAATTAGTCCATTTTTTCATATATTATTCTAATGTAATCTCTAATACTAGTGCTTCTGCGTAATTCCTCATTTGGAATACTTTGCATTCTCCTGCAAGCACTGTGGTTAACTTTGAATTAATTTGTGGTTAACATTGAATACGGGATAGATTTTATGTAACCTGACAAATACCCAGAATGTGCTCAATGTTTGAACCCTTGGCTATTAAGAAAGTCCTCTTCTCCTTTTTTAAATTGTGTCAAACAGTTTTCCCCTTTTGACTCGTCCTATATTCCCTCAAATATCTTATGTACCTAATCTATAGGACTCATAGTACTAATGAAAGGACAGGTCCGGTTTGCTCCTTGTCTTTCCCTATATGGATCATGTAGCTGTTTAGGCCTTGTTCAGGTCCCACATCCAGCTTGAAGTCTCTATTTTGATTCTGTCTGTTGCTCACATGGAGCATCTTATATTCATGCACCCTTGACCTTGCACCCAGGGAATTGTCCATGAATGCTACACTTGTAATTGCTTGCTTTTAAGTCCATGTGTTTTAAGATTTCCACATTAAAAAAAGTTCTGATATTCTATCCTTGTGTTGTGCAATAGAGGAAGCCCTGGGAAGATAGGTCACAGGATCAGGGGATTTAGAAGGGACCTTTGAGGCCATCTGGTCCAATCCTCTCACATTAGAGATGAGAAACTGAGGCCTAGAGAGGTCTAGCAATTTGCCCAAGGTCATGCTGGCAGTGTGAACAATTAGGTGATGTGGTGGAGAGAGCGCCAGGCCTAAAGTCTGGAAGACTCATCTTCCTGAGTTCAAATCTGTCATACTTACTGACTGTGTGATCCTGGGCAAGTCACTTAATCTTGCTTGCCTCAGTTTCTTCATCTGTAAAATGAGCCGGAGAAGGAAATGGCAAACTACTCTGGTAGCTTTGCCAAGAAAACCCCAAATAGGGTCAAGAAGAGCTGGACACAACTGAGAAGTGACTCAACCACAAGAACAACACATAATGACAATGTAGAAGTAAGTGCCACAGCCAAGATCTGACCTGGAGCTTCTGATCCCAAATTCCCTGAAAAGGAAACGCCAGGAATCAGTATATCTTTGGAGGAAAAATATTGTTTCTTTCAGGAAATATTCAGAGGAAAGAGAATCTAAAGCCTGAATCCTCTCTGAGCCTAAGCCTGGTTGCTACTATGTCTTTTTTTGGGTTAATAAACCATCAGTTGTAGAGTTAGAGCTACAAGAGATTTTGGAGGGCCATCAAGTCCTCATTTTACAGATGAGGAAATTGAGGCACAGAGGAATTAAATGATCTGTGCAGGGTCAAATAGCTAGTAAGTATATGAGGCAGGATTTGAATCCAGATCTCCCTGACTCCAAGTCCTGATTCCAGTTTCTCTTTGTGGGAACAGCAAAGAGACTCTAGGGCTACCCTTGGTCATATTCTGCTAGAGAATTTGGTGGTAGTGAAAAATCACAGTGGAATTATAGAATGGGTTAGATGCCTGTCTCAAATTCTCATCAGTTTGTAAACAGGTTACAAAGTCTAAATGGGTATGCATTTGTATATTTTTGTTGTTGTTGTTGAGGAATGAATTTTTCTTGCCTTCTGAAGTTTGATTTCCACCCTCTTTTTAACAGTTATAGAATCAAAGAATGTATGAGCAAGAGGGAACCTTAGAGATGAACACTTAGTTTAAGTCTTTATTTTTATAAATCAGGAAACTGAAAATTACAGAGGGGAGACGGCCCGCTGGGGGTCACTCAGCTAGCAGGTTTTGGAGCAGGGATTCAAGCCCAGGCCTTCTTATTCCATTGTAATATATATTGTAATGTATCTTTCCAATATAGTAGATGCTCTCGGTGCTAAGTATCCCCACACTATTTCTCTTAGAAGATGCTCAGAGGGATGACTGAATCCTCCTGAACTTTTAAGCGTGACTCTTACTGTCCCTTTTTTGAGTGAATAAATCATTGGATCACAGACTTAGAGGGAGAAGGGACCTTGGAAGGCCATCAAATCAAACCTTTTTTTTCTTCACAGATAAAGAAACTGAGGCAAAAACAGACAGGTCAAGTGACCGGTTCAAAGTCATATATCTAGTAACTTTTTTTTTTTAAAGGCAATTGGGTTTAAGTGACTTGCCCAGGGTCACACAGCTAGTAAGTGTCAAGTGTTTGGTCTGATTCGGGATCTGAACTCAGGTCGTCCTGACTCCAGGGACGGTGCTCTATCCACTGTGCCACCTAGCTGCCCCAACTAGTAACTTTCTGAGGCAGGATTTGCTCCCATGTCTTCCTGACTCCCACTTCAGTGGCCTACCCACTATTACATAAATGATTCACTTCTTCAGGATAATAATACCACTGAGAATAATGAAAACAACAATGACAACAACAACAACTGATTATGTATAGTTTGAAAAGCATGCTGGATGTGGAGTCAGAGAAGAAGGTTCAAATTCCCCTGCTTACTATCTATATGACCTCGGGTTTATCCCTTCGGGGCCTCAGTTTCCCCCTCTATAAAATGAGGAAGATAGACTAGGTGGGCTCCAAGATTTCTCCTAGTTCTAAATCTATGATTTTCTGATATATACTTTGTTCTCTAAACTTTGCAAAGAAGTTGACTTGCATTATCTCAATCCTATGAGGTGAGTACTATCAGGTACAAGTCTTAATTTATATATGAGAAAATTGAGAGTCAGAGAAATTGATTTGCCTATGGTCACATAACTGCTATGTCTTAATGATGGGATTTTTTTTAAGGCAATTGGGGTTAAGTGACTTGCCTAGGGTCACACAGTTAGTAAGTGTCAAGTATTTGGTCTGAGGCCAGATTTGAACTCAGGTCCTCCTGACTTCAGGGCCATTGCTCTATATACTATGCCACCTAGCTGCACCCCCTAGTGATGGGATTTTTAACCTAGACAGGTTTGTGTAGTGGCTAGAGAGCCAACCAGGAGGATATGAGTTCAAGTCTTATCTCTGACATATGTTGTCTATGTGACTCTAGGCAAGTCACTTAATGTCTTAGTGCTCTAGGCAATTCTCTAAGACTAAACATGATGAGGAGGGGATAATCTGAATTGGTGGAGGGAATTACTGAGACTGGAAATTTGCTTTATGAATGAAATCACAGATCCAGTCCCATGTCTCTGTCTCTGTCTCTGTTCCTATTTCTCTATTTCTATCCCTTCCTCTGAGACCAGGTCTCTAGGATGGAAAATTGACTATTTGGGGCTGGGGGAAAGTTGAGGGTGGAGACTTGGAGAGAGAGGCACAATATCATCTCTCTCCTACCTCATCTTTTGTCTTAGCCTCAAAGACAAAGAATATCCGCCTTTACCCCAGGTAAAGGATGAAGGAAAGATTTAGGAGGTTGCAAGGCAAACAGCAATCCATTTTAAACACCCAATGCCAACTCTGTTGGCTCTGCCCACCAGAGACCTGGGAGGCTGTTGATGTTTCTTTATGTTGTTTTTCATATAAACTCAGAGAAATTGACATTTGCATTTGTCTGCCTAGTAAAATGACTGCCATCAATCATTATCCTTGCCTAATAGCATTACCTTGTTAATAACAAACAACTCATACCAAAGACTTGGGCTTTTTAATGTGGTTAAAACCTGGCTGGTGGCCATTGTGGCCCGGAGCTGAAATCTTGTTAACTCTCACAAGCTAGGCTGGGCTCCAGAAGTGAATGGGAAGCCTTGAGGAAAAATGCAGAGGGAACTGTTCCCATCACAGAGTTTCAGTAGATGGTGCTCTTTCCTCTGAATACAAGGAAGATTGTGCAGTTTGAGTTACAGGACAACACGCGAGAGGTGGAAACATTTGGAGATGAGTCGTGAAATGGGGACCTGGTTGCTAATCGATCAAAAGCCAGATTTTACCCCAGGCTTCAGCTTATGCTTATTTGAATTTTGTGCAATGATTAGTTTTGAGGGTAGATTTAAAAAAATTGAGCGGATACTTATGTAGTTAGTTTCAATTAGGAAATTGAGCTCTTTCTGCCTTGGTTTGAATACCTGAAGCATCCCAGATATTCAGAGATAGATATATGTGCCTACATGTGGGCATACATATGTGTATAAACAGACATATTATGTCCCTTAAATAATACATACACTTACATCAATATTTTTATCTCTGTCTCTATCTCTATTTTGAATTTCCAGCTTAGTGTGTGCCTCTGTTTCTATTCCTATCTCTCTATCTCTATCTCAATTATCTCTATGTCTTAACTCTATTTCTCTCTCTGCTTTAGTCTTTATCCTTCTCTCTGTCTCTATTTATCTCTATTTCTGTCATCTCTGCCTCTCTGTCTTTTTGTCTTTCTGCTTCTGCCTCTGTTTCTCTGTCTCTTTTTTCTCTTTGTCTCTGTCTTTCTTCCCTGTTTCTGTGTCTATCTGTCTCTCTAATGGAGTGGACAGAGTAGTGGACTAGAACCCTGGGTTTTGTCTCTGTCCACGTATCTGTTTGTCTTTGTCTTTTTGTTTTTCTGTCTTTGTTTGTTTGTCTATCTCTCATAGAGTGGAAGGAGCATTAGACTAGAACCCTGGGTTCTTATCCCAGCTCTGCCACTGATCAGCAGTGTGAGCTTGGTCCAGTCCCAGCACCTCTGTGAGCCTCCATTTCCTCATCTGTAAGATGCAGGGCTTGGAGTCAATGCTTTCTAAGGTTCCCTTTAGCTCTGATGGTCTACAATTCTAAATTTCCTTTTAGCAATAAAGGTCTGGTCATATTTCCTTTTGGGAGGATTCTTGTTCAGCTGAGGCTTAGAAGGGCTTGCAAGTAAGCCACTTACAGAGATGACTACTTGGTGACATCTTAGCTTCTAGGCTGGAGAGGACTTTGTAGCCTGGAAGGCTTCAGCTCCCGCCTGTGACACATGCTGGCTTTGTCACTACAGTCAAGTTGCTTAACTGCTCCATTCGCCTGGCAGCTCTCTAAGGCTATAAGTTGTGGAATGTGCATTGGGAGAGGGAATTTCCTCACCAGGAGTTCCCTACACCAATGATATCACAGGTCCTATCTTTATCCCTACTTGGTGACAAACGTATGACCTCAGCCAGGTAATCTGATCACTTTGAAAAGTTACCCAAGAGCACCTAAAGAAATGCAAGGGAGCATGGTTCAGGGGACAGACTATTAGATTTGGAATCAGAAGACCTGGGTTAGAATCCTGCCTTTGCCATTTAATAGCTAGCAGTTACTGGCATTTACATAGAGCTTTAAGGACTGCAAAGCTTTTTACAGATATGGTCTCCTTTTATCCTCATCGCCTTGGGAGGTAAGTACTGTAATTAACCCCATTTTACAGATAAGGAAACTGAGGCAGAGGTTGTGATTTGCCCAGGGTCATACACCTGGTAAGCATTTGAGGTTCAGGTCTTCCTGATGCCAGCTGTAGCCAGAGTGCTGCCTATCTGCTTCATTTACTTTTTGTGTGACCTTGGATAAGTAATTTTTACCTGTCAGGGTCTCAGTTTTCTCATTTGTGAAATGAAAGTGTTTAATCTGATGAACTCAAAAGTCTTGATTCGGTTCTACATCTATGATCCCAGGAGTTTATGAATATGGGCTTCTCCTAAATCTGAGATAAATTTGAACAGAAAAAAATGTGCACACATGAAAGCTCTTATTTACATAGCACTTTGTGATTCTCTATGTCATTTACATATATCTCATAGGATCCTCACTACAACACTGTGAGGCAGGAACTATTTTTATTCCCATTTTACAGATGAAGAAACAGTCTCAAAGTGGTTAAATGACTTGCCCAGGGTCCTATAGCTAGTAGGTCTGAGGTTGGATTTGAACCTGAGTCTCCCTGCTTTCAAGAATGGAAAGAAGTGGCCAGTGTCCATAGAAGATCTCTGGTTGCAGAATCTGGAACACCTTCCATATGATGAACTTTCTCTCAAAAGGCAATATATGAAAGCAATAACAACATAGGAAGTATTCCCTAACTGAATAAATTACATTTCTCTAAAAAATACCCTTGCAGAACCATGTAGATTTGCTCTCTAGGAATCTATGCATACCCCTGAATGATCTGGCTTGTTTTCATTCATTCATTTGTTCATTCATTCGTTTGTTCTTTCATTCATTCATTAGTTCATTTCTTCATTTTTGTGAAAAGGAATTTTGTTTTCTTAACCACGTGCTGTTTCCCGATGGCTTGCATAGATTGGGTTTTTGGCAGTTTGCCTGAAAAAAGGCCTGAGGGTATATTAGTTGAATGCAAACTCAATATGAATGATGAGTGTAATATGGCAGCTGAGAGAGTGAAGGTGACCTTGGGAATGTTAAGAGAGGAATAACTTCTAGGAATAATGAGATGATGGTCCTGCTACATTATGTTTGGGTCCCATCCTATCAGGACTATTGTGTTCAGTTCTAAAAACCACATTTTAGGAAGGATTTTGATACACTGGGGAAAATCAACAGGTATCATACTTTATGCGTATGACCAAGGAACTGGAGATATTTTGCCCTGGGGGGAAAAACCGCTCATGGGGAACTGAGATAGCTGTTTTCAAGTACTCATCAAATGGAAAGAGGAATTTTTTGTTTGTTTGTTTTGTTCCAGGGGCTAAACTGTGAGCTATGTATGGGATTTGCAGAAAGGCAAGCCTAGGCTTGCTGTTAGGAAATTTTTTTTTAACAATTGGAGCTAGCCAAAAGTAAAATTAACAATTATAGCTAGCAAAAAGTAAGATTGTGATACAACTTTGTGGCAGAGAATTTGCACTGTTTTTTTATTCAGAGATTATTTGGCTTCATTCAGATAAAGGGGGTTATGCATGATTTATGCTGCAGCAGGAAAGTAGCATCTATTTACCTGAATGGCCATCAGGCCTTACAACCCTTCCTCAACCAATAAACAATAAATCAATTTATAATGAGAAAAAGCCTGAGCCTTTTGACCCTGGAAACAGGCTCAGTACCCCACATTCTAAGAATGAGCTGAGTCTGGGGGCCTTAGCTAAGTCCCCAGTGGACAATGGTCATAATCTCAAATCCATTAAATGTAATTTCAACATCATTTAGCCCAGCTGTCAGTCTCTGGCTCATTCGAGCTCACAAATTGAGCTTCCGAGAAGACCAAAGCACCTTCTTTCTAAACATGTCACCTTCACATCAGGCTGAAGGTCACTAGGTAGGAGGCCCAGGGGAGCTTGCATTGTGTCTCTTTGTACCCCTCTCCTGACCTTCCGCTCAAAAGGCAAATTCAGTTTGCAGAGGCAGGCCTGCATAAGCTTCTCCGGTAAGTGCAAATATTGACTTGGAAGAGAAAAACAAAATAATGTATGAACACAGAGCTTTCCCTATCTGCTGTATTCCCTATGCGACTTTTCTATTTGAAGTCCTGATGGGGAAGTGAGAGGTGGGGGATGGAGAAACATTAACATCTAATACCCCTTGTTAAAAGGAAATATAGTGAAATACTGAAAAAGTAACATTCAGTTTTAAAGTTAGGTAAGGAGAAAAATGCAACCTTTCACTGAAAAGTCGAGCCATCTGTAAATTGTTTCTCTAGCAGTCAACGCATAAGGATTTTTAGGGAGAGGTTTATTTGTTTAAGGTCTGTCTGAGTCACTGATTGGCTGATCTCAAGGGCAGCCTTTTCCCCTGCAAGAAGGAATGGCTTGATCTCGAAGGTGGGAGTCAATCCCAGATGTCCCAATAGGACCCCGTGGCTTACATAGTACACACATTGGTTTCTTTCTGCTGCTTTTCATTCACCATTGTTCTCCAAATAGCCTGACCAGCTGTAGCATGTTATATTGCCATGTGTTGAGTATTTTCTCCACCAAGATCCACAATGGAAGGCTGACATTATGTACTCTCAAGTTCACATTCCGAGAATGTTTAATCATTCAACCTAGTTCGACAAGTATTTCTGAGCATCTTACTTTGTTCAAGGCGCAAAGACGCAGGATACAAAGATGAAAAATAGTCCCTGACCTCAAGGGGGTTACATTCTAATGAGGGGATGCAATGTATCAATAGCTAAGTAAATAGTAAAGACTAAGAGAATCAGGGATGTGCTGGAGCCAGTCAGTACCCCCTTGCAGATTGTTAAATTTTCATTGTGAGCATATATACTTTAGCAATGGCAAGTGCTAAAAATCAGTGCTTGATTTACTGCATTTTTGATTGTCCAGACTTTAGATAGCTAGGTGGTGCAGTGAATAGAATGCTGGGTCTACAGTCACGAAGACTCATTTTCCTGAGTTCAAATTCTGGCCTTAGATACTTATTAGCTGTGTGATCCTGGGCAAGTCACTTTACCCTGTTTGCCTCAATTTCTTCAACTGTAAAATGAGCTGGAGAAGAAAATGGCAAACCACTCCAGTATCTTTGCAAAGAAAACCCCAAATGGGGGTCACAAAGAGGCAGACACTACTGGAAAAAAAAAACAAACAACTGAACAAAGACCTTAAAAAGTGATAGAGGAAAGGTTTTAAAAAAAATGCAGATTAAACTTAAAAGTGTGTTGTACTTTGGGGAGAACTGGTTGTTGAATATTTGTCAGCATCTCCTTTGGCAGAGAATGCTAAATTAGTTGAGGACAGGGAAGGCTTCCCATAAGAGGCGTCCCTTGAGCTGAAACTAAGGAGTCTCAAAGAAGGAAGGAGTGAATTTTGGATGGGGGTGGGGAGATGTGGCATATGTGAAGGTGTGGAGGTGAGTGAAAGAATAACGAACCTGAGAAATGGCAAGAAGACTAGTTTGGCTGAAACCTAGAGTGTATGAAGGTGAATAAAGTGAAACAAGTCCGGAAAGGTAGCCTTGAGACAGACATGGAAGGGGCTTTAAATGCCAAACAGAGGAGTTTATAGTTTGCCCTAGAGGCATCAAGTATCTGCTCAAGCTTATCGAGTGGGATGTGATTTGTTCCTCAGGAAAGGTATTTTGGCAGGTGTGTAGAAGATGGACTGAGGAGGATTGAGACTAATCAGTGGCTACTTTTGTTGCTGTTCATCCTTCATTTGCAAAGAGGACCATTGACGTCCCAGAGTGATGTCTTGACTTGCTTGTAAATTGGATTGAAGTGAGGCAGAATTACACAAAGTTGTGAGCCTCACTCTCTCTTCCAGTCATGGAAGTCTAGTGGCAAGACAAAATTCAAGATGACTGGCGATGGTCCAGAATTCAGTGGATGACCTTGGCTTCTTCCATGTCTGACCAAGCTCTAAGTACTCCACAGTGCTTGCTTCAGCCACCTTCATGGCTGTTGGAACAAATTGTTCTCATCTTCCCATTTTTCCAGGGAAGTCTTCACATGTAGACACCACCCTGCCCCCTCAATTCACTGATGGATTGGGTACTGTAACAATCCAGGGAAAGAAATAATGAAGGCCTGAACAAAGATGGTGGCAGAATGAGTGGAAAGAAGGGGATGGATTAGAGGTGTTGAAATAGATGCATCAAAACTTGGCAGAAGATACTGAAAAGACAAGGATGACTCCAAGGTTGCATGCCTGGGTGACTAGAAAGAGGGTGATATTCTCATAGGAAATCTTAGGGAAGGCCAGGTTTGGTAGAAAAGATAACGTATTATATTTAAGATATGTGAGTTTGAGATATCTCAGGAACATCCAGGCAGAGATGCTCATTTAACTCAATTAAATAATCAATATTTCCTTTTGCTCTCCAAAGTTCTTTCTGAGGTGCTCACATCTCAACAAGTGGTGGAATACTGTAAGTGAGAAGTGAAGCACTTGCTGTTGCCAAACAAAAACCAGTTTCTTGTTAAAGGGAAGATCATCTAGGTATTTGTGTGGTAAGCCACTCTGGAGCAAGAGAGGACATCTCTTTATTTTGAGGGATTATGTTCAAACCAAGACAAAGCGCAGGCTGGGTAAGACAACCTCAAATGTTGAACATCTTTCTGATTCTGAGCCCCCAACACACAGTCATTGGAATATAGATCTTGAAAAATTGCCATCAGCACTTTTCTTTTTGCTATGAAAGCATTACAGATGGAAAACACACATTTTTCTAACTAAAAGTAATGAGCTTTATTCTCCAGGGCACATAAAAGTCACAAAGGGCTGGCTAGGCATTTATTAGGCTGATTTAAACACTGGCACACGAATCCTACACACAATATACCGTAAGGGGGTATAAGTCACCTTTCCTCTCTGTGCATTGCTGCTCTCTTCCACCTGGAGAATAAGAAAGTCCTACGCAATTCTCTCCTAGTGACAGCAATCTGCCCTCAGCAACAGTGGCAAGGTATAATGGAAAGAGCAATGAATTTAAAGTAAGAAGGATAAGATGGACTGTGTTTAACTCCCGGTCATGTTTATCATTACCTGTGTTTCCACTTTCAGGGCCTCAGTTTCTTTTTCTGTATAATGACAGGGTTGGATTAGATGATCTCTAAGGTTCCTATCATTATCAATCAACATTCATTCATTGCTTTCTGTTGTCTGGGGTTTCCTTCTACTCCAAAAATGCTTGCATCTGTGCCCTCATAGGTTCATAGATAGTTACACTGGAAGTAACCTTAGAGTTAATTGAGACCAAGCCCTTTTTTTTACCTGTAATGATCCTGAGGCCCAGAGAGATGAGTGACTTGTCCAAGGTCACACAAGCTGATTAAAAAAGAGAATGTAGACCCATGCAAGTCTTTCCAGTTTTTCTGAGAGCATCCTGCTCATAATTTCTTAGAGTACAATAGTATTCCATCATAATCACATACCACAGCTTGTTCAGTCATTCCCTAATTGATGGGCATCCTCTCAATTTCTAATTCTTTGCTCCCACAAAAGCGCTACTATAAATATTTTTGTACATATAGTTCCTTTTCCCTTTTTTTAAAATCTCTTTTGGGATACAGAAATAATAGTGGTATTGCTAGGTCAAAGGGTATACATGGTTTTATAGCCCTTTGGGCATAGTTCCAACTTGAGACACATTGTTAAAATCTGAATCTTAACTTTTAGAGTCAACATCAATGAAGGGCTGAAAAATAGAACACAGGATGTCAGCCAAGTTTTGTGCCATAAGTTCTAGGATGGATCAGATACCTTTATTGCATCTATAGTGTTTGCCACCATGGATGTGACATGCAGTACCACCATCTAAAACTCCTTGGCACTTATGGAAGAGATGTCTTCCCTGCAAAGAAATATACATTCGAGGGAATGAGTTGGCCAGTATGTCCATCTCAGCATAAAAAGAAAGCCACATGGACAATAAAAATAAGAAAATCAAAACAGTAGTTCACATTTATAAGGGTTTTAAGGGTTGCAAAACATTGCCTAGTAACAATTGGGTCTGCTGAGTTATGCCTTTTCCTCAGTAGACTAAATCCTCATACCTGGTCATTTCTTGATTTCCTGCTCTGGTTTATCTCATCAAAAACTCTTCTTTGAATTTCTGACCATACCTTTAGTTTTCATCCCAGACTTTCACATAGTACTGATTTTAGCCACTGCAAATACTTTGTTCTGTTTTCAGCTTATTTCTATCATTTCAGTCCTGACTGTGACAGGCACGTTGCTAAATATGTGTGGGCTTTCCTTTGCTCTGGCCCATCTTAGCCCTGCTCCCCTCGGGGGGCAGAACAGCCATGACATAAAGCAATTCTCTGAGCAGCCCAAGTAAGATTTCCTAATGCTCTGCTAATAGAGTCAAATGCCTTGCTGAGTCCATGAACCCAGCACATGCATCACCAATCCAACTTCAGTCCAAGGTATTCTAGCATATCTTTTACTCTATCACCATCAGGAAAACTGTCTTGATTTCTGGGGAAAATATCAATGTTACTGAGTTGGTGAGTGCTGTGAGTGTGATTTGTTTTGATGAGGTCCTTGATGCTTAATTATAACATAGTGTGTGTATGTATAACTTTGCTGTGTGTTGGAGGTTTGGTGATGTATTTTTTTCTATCTGTAATCAAATAATTGATAACAATGGGGCAGGGAGGTGGTGCCATAGTGTACAGAGAGCGCGCCTGGAGTCAGAAAGATTCATCTTACTGAGTTTAAATCTGGCCTCACACACTTAACTAGCTTTGTGACCCTGGGCAAGTCACTTAACCCTGTCTGACAGTTTCCTTATTTGTGAAACAGGGATGATAATAGCAGTTGTTGTGAGGATCACAACAGGTGATCCTCACAGGGTTGTTGTGAGGATCAAATGAGATAATAATTATAAAGTTATAATTATATATAATAATTATAAAATTAATAAATAATTTTAAATTATAATTATATAATTATAAAAGAAATTATAAATAATTATAAAGCTTATAATTATAAAAATTATATCATCCAGTGCCAGGCGATGGAATCCTAATAAAGCTGCCCCCAGCCCCAATATTCTAACTTCTTTATGGGCTTTACTGAACGACAGGCAAGTCCAGACTTAACCACACAATCTGACTTTAACCATATCACAAGCCCCCAGACTCAATACCCTAACTTTCTCATGTATGCCTCACCACCTCACCAGAACAACAGGTATGTCCATGAACTCATATTTCTCATAAAAAGAGCAGGTGTGTCCATGTGATGGGGTCTCAGCCACAGCCTCTAGCTAGCCACCACTCCCAGACCCCATTCCTCATATTTCCCACAGAAACAATAGGTGTGTCCCTGCACTCAACCACAACCACGTCCGGCTAATCTCAGACAGGACCACGGTAATCAATCAAAAAGCAGCACTACCAGGATGCCTGAGCAGGATGTGGACCCCAAAACAATAAAAGGGATTTTCCCTAAGTAGACACCTGTGTAGTAGTAGCAAAAGCTGTCATTTAGGTGAACTTATGATGTAGAGAGGCTTATTATAATATCATTATCATACATACAAGCCCCCCCAAATGGGTTTTTCTGTATCCATTGTGGGTAATTGCAGCTCAGTTTCATTGAGACTGGGATCCTTCTCCCATTACCTAATCCCTTAACAAACCCCTCCTGCCTTTTTAATATTCATAATTTCTATTGTGTAGTCAGCATCATTATACTATAAATTTGCCTATGTTGTCTTACTAAGTTGCTAGTTCCTCTCGGAACTCAGCCCATCAGAGGCGTCATTCTCAATAAATGTCTATACTTGGATTAGAGGTGGTCTGACTCTGAATTCTTTGAGACAGTCCTGCCATAACACATCATGAAACCATGACAGTTTTGTTGTCCCTGGGTGGGCAGAGTCTCTGACTCTGACTCCCCCTCCACGGGGAGCAGAGTCTCTGATTTGGACCCCCTCTAATCCAAAGGTAAGCCTATCTTTTTCCCTTCTCTTACCTGGGAGGTTCTTCAAACACCTAAGAAGCCTTAACTGGATTGTCTGGGTCCTACTGCCCAGGGCCCTTGCAGCCTGGCAAATTCCCTTTAGACAGAGGATGCTCTGTTTGGGAATTTCGCGGGGAGTTCTTTCTCAACTCATTTTTTTTCTCTCTTCATCCATTGTGGTGGGACTCCACTGAAGAGATGAATGTGGCTACAGGGGGGATTTCCTTAGGCTTATTGGCATTTAGTGCCAGCTCCCCTCTCACCAGACTACTAAGCTGTAATAGAGCCTGGTCTCAATATAATCTAGAGGACCAAGAAAAGTTATTACTATCTGTGCTTTTTGTTTGTATTTGTCTGCTCTGTGTCTGTGCAAAAATCTCTGAGTCTGCCACCTTGTAATATTTAAAATGCAGCCAGCCAGAAAAGCAAAACTTCTGACGGCTGTACCTAGGCTGGAAAGAGTGATGAGAGTCTCTTAAAGAAAAAAGTTGTTTGTGTTAAAACTTTCTCTCTCTCTCTCCTCTCTCCCTCTCTCCCTCTCCATTCCTGGACTCTGAACAAGTTCTGGATGTTGAGGGGCAGACAGAAAAAAGAGGAAAGGGGAAATTTCTCCTTTCAGATTTATCTAAGAGAAAAAGGGTCACTTCACTGATCAAAGAGAGGCAGGTTTCAAGGCTGCACTTTTGAATAGGGCTAGCACTTAACCCTTTCCTGAGCCATAGAAAGAAAAAAAGGTTTGTGTGACAGCATTAAAATCCTAACCCCAGATTCTGTGTAATATCATTTGGAATATAGATTCAGGTAACTGAATTCATTCTAGTTGTTCTCCCTGGTGTCCTGGCTCTAACCAGGCTAAGGCTACATTGAGAAGTTAGAATAGCTAAAAACATCTTAGCAGATTCATCATTCCCCCCTCAAAGAGTAGATTCTGTTAACCACTCTCAACCAGATCAGATTAAGAAATTCTCTACTATTGGAGAATGGTAGGAAATTTGAGTCACCATCCCCCACCTGGTGAAAGGAAGGAATGGGGAGGTGCAGCAGCTGCAGCAGGGGCCCTACTGGCAATACCTTCCACAATCTCTTAGGGTTACTCCTAGAAGCCTGAGGGAGAGTAGTCCCTTCTGGCCATCCTGATGTTGGGTTCAAGTGTCCATTTAAGAGGTTTGGAGGTTGAGCCCAGAGGTGGGTGCTGTACTAACTCATTGGTCCTAGAGGACTATGATCCAATGTACACTTTGCTCACCAAAGAGGGCTAGATTTGGAGTTAGAGATCTGAGTTTAAATACTAGTGCTGCCATTTACTGCATGTGTGATCTTCAGTAAATTACTTCGTTACTCTGGGTCTTGATTTGCTCATCTATAAAATGAGGGAGTTGGACCCCTTTCAGTTCTAAATCTACGATTGTATGAACTTATTCAGTCCACAAAATTCTGCTCTAACTCATGGCTTACTCAAGTTGTAGGTCCATTTTCTCTTGTCATTATTATTATGTACCATTGACCAGCTAGATGGCTCGGTGGATAGAGTACTGGGCCTGGAGTCAAGAGTTCAAATCTGGCTTCATTACTAGCTGTGTGACCCCTGGGCAAGTCATTTAACTTTTTTTTGCCTTACTCTACTGCAGGAGGAAATGGCAAACCATTCTAGAATCTTTCCATGGTTCCACTGAACAGCAATCCTGAGATAGATTTTTCCAGTCTTAGAGGTAACCTCATGGTATTGGAGTGCTATGGTCCACAGGGTCATGAAGAGTCAGACACGACTGAAAGATTGAACACCATTGACCAGACCAGGTGTTCTCTCTCTATGTCTTTCATTCAGTTAGCTGTGCTTTCATCAATTGCATCTGATAAATCTCTGTTGTTAGCTCCATGCGAATTGACTGTTTTTGCCACTATTCCAGCAGGACAGCTGCAATTCTCCCTATAGGAAGATCGTTTAGTATGTTGTGGGGGGGAGGGGGAGGGCAATCAATTCAATTCAATCCAACAATGGACTGACTGCCTATTACATATAAGGTGTGGTGCTCAGCAACATGAAAATGAATAAGCACAGTCTTTGCCCTCAGGGGGCTTCAGAGATCTGAGTTTTCCTACAATAATTCTTTTGGAAAGTTTGGATAGCCTGGTCCTGCAGTTGTAATAGACAACATGCTCTTTCCAGGTCACTAATCAGACTGGCACTTAGGTCAGCTCATAACCTGTCTTCACTAGACGTCACTCTTCTTAATGCAGGTGCCTGCTGATATATACTGGCCAGCCTGAAGTTAATGGGTGAGCATTTAGTGGAGGGACACTGAGAAAAGCTGCTTTGGCTGTCACTTCTGCACTTTGTTTTTTGATCATTCAGTTATGAGACAAGACAAACTTGGTCAGGTCAGCCAGAGCTGATGTTTTCCTTCAAGACTCAGCTCAGATGTTGCCTTCTTTAAGAAACCTGATCCCCAGCGGCTTGTGCCTCCCCTTCCCAAACTATCTTGTATTTATTTTATGTCAAACAACATATTCTGCTGGGCCCAGGGGGCTGAGGATGCCTTCTCTCTGAAATGGGTTCTAGCCTTAGACTCTCACTTGGTCCCAGTTCAGTCCTGGAGAAGCCTGAGCTCTAAATAGAGAAGTCAGCATCATTTCCCTCCCCATAATGTCTGAAACTTGAGTTCCCTACTTTAGCCTTCTGGAGAAAATCTCTTACAGCTTAGGTTTGGTTCATTCTTAGTGTCTCACCTCTATGGACTGAAAAAGCACTTAATGTAGATCAAATACAGGATAGTTATTTGCTTTCTCCATACACAAGAAATCCTTAAGACACAGAAGACCCACAAGGCTTCAAACATGATACAGTAAGCTCCAACCCTTTCTCAGGAGGTTGATACTTAAAACCTCAAAACATGGAATATTTAGGAGGACTGGAGAATAGGCACATCACCTTCATTGTGGTTCCAAAAACTCCCTTGAGGTTCAAGTCTTCTGGCAAAGCAGGTCAGGGCTTGGGCACATCCTTTTGTCAGTGGCTCTCAGAAGCATTATCATAGTTTCAGGGGGAATTTTCTGCTGTGCATCCAGTATTGATTGAGGGACCTAGTAGCTACTGGTGTTTTGAATTCATGAGGTTATCTCCAAGACTGGAAAAATCCATCTCAGGGTTGCTGTTTAGTCACCTATGCTCATGGAAAGAAACACAACGCAGAGAGGTGGCCAGGACCTTGAGATCTAGACTCAGGCCCTGCTAGATGGGCCCATATTGTAGTCACCATTTGTGAGCAGTCCTCCATGGTGCTGGGGTAGTGGAAGGGAAGAAAAAAATCAACCCTCTTCCTTCCCTTCATGGGAAGTTCCAGAGAGGGTTCTGAGTTCCATGTCATACATTCTGGAGAAAGGAAGACGAAAGAAAGCATGGAAATTCTTTTTCCCTTTAAAGTCTATTGAATGGGCATTTCTTCCTGGCTCAGTGGCCAATCCTCTTTTGACTAATTCCCCTCTTTCTTCTGCTATCTCAGGGCCAAGAGAATGATTTGGCACCTCAACGTATCAAGCCCTTTGGTGCTGGGTATCCTGGGAAATGATGAGGAGAGCTTTCTGCATATTGTATGGGATGACCTTCAATGGCCCATTCTCATTCTTGCTCCATTTTCTCTGTGCAGAGTAAATCATGGAACCCCTATTACACACATACATACATACCTCCCATAAATACTCATATGTGTATATATATTCTCTGTTAGAATGTTAAGTGCCTTGATGGGTCTATTCTTCTTTTGTCCCTATATTCCTAGCACTTAGCTCAGTGCCTGTCATATAACAAGTACTTAAAAGATTGTTGATGAATCAGGTCCTAGGATAATTGAGTTGCAAAGTCCAAAGGAATGTGGTAGTGTGTCCTTAACACAGCTTGATGGCAGGCAATGCAAAGCAGCTAGAGTAAAAAAAGACCGAAATTTTGGGAAGTAGGTCAGTTTCTTGGCCTTCCCTGGATCTTGCTTCGAGATTCTATGTTGACTACCTAGACTGAATCTCTATTGCCACATACACCTTCATTTCCCCTAGTCTTGGTCTCTTTGATTTTAATGCTCCAAACATACCTTGGTACCAACCTGGCCTAATTTCTTGGTTTATACTTGATGACATCTGGATTCAGACTCTGTCTCCTCTACCCTAGTCAGAGATTCCCTTTCACTGCCCAAGTGTTTCTAATCTCTGACACAAATTGGTCTTGCTTCAGATGAATTAAGACATCTAGCCCTACCACTGGGACTTGATGTCCACACTTTATTTTTGGTGTCTAGGCCATACATCCAGCTATCTCTCTGTCCCTTAACAAGCTCCACATTCCAGTCAAATTGACCCATTTGCTGCTTTCTAACTTGACATTTCCTCTTTCAGCCTTTGCACAGGCTGGCTCCCATGCCTATAACACATTCCCTTCCCAATTCTGTCTCTTTGGATCCTTAGCTTCATTAAAGGCTCGCCTCATATACAACTCCCAACATTAAGCCTTCCCCAATCTCCCTTCTTCTTAGTGTTTTCTGCTTCCACAGACTACTGTGTATAGGTTTATTTGTTTTGTGTTATTTCTTGTTAGTAGAATGTAAACTCCTTGGGCCCAGAAACTCTTTGTTTGACCTCTTTCTATCCCCAGCACCTAGTTCCTTTCATAATTACCAGTGATCTCTTACTTGACAAATCTAATGCCATTTTCTCATTCCATATCCTTCTTGACTTCCCTGCAGCCTTTGACACTGTGAATCACCCTTTTCTTTGCTCACCCATACTCTCTTCTCTCCAGGTTTTCATGCTGCTGCTCTCTCCTGGTTCCCCTCCGACTTATCTGACCACTCTTTCTCAGTCTCCTTTGCTGGATCTTCATCCATGTCATGCCCATTGACCATGGATTGCTTTGTTCTGGTTCCTCTTCTCTTCTCCCTCTATTCTACTTCACTTGGTGATCTCTTCAGCTTCCCTGGATTCAATGATCATTTTTATGCTCAGGATTCTCAAGTCCACTTATCCAGTCTCTCATCTCCAACTGCCTATTTGACATCTAGAGCTAGATGTCTCATAGACATCTTATGTCCAAAACTGAACTATAATGTTTCTCCCCAAACTCCCCTTTCACTGTTGTGGGTATTGCCATCCTTCCAGTCTCCCAGGCTTACGACCTAGGTGTTATCCCTGACTCCCTGCTCCTCCCCACTCTATGTCCAATATCTTGCCAAGTCCTGTTGATTTTCTCTTCATAACATCTATAACATATGCCTCCTTCTCTCCTCTGACATTGCCACCACCCTGGTTCATGTACTTATCACCTCACATCAGGACTATTGCAGTAGCAATTATTGGTTGGTCTGCCTGCCACAAGCCTTTTCTCCCACTCCAGTCTATCCTCCACTCAGATATCAAAGTGCTCTTCCTAAAGCATAGCTCTGACGATGTTACTTCCTCACTCAGTAAACTCCAATGGTTCGATATCACCTCTAGGATCAAATATAAAAACCATCTAATGTTCAAAGCCTTCATAACCTACCTCCCTTCTCTACCTTTCCAGTTTTCTCATACCTTATGTAGTTTTAAACATTTTTTCTTATACCTTATATTTCTCCTTCTCTCCTATACTATTTAATCTAGTGCCAATGGCCTCCTTGCTGTTCCTTAGACATCTCTAGACTCCAGGCATTTTCACTGGCTGTCCTCCATGTTTTCCTCCTCATCTCCCTCCTCATGCCTCCTGACTTTCCTGGCTTCCTCCAAGTCCCTGCGACAATCCCAACTTCTACAGGAAACCTTTCCTGATCCCCTTTAATTCTAGCGTCTTCCCTCTGCTGATTATTTCCAACTTAATCCTGCTTGTTTGTACACAGTTATCTTGCCATTGTTTTCCCCATTAGATTGTCAGCTTTCTGAAAGCAGGGACTGTTTTGCCTTTTTTTGTATCCCAGAACTTAGTACAGTGCCTGGCATGTAACAGGTGTGTAATAAATGTTTATTGACTGTGTTACACTCAGTAGCATAAGAAATGCTGGCTAGATCAGATTGGAAGTGAATGATATGTGTGTGTGTGTGTGTGTGTGTGTCTTCATTAAGCCTTCTAGAGAGAATGGAATGGAGAAGTACAAAATGGGGAGAAATGGACATGGGACAGAAGTGTCATATACACTCCCTACTGGCTGCGTATGGCCCAAAACACTTCCTAGTACAGCCCAAAACAGATTAAGATGTAATTGGGAACTATTTAACATGATAAATAAAAGTAGAGTAAGGCATAGACAATATTAATATGTGTTTTTCTAATTTGATATGCACCTCCAGGAATCATTAAAAATATGGTTTAGTGGCCCTCATTTTCTATTTGATTTTGACACCATTAGCTTAGGTCTCCAGAAATCATCACTGGTTTTATGGTATACTAGTGAATCCTCACTTCAGGCCTCAATCCTCACTTTAGATTTGTATTCTGGGGAAGACCTGTGTCAACACAGAACTGAGTTGTGCACAGTAACAGCAACACTGTATGATGATCAACTATGAATGACTTAGCTCTTGTCAGAAATATAATGATCCAAGACAATTCCAAAGGACTCATGATGGAAAATGCTATCCACATCCAGAGAAAGAACTGATGGATTTTGAATGCAGATCAAGGCATACTACTTTTCCTTTCTTTCTTTTTCTTTTGTGTGTGTGGTTTTTTTTTTCTTTTTGGTCTGTTTCTACTTTCACAACTATGACTAATAAAGAAATGCATTTTACATGATTGCTCATGTATAACCTGTATCAAACTGCTTACTGTTTTAGGAAGGGGGGGAGGGAGAAAAATTTGGAACTCAAAATTTTGTAAAAACGAATGTTAAAAATAGTCTTTATATATAATTGAAAGAAATACTATTAAAAAAACATACAACTGAAGGCTTTGGATTTCCTTCCACAAACCTTCTTCACCATCAACAAGAGTTCTGTCTCTCATAAAAGGTGAATTTTCTACATTACTCCAGTGACTGCCAGATTTCACTTTCAAGTAGCCTAAATCTTGGCCTTGTTTACACAATGTACATATAATGAAAGGTTTAAAATGTCATTTTTCATATTCTCTTAGGTAAAGTTAAGACAATTTCCTCAAGTGCATCTGGAAAGCTGCTGAGAAAAAAGGACCCATTTCAGTTATCACTGTATTCAGCAGTTTGATTAGACTCAACTGTTTACATAGAGGAAATCTCAGCCACAAACCTATAAGACTTGCATGGGGAAAACCTAGTGACATTTCTTTTAATATCCACAGTGTAACTTGGGTATTTTTTTTCAATTATAGTTGGAAAAAGTAGAAAATTACAAGACCAGAGAAATGAAACCAATTTCCCAGAAGGCACTATTTATTTATTTTATGCAGGCATGTTCCAGTTCCTCTCTTACTCTAGAGCTCCCTCCTTACAGCTGCTTCAGCTGAGAAAGTAATTATAGACAACACCAAAGAGCACATAAACACTTCTCAAGCCAATTCCCATTATAAATGAGCCTCTAGGAAGGCAGGAAGGAGCTTTGCAGTATTAAAAAATAAAAATCCCTGATTCTAGTTTGGATGTCAGGCCTGAAAACTTGATCTATATAAAAATTCCTAAACCAATATGCAAAAGCCTTTAACCATCTGCATTCCAACTCATTATGTTTTGGTAATTGAGGGCCTTATTCATATATGATTGATTACTCTACTTATGAAGTCATTAGAGGAAGGACTGCTTGTTAGAGCAGCACTGTATTCTACCTCATGGCAAAACTACGCCTTTTGTCTCCTTTCAGTATATAAAAACCTTTTTCTTGCCCATATCCCTCCATGGGTTTGACCAAAAGAGCTCAGTGTGGTTTATTGGTTTCCTAGAAACATCAACCATGAATAGGGAGGAGCAAAGAGAGACTCAAAAAATTCACAACAATGCTCACAAGTGTTCTCTATCTGGGGACAAGGGCACCAGCTCCCCTGGATGTATAAGAAATCCTTCAGGACCCTAAACCCACTTTCTTAACCTGTCTCTCTCCTCTGAAGAGGGTTAGCAAAACTACAGCAAGCATATTTTAATATCTTGATAGAGTGAACCATGGAATCAAACCTTTCAGTAAAAAAGTATTTGGAGTTTTGTTTTGTTTTGTCTTTTGAGGGGGAGAATATGCTTAATTATTTCATTTTATTTCAGTTAATACAATTTTTAAAATAAAAAATTAATAAAAATTTTTCTTTCCCTCCCACCCGGCTACTCTTCCTAAAAAAGAAAAAAAACCCCAAACTCATAACAAATATGCATAGTCAAACAAAACAAATTCTGTCATTGCTTAAGAACAAAAATGCACATCCTATTCTGGATCCTGAGTCTACCACCCTGCTGTCAAGAGCTGTGTAATATGGCTCATCTTCAGACCTCTGGAATCATGATTGGTCATTGCATTAATCAGAGTTCTTAAGTCCTTTACAGTGTTGCTATTAATGAATACATCATTTTTCTGGTCCTGCTCACTTCACTCTGCATCAGTTCATACAAGTCTCCTAGTATTTTTTTGGAAACCATCCATTTCTTTGTGTCTTATGGCACAATAGTATTCCACTACATTCTTATACCATAATTTGTTCATCAGCTCCCAACTGATGGGCAGGAGTAGGAAGGGGTGAGTGTATTGAACAGTAGAAGCAAAACAAAAACACACCTGATTTTCAGGGGCTAAATGAAAAATTTTATCTAGCAATGTAAAAAAGGGGAACATTTCCACTGATCCTCAAAGCTGGCATAGAGTTCAGAATGCAAAAGGTATGATGTAGCCTACACTTTTAAGGGTACAAGGAAGTCAGCATGGGAATTCTAGCATGTGACTTGACTAGACTGGAAGTAGTAGACTGGGCTTAAAGATATCCTCTTCACTTCTCTTCACTTCTCTTCTCTTCTCTTCTCTTCTCTTCTCTTCTCTTCTCTTCTCTTCTCTTCTCTTCTCTTCTCTTCTCTTCTCTTCT
>NW_020954672.1:5125250-5152995 GCF_900497805.2 Vombatus ursinus
CTCTCTCTCTCTCTCTCTCTCTCTCTCTCTCTCTCTCTCTCTCTCTAAACAGGGTTGCTCTTGGCCCATCCAGGCTCCTATGCTCCTCTCTGGTGGTTACATAAGATGTCCAGCTAAGAATAAGTCTGGTATCGAGAATCAATGTATTTCCATCTTCTTTTCAGTATGCTTCTGTATTTTGTATCCTTAGGGTTACTGTTAAGGCTTATATTTTCAATTTAGTGAAGTCACTTTTGGATGGATTTGCACATTTGTTACTGAGTTAGACATTTTTTCACTTGCTAGTCCTTATTAAATTTATCTTTTTCTCTCTTGAGTAAAACTGACTGCTTATTCAGTGGACTTCAGTCTGACAAGCATCCTATATTGTCTATAACCAAAAAGATGCCAAGTTAAAGAGAACACTGGTTTTGACAACTTAACAGAAGTGGTGGAGACAAACTCGGGTTGTGCTCTTAACAGAATTGGTTGAGATAAACAGAAAGTCCATGTACTCTGGTGTCTGTAATAAGCCCATTGATATTGAAAAAGTAGCAGTGCAAGTGGTTAAGATACTAGGCTTAGCTGTCAGAAGACCTAGGTTCAAATCCCACCATGGATGTTTACCAGCTTTGGGACTGTGGGAACTTCTAGAAGCCTCAGTTTCCTCATCTGTAAAATGAGGTGGTTGGACTAGATAATCTATAAAATCCCTTTCAGCTCCAAATCTATGAAAATAGTTGGTTTTGAGGTTCCTGCCCCTTTTGGTGCTAATGTCTTAACTCTTTGTTCTCTGCCTCTCTAATGCACTTAATGTGTAATGTATGCTTTTTGGTTTTCTGTAGTCTTATACTCAGGGGTATGCTGGAGCCAGCTCTAACTGGCTGGATTCTATTGTTAAATTTTCATTGTGAGTATTTGCACCTCAGAAATTGACAAATGCTATAAATCAGAGTTTGATTTACTGTTTTGTTAATTGTCTAGATTTAAGAAAGTGTTAATAATGCAGATTAAACTTGAAAAAATATATTCTAGGTGCATTCATTTTTCTTCCTAGGGAGACAGTCATTAAACATTTTCTAGGACTCCCTAATTTATATGGCTAATATGAAAGGTATGGTCCTTGTCTTCTCTAATGTTGTCTGTTCTGCAGTGCCTAGTACAAAGCTCTGCATACAATAGGTGCTAAATAAATGTATGTTGTCTATATCAATGCAAGGAATATGAACCTAACAACAAAGCCAGGCTTCCTACCTTTGTGTCTTCTGCTCATAGCCTAGGTTTCTATTTATCTTGTGTCTATAGTCTTTTCCTAATTTTCTGTAACCACCTGTGTAAGGAGTTGTCAAAACAACACAGCACATTATCAGTCTAGTTGTCTTGAGCACAACAAAAACAGCTTGATTCTAGGCATGAGGATATTATTAATATATGGATTGTAAAGTATACGGAGGTGGAATTTATAAGTACATCAAGCAAATGCAGAGGTCACCTTTGTCTTATTTAGAGATTCCTCTATTCCAGAGGTGTTAAACATGTTGTAGTATCCTACACTGCTCTTGAGTGTGTGTGTGTGTTTGGGGGGGGGAACTGGATTAAAATGTAATTGGGAAATATTTAGCAAAAAGAAATAAAGATACAATAAAATATAGATAATATTACATTTTAAAACTAAGTCTATATGTGGCCTGCAGGGATCCTTATGTATGTATTGGTGCCCCCCACCCCTTTTCTATTTGAGTTTGACACCATTGCTTTTTCTGTCCATCTCCATCTTGCCACCTGAATCCAGACTACCATTCACACCAGTTTCCTTCTTGCTTGGCTCCCTAAAAGGTACTCTGTGTGGAGAGTTTTGTGTTTGAGAGTTTGTGTGTTTTGCTGATCTTACAGAATCTTTGACATCAGCCTGACCTGGAACCTGTGTCTTCTGTCACATTCTGGACAAAGGGTGATCTAACCTTTGCTTAAAGACTTGCAAGAAGGCAGCCCATTCTACTTCTGGATAACATTATTGTTTTTGAGCTCTTCTAAGGAGTTCTTTTTGGACCTGAGACCAATTTACATTTTTCTTTTGGGCTTTGCATGTAGGCATTTTGACATTGTTATCATCTTCTGAGTTTGTGTTTTGATCTTCTTTTTCACCATAATAACTTTCTATAGTCAGTTTATTTTTCTCATTTTTCCAGCCTATTTTATTACTTTTAAAGTTGAACTCTGCTTATAAAGTAGAGTGGGGCACTGTCCCAAGCATCGTATGTCTGGGGCTGAAGGCCTTAGCTGCTTACCTGGTATTGTGCTGGGGCCTGCCAGAGGCCTGGTGTTGCACCAGGGCTTGCAGGAGGCCTGGATACTCACTTGGTGCTTCCTTCATCAGGGCCTGTGGGTGGCCTGATGCTGTGCAAGGGGTCGAAGGCGGAGAGAGGTTAAGGGTATGCGTGGCTGCTCACTTGCAGCTGCACCAGGGCCATAGGGGCTTGGTCACTGACCTGTGCTGGGGCTCAGGGCCTCTTGTTGACCTGCTGGGGTATGGTCTACTGCTGGCTTGCCTGGACACTGCCTGCTCTGCACTCCCCTTTTATCTGACTGAGACAGACCTTTCCTATTGACCTTCCAAGTTGTCTTGGGCTGAAAAATTGTTTTACCTCATCTTTTTGTTGGTTCTGCCTTTCTAGAAGGTGCTATTTTATAGTTGTTTGGAGGTGAATTTGGGAGAGTTCAGTTGATTTCCTTCCTTACTCCACCATCTTAGCTCCCAGAAGTCCTGGATAATTTTATTGTTAATGGAGTTTTTCTTACAGAGCTGAGATCTGCCTCTGCAATGAATTTCTGCCTCCCCCCTTTTTTTCTTCCTCATCACACTATTGATTCATCATGAGTTTGTGTTGTGCAGAAAACAAACTGCCTAATCATCCTCCCCCTAATTCTCCTCCCCTCCTCCAATCATGTACTTGTGTGGTTCTAAACCATTCACTTCAAAGAGCTACAATGTGCAGGGAGCTGTACAAAGCGCTAAGGGGAGCCCTGAGACACATATGACCCAGCCCCTGTCCTTATGGAGTTTACAGTCTGGTTCCAATCTGGTTCGGGATGAAGTTCTGGCTGAATTTCTCTAGATGTCTTTGAACTAGTTCTCTTTTCCTCTCTCGTTTCTACTCAACTAAAAACAAACATTTCTTTTACTCTCTCTGGCTTCTACCTTCTGTTGCTGTTTTCTGGAGCCTTAGGCCACATTCCTTCTCCAGGGATGAGGCCAGACATTTCTTATTTACCCAATAAAAATTAACCTATAGTCAGTGAAGATAAAAAATATCATTGGGCTTATAGCTCGCAGGTAACAAACACATTTTCGATGGGGGTGAGGTGTGTGTGTGTGTGTGTGTGTGTGTGTGTGTGTGTGTGTGTGGTAGGACATGTGGAAGGGAGATTGATCACAGGGACTACTGATTGGAGGGATTTGAAAATTGCATTCTTGTTCTTGGACAGGGCAGACAGGAATGTTCTTGAGCACATGCTCACAGATGACAGATTGAGCCAGCCCTGTGAGGCTTGCCGTGGGATAACACTGTTTTGCTGATCTGATTACAGGGAATTCTCTACAATGAATAATCCAGGATAACAAATGCTGTCTTCAGGCCCTGCCAATGTACCAGTCACTCTCTCAGATGCAAGCACCAGATTGTGTGCTCTTTTCAGAACACTTTTCGCTGCTTTATAGAGAATACCTATGGGAGGATATTACGTTTAGTGACATTAAAAAGACTCCCACTTCTATTATCTCCATCCCCTCTAAAAGTATTTATAGAGAGGATTCTGGGTTCCTGGCTCCCAGAGAGATGGTGTTTAACTCAGTTGTTCAAGAGAGCTCCTATCAACAAATCAATCAATCAATCAATCAATCAATCAGTCAACAGGCATTTATTAAATACTTCTTATGTGCTTGGTGCTGGGAATACAAAGACAAAAGTGAAATTCTTTCCTTAAGGAGTTTTCATTGAAATGAGAAAGACTATATATATATATATATATATATATATATATATATATATATATATATACACACACATACACACACACACACACACACATATATATGTATATATAAGATCCAAGGTAGGATTAGGCTCCCCAATTTAAATGGGGTTAACAACATTCAATATTCCTTAACAAGTGGACAAACCGGGGATTTAATAATATGTTGTATTTCTCCTTAGTTTTAGCAATTTTTTTTCTTAAGATATAGTAATGGAGTTCTTTTATGCTGATACATACAGGCGTTCTGGAGATGTCTTCCAGATTTATGTGCACTCAGTGGGAGGAAATTAATTGGATCTTCTGGCTTATGCCAGGTTTATTTCCTCTTTCTCTTTTGTTGGGGATAGGAGGAACCCTTCTTGTGGAATCCTGCTTCCTTCTGAAATAACAGAAGCAGGTTGCTGCATAATCCTTGCTTCTGCAAGTATTTTGTTATAGAAAACTTCTGTTAAAAATTTCTTCTGGGAATGACTTTAGCTCCCATGCACCATGGGATGAGTAAATAGTTGGATATCCCTGCTCATAAAGATAGTGTGCTATAATGGAAAAAGCATTGGACTGGGCATGAGGTAATCTGGGTTCTACTGCCAGGTAGAACCAGGGCAAATCACTGGACTCCCTCCATGGGTCTTAGTTTTCATATCTAAAATAAGTTATTTAGATGATACCTAAGGTTCCTTTTAGTTCTGGAATTGTTCAAATGAAGTTAGAGGACTACATCCAGCCAGATGTAGAGGGAACTACAGTGATAGCAATGGCCATTGAGTGAAGGGAAAAGAAGATGAAGACTGTCTGAAATGAAGAATTGATAGGAATGGGGCACTGATCGCATGTCATGGTGAATGGTAGTGGTTTCATCAAAAGATATATTAAAGTTTGGAAGACTGGAAGGTTTATAGGGAGATGACAAACTCAGTTCCAGATATGTTGAATTTGAAGTACTGGTTGGGTAGAGATGTATGGAGGCCGTAGGTATGGGACTAGAGTACAAGGAAGAGATTATTGAATATATTTAGGCATCATTGGTTTAAAGATGATAATAATTGATGGCCTTTAAGTTCCCTTTCAGTCTTAAGTCAATGATCTTATGAATCATTTAAAGGAACTGGACATACTTGGCCTAGAGAAAAGAAGACTCAGGGGTGTACATGATAGCTGACTACAAGTATTTGAAGGGTTGTTTTGTGAAGAAGGGACTCAATTCATTCTCTTTGGCCCCAGAGCAATTTGGATCCCAGAAGCAATAGGTACAAGTTGAAATGAGTCTGATTTATATTTGATGTCAGGAAAAAAGTCTAACAATTAGGGTTGTCCTAAAGTAAAGTAGGTTGCCTCAAGAGGTGGTGGTCTTCAAGCCTAGACTCAATGACCACTTATTGGGTATGTTCTAGTACAAATTCCTTTCATGAGTGGGTTGGACAAGATAGCTGGTAAAGGCCCTTTCAATTCTTAAGTTCTGTGATTCTAAAAATCCATGGAAGTAAACAAAAGCCTAGGAACAGTATTAAGGAAGAAAGCATGTATAAAGAAAAAGGACCCAGAACAGAGGCTAACACCCATGTTTGCAGAGCAGATATTGGAAAATAATTCAGGAAAGGAGACTGAGGAAGACTGGTCAGACAGGAGAAGAAGCAGGAGAGAAAAGTGTTATAGAACTCAAGAAAAGACTTGCAGAAAGGTCAAGGAAGATTAGAGCTAAGAAAAGTCCACTGGATTCAGCAATTAAAAGATCACTGGAAACCTTGGAGACAACAGTTTCAGTGAAAGAGTCAGGAACAGAAGCCAGATTGCAAGCACTTGAGGAGTGAGTGGATGAGGAAGAAGTGGTGGTGGTGAGTATAGATGACCAGAAGATTAGTAGAGAAAGGGAGAAAAGATAAAGAAAGATGACTTGAGGATGTGACAGGCTCAAGTGAAGGCTTTTTTTTGAAGGAATGAGAGACTGAAGATGTAATATATTATCCTACCTCTTGCCAGAGAAATGAGGGTCTTAAAATACAGAATGTTGCATATATTTTTGATGTGGCCAATATGGGAATTTGTTTTGTTAGACTATGCTTATTTGTTAGGAGGGTTTTCTTTCTTTTTCTTTTTTTCTTTTTAGATAGTTCAATTAAGGTGGGTAGTAAGGAGGAGGGGTAATAAATGCTTATAAAAATAAGTGAATGCATAAATGAAATTTTAAAAAAATTAAGAGAAGAGCTAAATATGTTTGTAGGCATTGTAGAAAGGTAAGGAGAGATTAAAGATGAGAGCAGTGGGGGAAATGATCCATGAGGTAAGCTCTCAAAGCAACTAGGAAGGTATGGATTCAAGGCAGGGGTATTTGGAGCCACCTTGAACCAGCTTTTGGGAAATGATTGTTAAATTTTGAGTGTGATCATTTACACTTCAGAAATTGGCAAGGACTACAAGTCAAGACTTGATTCATTATTTTGTTGATTGTCTTTATTTAAGGAAGCGATGAAGAAAATGTTAATAATATAAATTAAATTTAAAAGTGTATCGGGGTACATTTCCCCCCCTGAAAAGCTGGTTGTTAAACACTTACTTGCATATTCTTGGATCAAGGACACAAGTAGAGAGATTGGCCTTGGCAAAGAGAAGAGGCCTTTTATACTCTGAGCCTGGAGGAAAGAAGATGAGGATAGTCAGATACAGAGGGGTTTTCAAGTGTGGAGCAAGGAAGATGGAGGAGCTACCAATAGAAAGCCTTGATCTCAGTAAGGTAAGAGGTGAGTCAATGCTAAGGATGTGGAGGAAGCAAGTATAGACAACTCTTTCCAGGAGTTTGACGGCAAATGGGAGGAGAGTTATGAAATGATAATGGAGACAGTGATGGGGCAAGGGAAGGGTTTTTTTTTTTTTTGTTTTTGAAAGGAAAGGGAGAGTTGAGCATGTTTGTAGGTAATGGGAAAGGAATCAGAAAATGGGGAGATACTGAAGATGAAAGAGAGTGAGGGAATGATCAGTGGAGCAAGTTCACAAAGGAAATTCTGAGAGAGCTGGTGTTTGAGGGGGTGGATGGTTGGGTGCTTGAGAAGAGAAAAAGTATGGAATAACTGCCATGGGAATATGTTAAGTTTTGTTTCAGTTTCAAACTTTCCTTCCTTAGATTGACTGGTCTCTGCTTCCATATTGTTTGTTCTCTGAAATATGCTGACCTAAATATGCAGCTTCTAAAATATATATCTTATAGCAACCAAGCTCTCTTGATTTTAGCTTAATTACCCTTGAATGAACCCCTCTTATAAAGTTGCCAAGGAACCTGGACTCTGTATACCCAGAGTGGCCCATAATTTAGATCTTTAGTTTTTGTTAATCATTTCTTGAATCATATGGTTCAAAAGGCCTTGGGGTTCTGCCATTACCCTGAGAACTGCATGCAACAGATACATCAGAGAGGTTATTTAGAAGCAACAGCAGAAGCTGATTCTCTCCCCCATCCAATTTGGACTCATAAAATGTGACATTATAAATTCAGAAATCAAACTGGCTTGCTAATACAGAGAGCTACTTCTGGAGATGGTGTATGAATGCTAATTATCCTCCTTGAAATTATTCCCCAGACTCCAAACATTTTCTGAAATAGCTGTGTTACAATAAATACATCTGCAAATCATCCTCTTATGTGCATAATTCATGTGCACACACACACACTTCAAACAGTGTCATAAAATAGAGAGAGGATGAATAGTCACTTCCATCCCTGCCCTGGCATCTCACTGACCACCCAAGGTAATTTAGGAAGCTGAATACCTTAAATCTTTGACATTTCATTACAAAGGTAAATTCAGATGAATTTGTGTCTTTAGTCCCTTTAGATAATTGAGCTGTGAGTGGTTTTGATGGAATGAATGTTTCTCGTACATAGGTTTTATGTTCAAATATAGGTGGTCCCTTTTATAGTTTCATCTGAGGGGCCACCAGGAAGGCCCTTCTTGTACCCAAACATTCCATCTCCCTATTTCCCTAATGTCTGAGAGTCTAGTTGGAGAATAATTTGATTGGGTAAACTATTGCCTCCACTTACTCCATCTCTTTAAGAATGCAAGTGTATTTCAAAATATATATATGTATAGCAAAAGTATTGAGGAGGAGAAAGGCTTTAGTGTGAATTATTTTATCCTATTTTTGCAGTGGATAGAACACTGGGCTTGGAATCAGGAATACTCATCTTCATGAATTCAAATCTGGCATCAGATACTCACTAGCTGTGTGACCATGGGCAAGTCACTTAATCCTGTTTGTCTCAGTTTCTCATCTATAAAATGAGTCGGAGAAGGAAATGGCAAACAGCTCCAGTATCTTTGCCAGGAAAACCCCAAATGAGGTCATGAAGAGTTGGATATGACTGAAATGAAATTCCCTTTATTACTTTTCCTCACAACTTGTGTTTTTTTTTGGGGGGGAGAGGGGAGAAGAGAAGGAAACAATGATTTATTAAGCACCTACTATGTGCCAGGCACTGTACTAAATGTTTTACAAATGTTATTTCATTTGAGGGAAGAAGGGGCTTTGGTGGGCACAGAAAAGGTAGGTGGAAGCGCCCCCAAAATAAACTCTATCATTTTCTGATAGTTTCATGAAGCAGGCACAAGAATTAATGAAACCTGGCTTCCTATGGATTTCTGACTTGAGAATGATTAAATTTGTTAACTGAATCATCTAAGTCATTAAAATATCTCCAATAGTATTGACAATAAGTCATAAGGCTGAGACTAGATGTTTTCACAGAGATGTGTATTGCTAAATCTAGACATGGTCCTTGGCAAAAATCCAGACATTAAAATAAACAAATCTCAACGTTGGAAGAGACTTTAGATGTCTAACTACGTCTAGGATAATGGGATTAAGAGTGGAAAGGTATCTTAAATCTCATCTGGTCAACTCTATGGAAACTGAGGCATGGGAGAGGGGAAGTAAAATGACTTGAGAAAGGTTATATGTATGGTGAATGGCAGCCAGTATTTAACCCAAAGTCCTCTGACTTCCAAAACTTGCACTCTTTCCCTACATAATGTTTGAATTCTGTCTAACATTTTTCAAAATGTGTTCTGTGGACCCCTGGGAGTTCCTGACATACTTTCAGGGGTCTGTGAGGTCAAAACTATTTTCCTAATCTTACTAAGATATTATTTGCCTATAAAAATACTTCTCTGTTTTCCAACTGCATTTGCTTCAGCCAAAGCATTTTATCATGACAAACTGAATGCAGAAGCAGATATGAGAATCCATCTGTCGTCTTTTAAACCAGACATTAAAGATTTTCAATAATATGTACAACAGTGCTACTATTCTCAATAAAGTTTTTCTTTTGGAAGATATAGTTATTTTTCATAAAGAAGTTATTTATATTAACATGCAATGAGTTTATTATTATTCTTTTCAAATGAGTTAGTAAGGAAATACTTTTAAAATTTATCACTTTAAATTTCTAATATGATAAATACTGATAGATATAATCTATATCAACATTGGGGCCCTCAAAAAGTTTAGAGTCATTTTTTTTACAGGTATTTGGAGGGCTTTGGGGGAGAGCTCAAGCAAGTCACTGCTTTCACTCTGCCATCATCCCTCAAAAAGCGTAAAAGTGTCAAGGGGTCCTGAGACCAAACCCTGAGAACCATGGGCCTAAAATAATCTCAGTAATTCCTCATTACCTTAGAGGCAACCCCTTCCAGTTTCAAATTGCTTTAATTATTACATAATTCTTGAGCTATAAATTATTCTTCTTGTACTTTCCACTTTGTACTTCCTCAGCCCTCTAAAACCACACAGAAGAAATCAAAAGTCTGCTTCCACACGAGAGCCCTTTGTATGGGTGTAGGTAAGTATCAAGCCGGTTCCTCATAATTTTCTCTCCTTCAAAGTTTCTTCCACAGAATTCTTCAATTAATCCTCCTGTGGCATGGTTTTGAATCCCTTCTTCATTCTGATCAACTTTCACTGGTTGCTTTCCAACTTCTGAATATCCCTCTTGAAGTCTGGCATTTAGAACTGAACCCATTACTCTAGACATGGTCTGATCTTAGCAGAGTACAATGTGATTATCACCTTTCTTGTCTATATGCTTTCTAGTCTTTTGCTAATGTAGCTCCAGGTAAGTTTTTTTGGGCAGTTATATCCCATGGTTGACATTTTGAGTTTGTAGTCAGCTGAAGCCCTTAACTCTTTTTTTCCTCCATTCAAACTGCTATTTAGTTATATTTTCCCTATTCTCTACTTGCAATATCAAATAAGGACTGTACAATTATCTCTATTAGATTTCTTCTTGTTATGTTCAACTCACAAGATTTGAATTGCTTTTTAAATTTGCCTGTAAAGATTATGCAGAGGACTTGATTTCTTGAAGGCCTTGAAGCCAAGAGATCCCATCCCACAGGGCTACATGTGAGCCCACAGCATGATGGTGTCAAAAGGTAAGGATCCTAATTGGATGAGTCCTTTACAAGGTAGGGACTTCAAAAGTGGGGCTATCAATATGAACAGGAGTGCCAAGGTGTAGAACCTTGATGAGGGAGAGACCGTGGTGACAGTCATGTTGGCCCGAGCCCTGGCATCCTATCTGGACCATGACAATGACTACAGAACAAAGGTGAGAACTTTCAGTCATTCTTTAGTTCACCCCACTGAGCTGCTGGGAAAGACACCAAGAATTAGATGGCATTGCATGCTGTGTCCACCCTGCTGTCTGTGAGTTGCAAAGTGAATGTGACATATCACTAGGCTGGTGAGTTAGAGAGAATGAAGGGAAATGAGACTAAAACTCCCTTGGCTATGTAGAAGACATGCACCCTGTTGTGTGTGTGGACTGATAATATTTTACTATTTGGATTGCTTCTTATTATTTGTGCTGTTTCCTGATTTAATTAAATGCTTTGCTATTGGATGTATGAGTCTAGGATATATTTAGCAATATGATAACACATCAGGTCTATGCTGTGTGTTGAATAGTTATCACCCCCAAACATCCACATTGCATCTAGGACTAGCTCAAGGGATGCTACAATCATGAACAGTAAGAAGTTCAGTTTTCCCTAGCCATAATAAATCCAAGAACCTACTTGTGTAGGTTCTATGGATTTTTCTTTGGCTTATCTAAAACGGTACCTCCAATTTCTGCTTTACCTTTTGTTGTGAAGAGCCAGCTATAAAAAAGGCTTGTAAGTCATTCTTTTGTACCAGTTGTATCTTCCTTTAGTTTACAGAGACATTGAAATTAGTGTTTATTAGAATGTGACCTCCTTAAAGGTAGAGACTGTTTTTGTCTTTCACTGTATCCCTAGCGCTTAGCATGGTACCTGGCACCTACTAGGTGCTTAATAAATGATCACTACCTGGCTGACTGTGTATGAGTTTGTAAATATTAGACTGCATAGCCAAGATTGAATTTGTCTTGGTCAGAACATTTGCTCATCTCCTTTGTCAAATCTTGTGAAAAAGACTCTATGTGAACTAGTGTTAAGACCTTGGGGTTTTCATTGCTCTCTGGCAGGGTTCTCATCTAAATTGCCAGCCTGATGAAATCCTAGAGCACTGGGGGTTTAATCACTATAGGATGATGGAATCTGGAGAAAATTTGGGATGTAATTATTTACATTGCAGAAGGATATTTCATTTTACAGATGGTGTGTGTGTGTGTGTGTGTGTGTGTGTGTCTGTTGCTTCAGAGGAAATAAAAGTTAGAGACTTTACCAGTTGGTAATTTTGTTTTAATGCCTGAAATGAATAGATAGGAAATCACTTCCTGTTTTAATATTTTGCCTTCTACTTTTCACATCCATGACTTTATAAAAATATGCATCTATACTACCATGTACATCTCTGGGAATTAGCACAATACAACTTAAGCTATATCTCATAGTGTTACATGAAAACAGCTCTGGGCTTATATGGAATGGTTTAGTTTTTGGAGGCTTCTTAATGATTAAAACTTTAGAGGCAGCTAGGTGGTACAGTGGATAGAGCACCGGCCCTGAAGTCAGGAGGACCTGAGTTCAAATCCAGTCTCAGACCAAACATTTGACGCTTATTAGCTTTGTGACCCTGGGCAAGTCACTTAACCCCAATTGCCCTAAAAAAAATTAAAACTTTATGGCTTATCTTAAACCCATCCAGGGTCCAGTTCCTGGCAATATCTGAATTTGATTAATTTCTAGCTCTAGTATAGGAGTATCCAGTCAATAAAACAGTCAGTCAATAAACATTTATTAAATGCCTACTATATGCCAAGCATTTTGTCTTGTTCTCTACTGCAGGCTAATAATGGAAAAGACAAGGTTGATTAACATTGATGATGTTATACATTTTCTGGAAAGCAAGAAAACTCAGAAGGGAAAGCATTTTTGACTATCTATGAATTCAGAGATAAGTCTTTTTGTCATTCTGTGTCTTGGCAATAAATTCATTCTATATTGCGTGTCTCAATAGCTACGGTTGTTTGCTAGGGAATTTACAATTCCTAGAGGAAACATGCCAGATTCTGATAGTCCCAGAGAAAACTCTACACAAGGGCACAAGCCATAGAGAGTAATAATTAATGAGAAGTCTCCCAGATCAAATTTGGGTCCATAAGAATTCATATTAGCTTTTGGTCAGGGTTATATATGTATTTTTGATAATTATGGTGGTGACATGTGCTTACTTGATTTTGCTTTTTTTTAATTTAAATTTATTTTTCATTTAACTAAAATCTGCTTCATCTCTTTCTAATTCCCCCTTCCCAATCAAAAAAGAAAGCAAAAACAAGCTCATATAATAAATATGTGTAGTCAGGCAAAACAAATTTCCGCATTGGCCATGTTAAAAAAAATATGTCTCAATCTTCACCCTGAGTCCATCAATGCTCTGTCAGGAGTTGGGTAGCATGTTTCATCATGAGTCCTCTGGAATCATGGTTGGTCATTGCATCAATCTCAGTTCTCAGGTCTTTCAAAGTTGTTTTGTTTTTACAGTAATATAATTTTATGAACTGTTCTAGCTCTATTTGCTTTCCCCTATACTGGGTCATGTAAGTCTTCCTGGATCTTTCTGAAACTGTTCCCTTCCTCATTTCTTACAGCACAATAATATTCCATTACATTCATATACCATAATTTGTTTGGGCATTTTTCAATTGATGGGCATCCCCTTAGTTTGAACTTTGGTTTTTGAATAGCAAAACATGTAAAAAAAATAGAATCCAAGTAATGATCTCATGGTAACTTCATTACTAGTAAGAATTTGCTACAATAGATTTTGGAAATATTAAAGGCACCTATATCATCTTTAGTAGATGATTCTTAAAGTTACTGAATTAACACAGGGATGATAACTAGATTAAGCAAAAGACAAAGAGATAGAGGAATAAGGGTAGACTGAGACAGGTGGCCAAGAGAGAAAGGGAAAGGGAGAAAATAGTATAGAGACATTGGCTTAAGATGACTAGTCTTGGTATCAAGACAAATCTTCTAATATAGAGATCTTAAATAGTTCCTATCCTGTGTTGATCAGGGGCTCATAACCTGGAGTCTATGGGTAGATTTCAGGGAATGCATGAACTTGGATGATAAAAACATTTTATTTCACTTGAAATTCTATATATTTCATTTTATAAATTTGAAAAAGTTATCTTGAGAAGGGGTCCAGAGGTTCCACCAAACTGTCAAAGGAGGCCAGGACCCAGAAAGGGTTAAGAACCTGAAAGACCACCTGGGGTAATAGCAACAATTCACGTTTATATAACACTTCACAGTGTGTTTTCTTCAGAACACCTCTGTGAGATAAGCAAAGTATCATATCCTGATTTTAGAAATGTCAAATTTGGATTCAGTCAAAGGGTCTCACTTGAGGACCTAGAGGGCCACATGTGGCCTTGAGGCCACAGGTTCCCTACCCTTGCCCTAGACCATGCTGCCTTTCAGATGTGTGGGATCTCAGGTCCTATATTACTGACTGTTTATGCATTGTGAACAGGACCCTCTTCTGCCCCTACCTTTACACGCCCCCCAACTAATTCCAACCCTTACCCTATGTGGTTCTTGAAATTCTGCCGTTAGAGAGTTTTATATTTTTGGATTTTTAAGAGTCATAGCATTCAGAGTGAGAAGGGACCTCAGAGATTATGTGGTTTCAAATACTTCATTTTACAGATGAAGAAATTGAGGCCCAGAGAGATGAAATAACTAGTGTTGTGTCACACTGGGAGTGGGTGACAGAGACAGGATTTGAACTAAGGTTTTGTGGCTCCAAAATACAGCCTCTTTCCACTACCCCCATAGGTTCTTGTCCTTCTCCATCAAAATGCAAATACTTCTGGGAGGGATTATGCCTTAAGCCCATTAGCTAACAAATACTTTTTAGCAGAAATTAGTTGATAGCCACTTAATTTAGGGGAAGGGACCCCTGAGAAGAGAGGTGAGAAGGTTCAAGAATAATTTCACCAATTTCACACACACAGCATAGACATAATAGGGTCTTAAATATTCATGTCTCTCTGCTGAATGAAATTCTGTGCTTGAAGTCAAAAAGCTAAGCACAGATATGACCTACTTCTTGACCAATGGAAATAAGAATTGAAGGTCAGAGGCCAACTGAGGGGGCACAAAGGAAGCAAGACAGAGAATGGAGTGGAAAGAGTTTCTCTCCATGTCCAGCTTGTTTTTCCTACACTTCCTTGGGTCCATGAGTGATGAGTTAGCTAAGGATCTATTGAAGGTCCCTGCCAGGAACAGGACATTGAAGGAACTGGCCTTTAGGAGTTCCAGTTCACGTTAGATCCCAGATTTATACCCTGTGCTACAAGAGATCCTGGCTCCAGAGTTGCTGCAGAGTTTCTTTTCTTTTTTGAATTTATTTTAATTTATGGACTAAAACAAGCATTTCCATAACATAGTATAATAAAAAAGATGATCGCACATGAAACTGCAAATCTACTATGTACAAGCTGCTATTCTTTTTAAATATACAACAAAGTTATCATGTAAATTTCTTTTTTTTTCTTCATCCCCACCCCTTCTCCCCTGAGATCACCATTAGGCACAAATAGGTATATATATGTAAAATTATTCTATACAAACTTCTATTTATCAGTTCTTTCTCTAGATACAGATAGTGTCTTTCTTCATATGTCCTTTATAGTTGATTTGGGTATTAATAATGGTAAAATTATTTTTTCACAGGGTTTCTGAGTCTTTACCTGCTGACTGTCCCTACTGCATGTGGGAGATGAGCAAATTTTGAATTGTGTTTAATTTTCTATCTATCTACTTATCTAGAGATATAGATAATCAGTTAGTGGCTATGTTTTATATTTATACATATATAATCGCATATATGTATACATTTATATATGTAACATAATACATATATGTGTATGTTTGTGTTTCTTTAACCGAGGGAAAGGTAACCAAGTAAATTAAGCAAGCCAAATTGTACATTTCTTATAATGCCTGGGTTTGGAGTTTTTTAGGTACTATCTGGGGTTTGGAAGATATTTTGTTATGAATTATTTTATTGCTATTATGGAGTGTATGCTTGTTTTTAATTGATTCAATGTTGAGTTAAGTACTGTCTATAATATCCAAACATGCTTGCCTATAACTGTGGGGTATTGACTTCAACATGCTGAGGATGTATGATCAGGACAATGTCAGGGAAGAGGCAGGGTTTGCCAGAAATGGGAATAAATGAATAAATGAAAATCATTTTTGTTTAATAGGATTAGGGTAGGGGCTACTAGCACATTTGTTGTATAGTTGCTTCAGTCATGTCTGACTCTTTGTGACCCTGTTTGGGGTTTTCTTGGCAAAGATACTGGAGTGGTTTACCATTTCCTTCTCCAGCTCATTTTATGGATGAGGAAACTGAGGCAGAGAGGGTTAAGTGACTTGCCCAGGGTCACACAGCTAGTAGGTATCTGAGGCCAGATTTGAATTCATAAAGATGAGTCTTCCTGATTCCAAGTCTAGTATTCTATCCATTGTGCCACTTAGCTTCTGCTACTAGCGCCATCTAGTAATTAAATAAATTGATTCCTCAGTGTGTGGGTAGGGAGAATTTCTGGAGGAAAGCTTATTGTTGCCAGATACTGTAGTATCATAGTAATTCTGCAAGACATTGGCTTTGGTCTTGATGGGGTAAGAGATCTCCACAGCTTAGTACAATTCTTCCTTTTATCTTATCCTTTTATCAGATTGACTTTTTTTTTTCACTCTTTAAAGATACTAAAACTTGGCAGAATTTTGGAAAGATCTCTGTCCTGCATTGGATCTGGCATGCAGCTTGGGTGGTGATTAACACTACTGACTTAATCTGTTTATTAGACATTTTGTAATGTGCATAGTGTGAATAAATTCAAAGTTATATGCTTAATCCCCATAGGAATCTGTTAACTTCTTTCTATTTCTGTATCATGGACTGCCCCTATGCTGACCCAGGCCAGCTGTTTCATGAAGATGGATTTTCTGGCCATAAGGGAAATGGAGTGAAAAACTTCAGCTAGAGCAGGGAAAATCTCTCTCCATTGTTAGAAAAGAGCTCAAAGCATTTTCCAAATGCAAGATGGGATAGTAGCTTCATCTTCAAATGGTAAGTTCAGAAAACCACTGAGTATGACCACTGTCACCGATGGTGATACTTATGTTTTAGAATCATAGTGATAAATCAAACTTGACCTTCCCACTGCCCTACTCAATTAGAAAATGGAAGTAGAGCACAGCCAATTTCTTGATGCTGCAGTGTTAAAAAAAAAAAACTGGACCCAGAATCATGGAAGTGGAGCATTTTGGACCTGGAGGAATAATGGAGAACATTTGATCCAACCCTTTTATTTTCTCGATAAGGAAGGTGCAATCCAGGGAAGGTGAAATCATTTGCCCTTCATCACACAGTTATAGTAACAGAGCTGGAATGAGATTCCAGGTCAACCTCAAAGAACAGTGTGGTGCAGTGGGTAGAGTGCTTGATTTGGAATCAGAGAACTTGAACTCATAGGTTCATAATTCTAGAGCTAGAACAGACAACCAAGGGCATATGATATATCTCCCTCATGTTATTGTTAAGAAACTGAGACCCAGGGAGGTCTTGCAAAAGGTCTCATAATTTCAAGTCACTTAACTTCATTGGGCCTCAGTTTCCTTAATTGTAAAATGAGGGGGTTATACCAGATGACCTTTAAGGTCCCTCTTAGATTTTAACATATGATCTTGTTCACAGTCCAGGTAATGCAGACCAGATTTGTTCCTGTGATCAATTCCATCAATTTGAAATGTATATAATAATACCTTGCATTTATAAGAATGTTTGTAACTTTTCAGAGCACTTTTGACATACATTAGCTCGTTTAATCCCCATCACATACCTCTGTGAGGCATATAAGGTGGTCTATGTTAAAGGCATTCAACAGAGAAGAATATTAAGATATAAATAGCTGCTTAAGGTCAGTAGGAGCAGCTAGGTGGCCAATGGATAGAGTGCCAGGCCTGGAGTCAGAATGTTTCATCTTCCTGAGTTCAAATTCAGCCTCAGACACTTACTAGCTGTGTGACCTTGAGCAAGTCACTTAATCCTGTTTGCCTCAGTTTCTTTATCTGTAAAATGAGCTAGAGAAGGAAATAAAAACCACTCCAGTATCTTTGCCAAGAAAACCCAAAATGGGGCCACAAAGAGTCAGACACTACTAAAATGGCTGAGCAACAACAAAATAGGGTCATATAGTCAGGCTTCATTACTCCTGGATCCATTTCTCTCTCTAGTAGATCAAACGAGATAATAAGTAATAAAATGTATGTAAAGTACTTTGAAAACCTTTAAGTGCTACACAAATGTCAGATATTATGATGACGATTATGATCTTGTTCTCATCTTTTTGATGGGGCTCAGATGAAAATGATCCCAGGACATCACTATCCAACTACTATTCTTTTATAGTTAATGTTCCATGAATTATTGCCTAGTGGGATTAAATTATTGCTTTTTTATAGTTGAATGATGATATTAGGTTTTAGTATTAAGCTCATCCTCTGTAGGGTCATTGAAAACATCCTTGGTATAACTCCTGTAGCAGATAGAACAACAAAAAATGAAATACACCTCATTCTGTTCCTCTGTGATTTTGATCTCCTTAAGCAGGTCTCTATTTTGAAAGTTTTTTAGTACCATGTGGTGATGATTATAAACATTTCGTACAGTAACATCTATTAAAAACTTTGTTCTTAATTTTTTTATGGTTCAATGTAATGGTTGGGCAATGGTGGGCAAAACCTCAGTATTTGATAAGGGTTTGGTTCCAGTAAAGTTGGACTGAGGTCTCCAGGATATTATCAGGTCTATATTTGTACTACAGGGATTTGTTGTCTGTAAGTGGTGGCACAGTAGATAGAGTATTGTGCCTGAAGTCATGAAGATGCTAAGTTCAAATCCAGCTTCAGACACTTATTAGTTGTGTGACCCTGGGAAAGTCACTTAACCCTGTTTGCCTCAGTTTCCTCATTCATAAAATGAACTGGAGAAGGAAATGGCACACCACTCTAGTATATTTGCCAAGAAAACCCCAAATAGGAGTCATGAAGAGTCAGACATGGCTAAAACAACTGAACAAGTATATGAAAGATAGTAAGCTTCTGATATATAATTCTAGTCATCAGGTCAATGTTTTGCTAGGCATTCACTAGGCTAAATTGTTGCTGCCTGATTCTTGCATTGTATGGGTCCCACTAGTTCCTTGTACAATGTACATAAATTAACAAATATGGACTCCTTAAAAATGACCCTTCTCTAAATATTTTTGTACAAATAGGTTCTTTTTTGTTTGATTTTTTTCTTACACAAAATGACTAATATGGAAATATTTTATAGGATTGTACAGGTATAACCTATATCAGATTGCTTACCATCTTAGGGAGGGGCTTGAGGAGGAAGGGGGGGGTAGAATTTGGAACTCAAAACTTTCAAAAAAAGAATGTTAAAAATTATTTTTACATGTAATTGGAAAAAATATTTTAAAAAATGACCCTTCTGTAATTTCTGGCGGTAATGACCTGATCTTGAATTACCATTATAAATTTCTCCATTTCCACAAACAAAACTCCATGACTTAGTTGTTTGTTTGAAGCTTCTCCATCAACACATTACCGGCTAAATTCATGCAATTGTTATCCATGGAGGGTCTTTTGATTGGATCTTAATCATTTCTTAAGTTCCATTTGGAGGAAACTTTCTGGTTACATTCCACAAATCCAAATCCAATGTTAGGAACCTTTACTATTGCTTGGTGAAGGGATGTCTGCTTGTTCCAAAAGTATTTGTGTAAGTTTTTGATCTGTTAGTCATTCACTATAAGCAAATCTATCAATCTTCCTCCTTTTTTGGTGAAGATAGGTTAATCTTTCTGTAACTGCCTTAGGATGATGGGCCCTGTGCTTTGTTAATATTGTATGGAATTTTCGTTAGAATGCTTTTCAAATTTCTTATGGTATATTTTACAATTCTAAAGGTACACATTCAGATTAGTATAGCATAGGTATTACTTTAAACAGATTTTTCTGATTCATGTTGACTTCAGGATGTGAGCAAGCATCTTTTTTTCCCCTTTCCTATGTTTTTCCAGGTAATTTTTAAAAGTTAGTATTTTATTTTCCCCCAATTACATGTAAAATAATTTTAATATTTGTTTCTTTAATTGAGTTCCAAATTCTCTCCCTCCCTCCTTCCCCTTCCTCCCATTATTGAGAAGGCAAGCAATTTGATACAGGTTATACATATGCAGTTGTGCAAAACGTATTTCCATGTTAGTCATTTTGTGAAAGAAAACACAGACAAAAACCTCAAGAAAAATAAAGTTATAAAAACTATTCTTCAATCTGCATTCAGACTCCATCAGTTCTTTCTCTGGAAGTGAACAGCATTTTTCATCATAAGTCCTTCAAAATTGTCTTGGATCATTGTATTGCTGAGAGTAGCTAAGTCATTCACAGTTGATCATAAAATATTGCTATTCCCTTGTTTCTGCTCATTTCACTTTGCATCAATTCATGTAAGTCTTTCCTGGTTTCTCTGTGAGCATTCTGCTTGTCATTTCTCATAGCACAATAATATTCTATCACAACCATATACAGCAACTTGTTTAGCCATTCCTCAGTTAATGGAAATCCCCTCAATTTCCAATTCTTTGCCACCATTAAAAGTGCTGCTATGAATATTTTTTGCATATATAGATCCTTTTCATTTTTTTTTAAATTCCTTTGGGATACAGACTTAGTAGTGGTATTGTTTGGTCAAAGGGTATGCATGTTTTAATAGCTCTTTAGGTTAGTAAGCATTTTAATAGATTTGGTTTGATGTGATTTCTAGATTCACTATTGAAGCCTTCTTTCTCTATCTTTACTTGCCATAAGTTAAAAGTTTCATACTTATTGCGTCCAAATGACACTTTGATATTATTGGAGAACGATTCTATGAGATGAATTACTATTGTTATAACTAGATTACCCTAATCTTTCAAATGGAATATCTCCATACTACAAATACCAGCAAGCCTTGAAAAGAGTAATAATAAGAAAGATCAATTGATTTTTTTCTTTTGTTCTGAGGGGTATGAATAGAGGAGTGAAGAGATTCTTTCATCATTCTAGCATTCTACCTCTGAAATTATGTTTAATTTCAGGAAAGAATTGCATACCCTTTGGTTGGAAGCCTACAAATGGACAAAAGCTTTAACATCATCAGGATGAGGCTCTCTCTGAGTATTGCAGGAAATTCTGTAGCAGGTTTCTTAAGAACTGGTATTGTATTCCCAGCAGGATACCCAAGAGGTCATTATACTGAGCCACTCCACATTTTATGGATTCGGGGAACAGAGTAACCATTCACAGACCTCCTCCACTTCTGTGCTGGGGGGAAAGACTTTTTTTCCCAGTCCATGAAAGCCTGGGTAGGACATTATGTCAAAATAAGCAGTCCCTGAAAGGATTGTACTACCCTTTACATTTCTACCACCATTTCTTGGGGGCAACTTTTAGCTGCCATCCCTTGGGGATCCTAGAAGGTTTCCCTTTAAAAATGATTCCCTTGGATTTACAACTTTTCCCCCTGTTTCTCTTCCATGGTGGCACGATTACTATAGAACACTACACACATTGTTGCCCAACAAGATGTTTGTCTTTAATCCCATACTTGAAAAAGAAACAGGGATGTTGTGAGGTTTAAATGCAGTGACCGCAGGTTTAGTATAATGTGCTCATTAAATTAGAGAAGTGGAGCATTTTGGAAATGTAAATCACTTTGCAAACAAGACCGTATGTAGGTTAGCAAATTATCAGTCCACAGAATAGATTCAGAGTCTAGCTGCGTCCAACCTAGAAGATCCAGTTTTCTTCCTGGATATCATGGTGCAGACTAATCTCAATTTGTTTCTTGAACCTTAAACAGCCTCTGCTACTCTTTTATCAGCTCAGTTTTAGCTTTTCTTCTCTAGTTATCTCAGATACCTGCCTTGAGGCTGGACAGCAGGGGTGGCAATAACCCTCACCTGACTGGGGTTGTGTGGTATAGGAGAGCTGAGTAGTTTCTAGGTTTGCAGATGGTATGTGTTTAGTGTTGATACTGTATCAAGTAGCACCTGGTGTTGTAGGATGGCATTGGTGTTGGTTCCACAGATGGCAGTGGTAGTCAGGAGAGATGGATGGTTAAGAGGCCTCTATTATCAGTCTTTCTAAGGGGCAGAGGCATAGGAAGGGGTGTACCTGTGGGGCTCTGGACCCTCATCTCTAGGTCTATCTTCTCTACCAATGTCAACATATCCATTTACATGTCTATACTTAATCTATAGTTCAATCACTTTGACTTTAGCCCAGTTGAACATATACTGAAATTGACAGTGATATTTTTTTAGGCAGAGGAAGGAGTCTGGCAACAGTGTCTTCTAGGTAAGGGCATCTTTCTTCCTGAAAGGATTTACCCAAAGACCTTCCTGAAATGTCAATGGATATGGTTGTCCTTCTTCAAAATGTTATTGTTTTTTTTTTATCTCAAGAAACTCCTCTATTGAACAATAGGTTTCAAGAATGGAATTATAGTGTAAATATCTTTGCAGGATTTCTGATAAAATATGCTGGCCATGAAGCCAGTGGTGAAAAGACTGTAACTCCCAAGCCAAGGTGACAGTCTGGATTGATTCAGAGCTTAGCCTGTCATTTTATCTTTAGTGGTTTCTACAGTGACTGCCCTAACTTAGCTAGTGAGATGTCAGCTATAACTGACACTCAGGAAAATTGGACACTCAGAATTTGTGACTGATAGAGTCAGAGTCAGATGTGCTTACTTGATTCAACTTTGGAAAGAATCTGAATTTCAGACCAAATGGGGTATAGCAGAGAGGCAGTGTGGTAGAGAAGATAGAATCTGGTTTTGGAGTCAGGATGAACTCATCTTGGGCTTCAGACCCCCAGCTCCAGGCTAGGGTGGGAGGAAGTCATTATTAGGGAAATAAATAATAATCAGTACAGGATTGATGGATGTAGAAAGCAAATTATTAGACTAGATAGATGTGTATTGTCGTTGATCTTTCCCTGGAAGGTACCTTTATTTATTTATTTTTTTGAGGCAATTGGGATTAAGTGACTTGCCCAGGGTCACACAGCTGGTAAGTGTCTGAGGCTGGATTTGAACTCCAGGGCCTGTGCTCTATCCACTGAGCCACCTAGCTGCCCCAGAAGGTACCTTTCTTGATGAGTGTAATAGAGGCTATTCCATTGGATCATGTGTTTTAGCCCTGTGAAGGATAGGAAAGGGGTTTTGACACTTGGTAGGAGAAATTCATAACCCAAGTGCTTCTCCACTGCCATCTCACTGATGCCATGGTGTTGGGTTAAAGAGGATTGAGCTAGAGTGAGCACTCAGCAGAACTTAAAAGGAGTGACTCTTCCCTCTCACACACTCTCTCTCTTCCCCTGATGTGGAGAGCATGTGGGGACTCTTCAAGGCTCTCTTTCATTTCCCATGAAGAAGGTAGTGTCTTCTCTCCTTCTTTCTATCACTTTCCCTAAACTCCTCACTACCATCCCTCCCCTCCCCAAGTTATGGCATCTATAACTTCTATAATTACTAAATACCTGACAGTATCTACTGATAGAGTGCTGGACTTGTGGTCAGGAAGATTTGAGTTCAATATCACCTTTGACCCTAACTATATGGGACCTTGGGCAAGTCAATTAACCTCTAAATGCTTCAGGCAACAACTTAAGACTTATCTACCAAGTTATAGATGTGTTGCAACAGATTCTTTCATAAGTATTTATTGTATTATTATTTTGTAAGTATTACATACTTTGTAAGTATTTATTTCATAAGTATTACAATTGCTTTCAACTTTGTGCTAGGGATTGTAACAAAGAATACAAAGATACAAAGAAGAAAAAGAAGACACTGTCCCTGCCTTCAGAAAGCTTGTTATCTAGTCAGGGACAAAACACACATAAAATAGTTAGAGAACACCAAAAGACAGCAAAAAGGATTGAATTATGTGGTGGAAATAGTAAATGCTCTTGTGACTTAGAGCGGGAATATCTGTGAGGGTTTGAATAATTTGAATGGACTTCATACAGAACATAGGACTTAAACTAGGCCTTGAAGGATGGGTAGCATTTAAGTAGAAAGAGGAAAGAATTGGAATAATAGTACTTGCTAGCTGTGTGACTCTGGGCAAATCATTTAACTGCTGTCTGCTTCAGTTTCTTTATCTATAGAAAGTTGATGATAGTACCCACCTCCCAAGACTGTTGTGAGGATAAAGTGAGGTAATATTTTTAAAGCTATATAAATGCTAGCTATTATTATTATTATAAGTAGAAGACAGAAGACATTCTATGTGAGGGGGGCAATGTTTCTCTTTTCCTAAAAGTTTGATGTAGAAAACATTTATGTTATTTTAGGATTTATTATCCTGGATGTATAACTAATGAGCTATGCTTGTATCTGTCAACTTTAACAGCATCTATAGCTAGAGGCCTTAGAAATAAAGACTGCTCTTCAAAGTATTTATACTATTCTGGTCTATTTTGTTGTGGTCTCGTTATTACTCAACTAATTGGGTCCATTATGGAAGTAACAAAGTGGCATTTCCACAATTAGCATTGCTCTTAGTAGATTAATGGAGCTAAAAGTTTTTTTTTAAGTAATATATTCGGAGTACAAAGGAATAAGTGGAAGAGTAACTCCTCTTTTATTGTAGCTTCTCAAGAACAATACTCTCCTCTTGTGGTAACTTTCATCCAGTTGGATACTCAAGTGCTTCACACAGGTTCAAGGTTGGTGCAGGACAACAGTAGTGATATTTTGCATGAGGCAAGCTCTGCATCCATTGATCTCTGGGCACAAAGAGACCCAAAGAAAACTTCCTTAAGAAAAAAAATGCTGCCAAAGTTGGTCGATAGGGCCCAGAAAATTTTGTGGGGCCAGGAAGGGAGAAAACAGGTTCCTTTCTCTCCCTTTTGTTAGGTTGCATTCTAACCAATCTGGTGAGAGGAGGAGGAAGACAGGTTTGGCTTAAAAATAGAGTCCCTTTTATTTTGAATATGGTAAGGGAAAATAAAAATAGCGAGCAAGAGCGAGCCCTGGAAATAGACGGCTTTTGACACAAGCTGCTCTGAAGTAGACAAAGAAAACCGATTACAGGAAGAAATTGGGCTGGAGGCAAAGGAGCTCCATGACACTGGATGTCAGTTCACTGCCAGCTTCCACCCACGCACAACCCAGTTCTCTGAGGGTGGTGTGGAGGTGGGGTTGTTAAGTTGCAGGGTCAGCACTGCATACAGATAAGCGTGAAAAACCCTGTATGAAGGTTAGATCTTACTCTCCTGAGCCTCAGTGTGACTCCTGGAGAAAAATGATTTCCTCCATGAGTGTCCACTGGCACCTGGAGCCAAAAGGGAGTAGGATAATAATATTTGACATTTAAATATTGCTTTAAGGTTTGCAAAGCATTTTACCTAAGTTATCTCATTTGATATGGACCTCACAACAACCCTTTGAGGTTCATACTTCTTATCCCCGCTGAGCAGATGAGGAAACAGAGTCTTAGAGAAATTAAGTGACTTGTCCAAGGTCACATAGGATGTAAGTAACAGAGTTAGAATTTGGACCCATGTTTCACTGGACCCCAAGTCCGTTACTCCTTCAACTATTGCCTCTCAAGAGAAGACCAATAAAGACAGGGCATTGTAAGGCTAGTGGCAGAATCTATTCTGTAGGGGTTTGGAGGACTCTTGAGACCTTTTACCAAATGGAGGAAAGACAACTTGAAGAAGGTCTTGAGGCAGGGTGAAACAATTAACATTGGGGCAGTTAGGTGCCGGCCTCATAGTCAGGAGGACTTAAGTTCAAATCTGGACTTAGCCACTTGACATTTACTGGCTATGTGACCCTGGGCAAGTCACTTAACCCTGATTGCCTCACCAAAAAGCAAAAAAACAAAAAAACAAAAACAAAACCAAAAACCCAACTGAAAAAAGAGAAACAACTAACATCAAAGAAAGAATATCTAACAGTCTACTCAAACAATAATTATTAAATGCCTTACTATGTACCCAACATGTTGCTAGTTTCATAAGAGACAAGAAAGGGGTAAGACATTTTGAGTCATGGGCCTGGACAACAAAGACTTCATAGTCTGAGGAGATAAGACATATCTGTATGAAAGACTATCTAAAATTATGACAGTATATAATTTAATGCTGAATTAGAGAATCACAGAATTTTAAAGTGGGAAGGGGCTTGATGTCAAATGGGGTGATTGTGGCAACAGGTGACAATGCTGGTTTAGAGAATAAAGTTATTTGTAAGATCTTACAGAGGAGTAGAAGATTGTAAGCAGTAATGTGATATAAAATAGTGGGAAGTAATAGAGAGACTTTTTTTAAAGCTTGGTATAATTAAATACTAAATATATCGAATATAATTACAAAGTAATTTAAAAAATCTCTCTCCTTCAGTTCTGAGGTTTTGAGCTTCAGTGACTAGAATCACTAATACTTTTGACTAAGGGGGAAATTAAGAGGGAAATCTAGTTTAGGTGGGGTAGATGATGAGTTTGATTTTAGACATGTTGAATTTAGGTGATGGTGAGACATTCATTTGGAATTACTCTAGAGATACCTGGAGATTTGGAACTAGAGCTGGGGATGGTGTTGTAGCCCGTTTTGCTGACTCAGAATACTTCTACTCCTTGTAGTTTCCTTGGTATACTCCCAAAGAACTGAAGTATTGGCTGGGCAAACAGCTCAAATGATGTGACAGTGGTTCCACTAATTAAGAAGAAAATCTGTTGTGGATATCATTTTTTTAATGGGAAGATGATGAATTCAGCTTAAGACTTGCTGCATTTCAGGTGATAGTAAAGCAAGCATGCAAGTGGAAATGTACTTCTTTCCACTGAAAACCTGGAACCTATCCTTGGGTCCCCTGATTGGTGAGCTTCTACCTTGAGGCTTCCAGGTCACTGTCTTGCTGTCTCTTTACCAGGCCTTCTACTCTTGGGCCGTAATCTAATCTTGCACCCATCTGAATCAAACTTGGCCTCTGTTCCTTGGATTTCCAAGGACCCATGCTCACTGAAAAGTAAGCTTTTGCCTTAACTTGCCAAGACCCAGTCTTTGAAACCATTTCCCAGCCATCTTTACACCAGGCTTTTACTCTCTCTAATTATTGTTCTCAGCTTCCCACCAGAACATTGAACTCCATCCCTGGATCCCATGGCTTTAATGGATGAATTGTCACCTCATCTTGTTAGAACTCAGGCCTTCAAGGCACTATCTCCTTACCCTGTCTCTATGCATGTTTCCACTCCTCTCCTTACCCCTTTCCAGCCCTATTTATTTGTTGTCTTCTCCTAGTAGAATGCAAACTCCTTGAGGGCTTCTGGGCAGAGAGTATCTTTTTAGCTTGTATTTATATTTCCATCACTAATACAGTATCTGACATGTAAATGTTCTTCTTTCCTTCCTTCCTTCCTTCCTTCCTTCCTTCCTTCCTTCCTTCCTTCCTTTCCTCCCTCCCTCCCTCCCTGTCTCTGTATGCCTGTCTGTCTATCATCTTTCTGTACTAGAAGATTGTTGGGTCTACAGCCACATAGGATGGCTTATAACACAAGCCCTAAGGAGGGATTATCTTGGTTGTATTAGAAGTATTAGTATCAGGCCTACCAATCAGCAATGAATTTGATAGCTTTTCAGTCAATTAAGGATAGGCAAAGGCACCTGGGATCTGCTAGCATGACCTTAGGAAGGCAAGAACTATGTTTCATGACAGTACTGTATTAGGCTGATATTTTTATTCAAATAAGTAAAGGTTGGAGATGGTCTCCACTTTGTCCCAAATTTCAGGTGGCGTGAGCCATAGGATATACTTTATGAATAATAACAATACTTCTGTTTTTTTTTTATCTCTTTATACCTTTTCAAAGCCCTTCACAGAATCAAAGAATTTGAAAATTGAAAGAGAACTCAGTGGCTACCTAGTCCATTTCATTCATGAAGGAATCTCCACCGTAGCATACTTGACAAGTGATGGTCCACCCTCTGCCTGCAGACCTCTAAGGAGTGGGGAGACCCCCACCTCTCAGGGCAAACCATTCCACTTTGGGACAGCTTTAATTATCAGGAACTTTTTCTTGGTATCAAGTCTAAATTTGCCTTGGAAAATTCTCTCTCTCTCTCTCTCTCTCTCTCTCTCTCTCTCTCTCTCTCTCTCTCTCTCT
>NW_020954672.1:5153005-5196406 GCF_900497805.2 Vombatus ursinus
TCTCTCTCTCTCTCTCTCTCTCTCTCTCTCTCTCTCTCTCTCTCTCTGTTTCTGTCCTCTGGGGCTAATCAGAACAAGTTTGATCCCTCTTCCACATGACTGTCAGCTCTTCAATAACTCAGTTCCCTTGGCCATCCTGGTTACCCTCCTCTGGATACTCTCTGGCTTATAAATATTCTTTTAAAAAATATTTTAAAATGTTTTCCCCCAGTTACACATAAAAACAATTTTTGGGGGGATGGAAGATAATATTTTTATTTTTTAAAAATTTATTTATTTATTTTTAGTTTTCAACATTTACTTCCACAAGATTTTGAGTTCCAAATTTTCTCCCCATCTTTCCCCTCCCCCCACCCCCAGACAGCATGCATTCTGATTACCCCTTTTCCTAATCTGCTCTCCCTTCTATCACCCCCCCCACCTTTCTCTTATCCCCTTCCTCTTCTATTTTCCTGTAGGGTAAGATAGATTTCTATATCCCATTGCCTGTGTATCTTATTTCCCAGTTGCATGTAAAAACAGTTTTTAACATTCATTTTTAAAACTTTGAGTTCCAAATTTCTTTCCCTTCCTCCCTCCCCACCCATTTTCATTGAGAAAGCAAGCAATTTAATATAGGTTATACATGTGTAGTCATGCAAAACACTTCTATAATAGTTATGATTGTGAAACTCTATCTATATTTCCTTCCATCTTATCCTGCCCCCCATTTATTCTCTTCTCTTCTTTGACTTTCTTTCCTCAAAAGTGTTTGCTCCTTATTACCACCTCCCCTCTATCATCCCCCTGCTCTCTTATCTCCTTCCTCACTATTTTCCTGTAGGGTAAGATAGATTTCCATATCCAACTGAGTGTGTATATTATTCTCTCCTTAAGCCAAATATGATGAGAGTAAGGTTCACTCATTCCCTTTCACCTCCTTCCTCTTCCCTTCCACTGTAAAAGATTTTTCTTGCCTCTTTTATGTAAGATAATTTACCCCATTCTGTCTCTCCCTTTTTCCTTCTCCTAGTACATTTCTCTCTCACCCCTTAATTTTATTTTTTAGATATCATTCATTCATATTCAACTCACCCTGTGCTCTCTGTTTATATAAGTTCTCTCCAGCTACCCTGATAATGAGAAAGGTCTCATGAGTTACAAATATCATCTTTCCATGTAGGAATGTAAACAGTTCAATCTAAATAAGTCCCTTATGATTTCTCTTTCCTGTTTCCATTTTCATGCTTCTCTTGAGTCTTACATTTGAAAGTCAGATTTTCTATTCAGCTCTGGTTTTTTCATCAAGAATGCTTGAAAGTCCTCTATGTCTTTGAATGTCCATTTTTCCCCTGAAAGATTATGGTCAGTTTTGCTGGGTAGGTGATTCTTGGTTGTAATCCTGGCTCCTTTGCCCTCCAGAATATCATTCCAAACCCTCTGATCCTTTAATGTAGAAGCTGCTAGATCTTGTGTTATCCTGATTGTTTTTTCACAATGATTGAATTGTTTTTTTTTTTTTTTCCTGGCTGCTTGCAATATTTTCTCCTTGATCTGGGAACTCTGGAATTTGGCTATAATATTCCTGGGAGTTTTCCTTTTGGGATCTCTTTCAGGAGGTGATTGGTGGATTATTTCAATTTCTATTTTACCCTCTGGTTCTAGAATATCATGGCAGTTTTCCTTGATAATTTCTTGAAAGATGATATCTAGGATCTTTTTTTGGATCATGGCTTTCAGGTAGTCCAATAATTATAAAATGATCTCTCCTGAATCTCTTTTCCAGGTCAGTTGCTTTTCCAATGAGATATTTCACATTGTCTTCTATTTTTTTTCATTCTTTTGATTTTGTTTTATAATTTCTTGATTTCTCACAGAGTGATTAGCTTCCATTTGCTCCATTTGAATTGTTAAGGAATTATTTTCCTCGGTGAGCTTTTGGATCTCTTTTTCATTTTGGCTAATTTTGCTTTTTAAAGCATTTTTCTCCTCATTGGCTTTTTGGACCTCATTTGCCATTTGGTCTAGTCTATTTATTAAGATGTAATTTTCTTCAGTATTTTTTGGGGTCTCTTTTAGCAAGTTTTTGACTCATTTTTCATAATTTCCTTGCATTGCTCTCATTTTTTCCCCAATTTTTCCTCTACTTCTCTTATTTGATTTTCAAAGTCCTTTTTGAGCTCTTCCGTGGCTGGAGACCAATTCGTATTTTTCTTGGAGGCTTTGGATGTAGGAACTTTGACTTTGTTGTCTTCTTCTGATTGTACATTTTGATCTTACTTGTTACCAAAGTAAAATTCTATAGTCTGAGTTTTTTCCTGCTATTTGCTCACTTTCCCAGCCAATCACTTGACTTTTTAACTCTTTATTAAGGTAGGGCTCTGTTTCCAGTGTAGAAGGTGTACCATCCCAAGCTTCAGGGGTTTTATGTAGCTGTTTTCAGAGATACTTCTAGGGACTTTTAAGTTTTCAGTTCTTCCAAGGTGGTATGATCTAAGGAGAGATGTTTACTCCTCTCCTGGCCTGTGCTCTATACTATGAGTGACCACAAGCACTCTTTTCTGCCATGGAACTATGAGGAGGGTTCCCTTTCCACTGCTGCCACAAGCTCTGCTATGCCAGAGCTCCTCCTTGTCCAGGACTGCCATTCACTGCCACTGTGACCCAGATTCAATTATGGGCAAAGCAAAAGATTCCTGCCTCAGTGCCAGCAAAGAGATCCCTGTAATCTCCTTCTAATCAGTTGTTTAATCTTCTTACCCTCTGGGGGCTGAGATCTTTTCTGCTGCCACCCCGGGACATGCTGAGGCCTGAACCTGACTGTACTCCTTTTCTACCCAGGTCCAACAGACCTTTCTTACTGACCTTTGAAGTTGTCTTTAGTGTTTATGGGTTAAGAAATCTGGAATCCACAATAGCTGCCAGTGATTCAGTCCCATGAGGCCTGGTCTGGGCCTGCTGGGGCCATGTCTGTGCCAGCACAACCTGTGCTAGACTGTGCCCCTCTCCCAGCCTGGCACAACAGGCCTTTCCTTCAACCACCCAGGTTGTCTTGGGCTGGAAATTTATTTCATTCTCTCTTTTTGTGGGTTCTGTTGCTCTAGAATTTGTTTAGAGTCATTTTTTACAGGTATTTGGAGGGGTTTGGGAGAGAGCTCAGGTGAGTACCTGCTTTTACTTTGCCATCTTGGCTCTGCCCCATAAAAACAATTTTTAACATTCTTTTTTAAAACTTTGAGTTCAAATTTTCTCCCTTCCTCCCTCCCCACCCTACCCCCTCATTGAGAAGGCAAGCAATTCGATATAGGTGTAGTCATACAAAACATATCCATAATAGTCATGTTGTGAAAGAAAATATAGACAAAAAAAACCTCAAGAAAAATAAAGAAAGTAAAAAAAAAGTGTGCTTCAATCTGCCTTCAGACACTATCAGTTTTTTTCTCTGGGAATGGATAGCATTTTTCATCATAATTCCTTCAGAGTTGTCTTGGATTATTGTATTGCTGAGAATAGCTAAGTCAGTCACAGCTATCAATGTTCTTCTTATACTGTGGTGCTCAGAAGTGAGCACTCTGACAAGAGTGGAGGACAGTGGAATACTTCTTTTCCTATTTCTAGAGGCTAACCCCAAGATTAGAGTTTTTGTCTGCCATATCACACTGCTGACTCATTCTGAGTTTGCAATCCACTAAAACTCCAGGATCCTTTTCAGAATAACTGCTGTCTATCCAGGTCTCCCTTGTGTTATATTGTATAGTTAGTTGAGTTGTTTTGTACCCAAGGACAAGAATTTGTTTATCACTATTGAATTTCATCTTATTAGATTGAACCAATTCACTAGACTGTAAAGATCCTCTTGGATTTGGATATGCCTATTCACCATACTGTGTGAATATAATTGGATACTATTGTGCTGTAAGAAATGACAAAATGGACAGTTTCAGAGAAACCTGGGAAGACTTCTCTGAACTGTTGCAGAATGAAGTGAGTAGAACTAGAAGAACAATTTTTATAACAATAACAATATTGTAAAGAAAAACAACTTTGAAAGACTTAAGAACTCTGACAAATGTAGTCCATGGCACCAACCATGATCCTATATTCAAATTGATGAATAGGCATGCCACTCCCCTCCTGACAGAAGGAAGGAAGGAAGCAAGCATTTATTAAGTCCTTGTTATATGTGGTGCACTGTGTTAAGTACTTTACAAATATTGCCCCATTTTAATCCTCAAAACATTCCTAGAAAATAGATGTTGTTAAATGACTTGCTCAGAGTCACATAGCAGGTAAAGGTCTGAGGATGGATTTGAATTCAGGTCTTCCTGACTCCAGGACCAGTGCTCTATCCACTAGATCGGCCAGCTACCTCTATAAGAGAGGTGATGTATTCAAGGAACAGAATAAGACATATATTTTTGGACATGACCAATGTAGGAATTTCTTTTGCTTGGCTATGTGTATTGATTACAAAGGCTTTTTTCTTTCTTTTTTTCAAATGGAGGGAAGTGGATCTGGGGGAGAAAGAAAATATAGTAAAAAAAAAATAAGTAGGCAGACTATATCCACCTTATCTCTTTTAATTCTCATAAATGTGGTACCCAGTACCTCCTGTGATACTGACTGGTTAGAGTATGGTAGAGTGAGATTAACAACATTTTAGTTCAAAACAATATGTCTCCCAGTGAAGTTTATGGTCAGTTTTTTTTTTGGCTTCCATGTCACATTATTAACATATTAAGAATGTTTTCCAATAAAGACCTTAGGTCTTTTTCACACCAATTTTTGTTCAGTTATTTAATATCCATCCTATGCTGATAACATTAATGTTCTTAACCTTTGTAGGAATTTCCATTTATCCCTATTAAATTCCATCTTGTTAGATTCATCCTATCCTCCTAAACTTTTGACATTTTTTTGGATTCTGACTCTGTTACTCAACCTGTTGATTATCCTTCGAAGAGTCATGAAATCTGCAATTTTCTTGAGTATGCTCTTTTACCTTCATTCAGGTCTCTGATAGGAATTTTTGGACAACAGAAGGCAAAATGATTGATGATTTCTCCAACATCACACAATTAGTAGCAACTGGATGAGATACTATTATAATTAAGGGGACTTGGCAAGATCTAATATTAGAACTTTGATCTTTCAATTGCAGGTGAAGAGTTTTTTTTTTCTTTATTTTATGGAGGTAACCCATGCAATCAAGTGAGCCCTGCTTTTCCCATGCCAAATGAATTTCTATATTTAATGCAATACCAGTTAAAATACAAAGAATCTTCTGTATAGAATTAGATAAAATCATGATGAAATTTGATTTTAAAAAATGGGGCAAATATATTAAGAGACACACTGAAAAGAAATGAAGGGACTCATGCACTCCCAGACTTTAAAATATATCACAAAACAGTTATTATCAAAACTGTCATTAATGGCTTCTACTTGGCAAAAGAAAAAAAAATAGAAAATAGGTCAATGGAACAGAATGTATTCACCAGATATCTAACTACATACCAACTATACAAAAAGTAAGTGTTTCCTAAACCTTTAAAAGTAAAAATTGGGCAAGGGTTCATTATTTAACAAATGTACCAAGGGAACATTACTTGTCAATTTGGTAGGAAAGGATTTTCCTTCTCATTTATACCATATAACCTGGTGAATTTCAGCTATATGAAAGAGAGCCAAGCAACTAGCCAAGCAAATGAACAAAAATGAACTCCAGAAAAATATAAAATAAAATGGAATAAAATATTTATCTCAATTGTGTAAGGGCAATAAATTTCTTTCAGTTCAACAAATGAAAAAATTACTGGGGACAAGATAGATGTGCTAATCTGAAATACAATGAAAAATCCCTTCCATTCAACTTTTTCAACTAAAATGATACAATTAAAAGATATAGGAAATACAATTATATTTAATAAAGTTATTAAAAGACAGATTGGGGAAATAATTATGGGAAATGCTGCAGATAAAAACTTGACAGCTAAAGTATATAAGGAACTGTTAAGAAGTAACAGTGGTAACTCCCAGTCCACAATGAAGATATTGTCAAAGGATATGAACAGTTTTCCAAAAAAAGAAATAAAAATTTTAATAAATGCTTAAAAATGTTCAGTCTCACTAATAATCAGAGATGTAAATGAAAACTGTTTTCAAATTTAATGCTGGTGGGATTGTGGCAAAATAGGTTCATTCATTCATTGCTGGTGAATTACAAAGTTACAGAATCTTTCTGGAGAGTAATATGACATTAGAAAATAAAGTTTACAAAAAATAATTATATGCTTTGACTGAATAATTCCTTTGTTTCTTATTGTCTAAGCAAGTGAATGAATGCCCTAACTATGTGATTAAAAACAACAAAAAAGAAGTCTGATTTTCATAATATCTTACAAAAATCTTTAAAAAAAAAAAGGGAGCAAACTAAATATGCAACACTGGGAGAATGGTTAAATAGATTGTTATTTAATAACCTATTGGTGTACCAAGAAGTAATTAAGATGGTAAAGTATAAGGATTACAAATATGCCTAAAATGATCTTTATGAAATAATGCAAAGCAAAAAAAAAGCTGAACCAGATTAAAGGAGTATACACCCAACTATAATATATGAGGAAAATTAATAAAGATGAATGGTTGGAAGTTTTCAATGCAGACTTAAAGGGAGAAATTGAAAAAAGTATCGCCATACCTTCTGCATTAAAATAATTTAACTTAAATGTAAATATTTATTAAATAAATATAGTTGTTTATATTGATACTATAGACATTTCAACCTCAAACTTCTCCTTTTCTAAACTTCCTTATTACTGTTGAGGATGCTGGGGAATTTCTCAGATTGGTTTAAGAAAATCTGGTTAAGTTTGTAAAGAAACAGTTAATCAAAAATGTTTAATGTAAAACAGAGTTACATAAGACTTTTCATTTTTATTTCATCTTTATTTGTATTTTTCCTCATCTAGAGTCACCATTGGCTCCACAGTCATTTTATTGGGGAAGGAGTTATTTTTCTCACACATGTACTCTCTGGCAGGTGAACTTAATTTGTGTCAATGTCACCCACAGCCAGGGTTGACCCCACAAGTAGGTAGATTTGAGTGATATCCAGAGAATTTGCTGTATTTATTCCTAAGCACTTTTTTCCTTGCGTGGCTATGGTAATACTATGAGAATACCTTGTATTTAAATAGTACTTTATACTTTACAAAGAACTTTCTTTCATTTGATTCATTCTCTGCTTTGATGCTTACAACAACCTTGAAACTAAGGCTAAGAAAGAGGCAGTGACTTGCTCAAAATAACACAGCTAATAAGGGGCAGAGCTGGGACTAGAAATCAGATCTGCTGCCTTCAAGCACAGTGCTCCCATACCATCATACAAAAACAAAAGACTGAAACTTAAAAGTTTTTTTTTTTTTGAAAAAGAGAGACTGTCAGGCAGGGATGTGCTGGTAAATGTGTAACATCTGGGTCTCCAACCCATCTGCATCTTGGGCCATCCCCAGTTATCTTGACCTTTGTCTTGCCACTGGACTTAGATCTGGAGGAGGGAGTAAGGCTGATGACTTTGAGCAGGTCTGTCTCACTCATCCAATTCACTCGAAAGTCAAGACAACACCCTCATAACGTCATTGGTCTTCTTCTTCTTCAAGAATGAAGGACAAATAACAACAACAACAACCTGGCCTGAAATTCTCATCTTTGGCCATTAAGGGGTTAAACAGATTTCTTCCATAAGGAAGCTCACACTAAGAAACATTAGTGTATTGAACTCATTGAAACCTTGGCTCACTGGCTTATTAAGCCTTGTATAAACATAAGTGTATACAAATGTCTGCCTAGAGGGGATGAACCAATGGGGAAGGAGAGAAGTTTGAGTGATTGGCCCATGTGAACAAGGTCATACTTACAATGACCTTGTAGGTGTCTGGGGAAGGAGAAAGAGAGAGGTTACTTGCTTTTGAATTTTGCCCGGTCTGTCGGGCTATGCAAGTCCCTCCCCTGCATTTTTAGATATCATGGCCTTTTATAAGACTATTTCACTGGCTCTATTCAAGCAAATTCCACACCATTTAAAGTGAGATTGAAGGAGATTGGAATGATTGACACCCACATATACTCAAGTCAAGCCTGGGTGTGGATGTACCTTTGGTTTTCTGCCAATTGAGGATGTAACAAGTCACTGTGAATTACAGAATTGTAGAAGTATAATTAAAAAACCCTCCTTTTTAGCTCAACTAAAAATAACAAGAAATAAACATTTCTCTAATATAAAGTCTTTTTTCAGACTTTTCCCTTTAGAAAAGTGTGTTGAGAACCAAACCCCCCTCCTCTTCCCGTCGAGTCACGTCAGTCGTGTCTGACTCTTTGTGACCCCATTTGGGGATTTCTTGGAAAGGGTACTGGAGCGCTTTGTCATTTCCTTCTCTGGATAATTTTTCAGTGGAGGAACATCAAAAGGCAGACAGGGTTAAGTAACTTACCCAGGGTCACACAGCTAATAAGTGTCTGAGGCTGAATTTGACCCCATGAAGATGGATCTTCCTCATTCCAAGCACGGTGCTCTATAGAGTGTGCCACCTAGCTGCCTTCCTCCTCCTCCTAACATTTGTATAGCACTTTAAGGTTTGCAAAGTACTGTACAGATATCTGATTTGATCTTCACAATAACCCTGTTAGGTAGGTGGTATTATTATCCCCGCTTTACAGATAAGGAAATTGAGGTTTCCTTAGAGGTTGAATAACTTGCCCAGGGTCTCATAGCTAGTAAGCAAAGATCCTAGAAAAGGGATGAAAAATGGTAAGCAAACATAGAATAAGAGATACCTCTTCTCTAATTCAGACCATTGCTTTCCTTCTCCTCAGAAGGAATTGATGTGATGGCATAAGGAAGGACAGGATTCTCTTTTCCCATTCTGCAGGTAATAGGGCATTCATTGCTCACTGGAAAGTGGTCCCTTTAATCACTCTAGAGGAGAGTGGTCAAAGAAGGAGTAGTTTTAGGAGAAGATTAAGTGACTTTTGTCCTATTAGATGAAGTAGAATGTGAACAGTATTTTCCTTGTTTCTTTTTCCTTGTTCCAGATTCATATAAATGTTACTTCAAATTGTCTTGTGTCAGAGAGATGTCTGAGGACATCTGAGGAGGGATCATGTCAACGTGGGCATTCTTCCCTCTTAAGCTAGACATGCTTGGATTTAGAATAATGTTAAATTAATAAAATTGTTTCTGGAAGATTCGTGCTTAAAATGAAGAATACAGTATAATATTTTTTATTTGATAGTGTGTTGGAGCAGGAAGGGACCTTAGAGATATCGAGTTAAACTTTATCATCCAGGGTGCCCCTTCCTCTTTTTCCTCTCTCCTCCTAGACTAAGATTGGCTTTCAAATCTGGGTTCAGATGGTCATGGACCAAATTCTACTCTCTATCTGTATTGTGAACCTAAATCTTATACTTTTGCTGTAGATTCTCTTTGTGGTGTAGGGTTGATGATATTGATGGGGTTTGGAAACAAACAAACAAACAAACAAACAAACAAAAAAACCTCATAACTTTTCAGCTCTGACCAAGGCCTACTATTTGAAAAGCTGGGAAAAAATGCTTGTCTTCAGCTACAGCTCTTTGCAACTTCTTTGTCCTTCTCCAATTTGCTTCCAGTAATCCCCTTATCCTCATCCTAAGTGGCCTAGTACCCTCCCATTCTTTCCTTTCTCAAAATCTTGCTACCAGGAAAGTATCTGAAACTCATTCACACAAAGGCATAAAAGATGAAGGTCAGGGATACCCAGACTTCTGAAGATCCTTATATTCACTTCTCTGAGCAGTAGTTTCCTTATCTGTAAACCGAGAGACAAAACCTACGGTTTTATAACCATATAAAACCAATAACAACACAAAACCTAATGATATCTAAGGCTTTTTCCCTGCTCCAAATCCTATGATCCTGTTATCTCTAATTTCCTTTACAGCTTTCACATTCTGTGATTGATAACTGATTAAAGAGTTAACCACCCCCAGGAGACTATCACTTTAAACAGTTTTGTAAATGGAGTTTGGAAAGATTTTTTTTTTCCGCTGGAGGTGAGGGGCTGAGAGTGGGAAGAGATCTCTCTGGCAAGTCTGAAATTACACCATAGAAACAGCTAACTACTTCAGCCCATAGGTAGGGCCCACCCTTGATCCTGACCCAGGCTTTTCTCCAACTTTCTTTTGGTTCTAAGTGCAGGGCAAATTCCTGCTGAGCTGGCAGATTTGTGAAGGGCACTAATATTATCTATGAATTGCATTGAGGGAGCACTTAGGACGTTCTTTCCACTGTGCCTAAAAGTGTTTAAGAGGCCCTGGTATACTCTTCATACCCCCAGGGAACCGGATTGAACATGCCAGTAAAGTTTAAATGAATGAAACTTGTCTGCTTAACATCCCACCTTGAAATTACATTTTATATTTTTGATCCTAAAGGAACACAACTGAAGGACAAACAGAATGTTCTTGCCCAGGAAGAACACTTTATAATTATTTTTTTTTCTAAAAGGCTATAATAAACTTTAAGCAAGTGCTTTCTATTTTATTTTCACACCAAACAATTTATAAGCAGAAAGTGTCCTCTTGACACGATAATGAAAGTGCAGTCATACATGTCAACTGGAGCAATTATGCTCTTCAGATGTCTGTGCAGTAAGTATTCTATGATTCCTCCCTGCTGACACTTTCTCAGATGTGACGTGCATATTAAAAAGTATACCAAAAAGGTGTTCTTATGAGGAGGGGAGAAGTGTCAGAAACTCAGGTAACAGGAACTTTCTAGAAAGTTCTTCCACATTGACCAAGACAACTTCTGTGCTTTTGCTCAGGTATTTTTTTGGAGTCTAAGCTTGAAAGAAAAAAAAAAACGTGCATTTGAATCAAAACCACAAATCTGATTGTTCTGGGGTCACTGCTTCCAGCTTACATCCAAGTTTTACTCAGAGACCTACAATATGTGTTAAGCCTGATACGTATTTTTGACTTATAAAATATGTGAATGTATTCTGGCTCTATAAGCACCCTAGAGGATGCCCAACGGCCCTGAAAAGGTCAGGAATGTGAACAGGAAGACCTAAAGAAGAGAGTGGGAACCAGCCTACAACCGGATCATTGAATCTGGTTGCCAGGCTACACACCCTTGTTCCTTTCCCCTCTTTTTCCCCTGCCCGTCTTTCTCCAACATAATGTAAGTGCTTTGAGGGTAGGAAGTGTTCCATTTCTGTCTTTTCATGTCACTACCTGGCTCAGTGTCTGGCACCTAGGAGGCACTTAATAAATGCTTGGTGATTGATTTTACACTGTCCTTTTGCAGCTCCTCGGCTTCTTCTATTCCTTCTGTACTGGCTCTCATTAAGTATGGTAAACGCTTACTCTTTCTTCCTGGCCCAGGCAAGACTCTTTATCTTTTCTCTTCTTTCTTTTCTAAGTTCCTTATCACCTCTCAGCACTCAATTTTATCACCAGGACCCTAGAGTTAAGTCTCCTTCCACAGCAACTACAATTTGTTCAGGTAGCCCCTCAACGTACTGCTTCTCACCAAAGATAGCTTTCTTTACTTTTCCCTTTCCACATGTGTTTCTACAGGTAAAATCAAACCAAACCAAAAAATCCTAGCATCTTTCAGAACCTCTTTCCATTGTTTTATTATCTTGGCCATTAACAACTAATGTCTCCTTCCATGTTTCAAATACATATCCTTTGCTTCAGTCTTCTTTGGACTTTGAAAGCAGCGAACCAGTAACCGCTTCATACCTAAGAAAAAGTAGGAAAGCAACTCCTTAACCTTGGCTTTTCCAGGATCTAGCTGATTCAGCCTTCCATAAGGCTTATTTTACTTCTTTTAAATCACTGTTTGTGACTCTTCTCTGAGTCTTCCTCTGTTTTTCTACATTATCTACAGTGTTCTCCTAGGGGTCTGACTGTAGAAAAGGCAGGATACTTCCTGGTTCTTGGGTACTCCTTGGAATTCTTCCTTCACCTCCCCTCTCCTTTTCTTATTGTTTTTTTCTTAAAATAAAACAATGAATTGTTGACTGGACTTTAATTTTGATTGATGTGACTCTTGCATATTTTCTTACACTCCTCTCCCACTTTATACTTGTGTTTATGTATCTAAAAATGTGTGTACATATGTATGTACATCTATATCTATCTATATGTATGTATGCATAAACATACATACATAAACACACACGTGTGTTTTTGTTTCCTTAAATGTAACAACTAATTCTTGGGGCACTAAAGTTCATTTTTTCCTGACCTTAGTTACCCCGTCTATAAAATGAGGGATCTGAATTAGACAGTTTGTAAGATTTCTCCCAGCTTTTAATTTTTATGTTCTTATGTTTATCTAGCATCTGTTTCTATTTTATTGATTTTTCTAAATCTCAATGAAACCTATGGTTCAGAATCAAAGGTCTAATTAACATAGACTAAATTCAGTCCTTTGGGCTTGTCAATTTTCATACACATTGGTTCATGCCTCTAACAAGTGTTTCCCCTGAGAGTATTAGAATTTGATTTATTTTGCCTCACCCAGGGTTTTCCATGGGAGAATCAGATATTTGATTCATCTCTAGGTCTCCACAAAAAAAGGCCTTAAGCTCAAACACAGTCATCAAGGGTAACAAAATATCGAAGATGGGAAAAGATTTATTTAGCTGAACATGAAATATAGAAGTATTTGCATTCAAGACCATTAACAATTAAGACAACTCTCCTTCACTTAGCTTCTGAGGTGCTTATATAGTCTACTAGACTAACATATTACTTTCCACTCTTAGGGGAAAGAACTCAAGCTTCTTAGAACTGGCATCAATTAATCAAAATCAATGGGGTAACAGCGAGCTTCCAGACTTATAATACTAACCTAGATGCCCCTATCCAAAGGGGTTGCTAAAGAATCAACTCTCCCTAAATCTACATAGTCCTTATGGTCATGGTACCTGTGAGTGACAATAATAATACAACTTTATAATAAATTTCAAGCAAGTGCTTCCTATTTTATTTTCACACCAGACAACTGACAAAGTGATAAAGTCTGTTGCTCTTCTACGTTGTTCCTTGCTTTTCCATGGCTATTGTCCCCACTTGGCCCAGTAATACCTTGGTGCCCACATCATTGTCACTCCATTGCTTCCAATTGGCATCTCATCTTTACTCAGAGACTCTTCAGTACTCAGCTACTGCCTCTTTCTCCTACCATTCTGGGACTATGTATTTCCTTGGAGTAGATGTTTTCCCTGGAGGGGCTTTGGGGTTGTGCAGGCTTCTCAGTAGGAATCTGTGTGTGTCTATGTGTGTGGCTTATTTCTGTCTAACCTTCCAGGTCATTCTTTCTATCTGTGCTCCTATGTCTTTGTTCTCCCTTTAAGGTCAAGTCGAAGGGTGCATGGAGCTCAGATGTATGAACAATCCATGAATCAATCAGTCACCTTCAATGGGGTACCAATGAGGAAAAAGGAAGGTACTTGCATCTTATTAAGCAGAATCATCAGTGCCATAGAAAAGTTTTCATCCAGTGGGATCAATGAGGACTCAGGGCAATCAATACCTTGGTTATACTCATGCATCAAGGTCATTTTATATTTTATATCAATCTTCCAAAAAACAAGGAATTCTTGGCAGAACCATCCTAAGATATTTCAAATTTGGGAAATTACTTTAGACCCTGTACTCTGGGAGGACTGACTACTGCTACAGGAAAGTTTGACCAAGGAGGTGGCATCACCAAATAGTATAAAAAAAAGACCAGAAATGCTCAAAAGTAGCAGCTAGTGGCTCATTGACATCTGAAAATTTCTTAAAGTTTTTATCATCACTTTGGAATCAGTGTAGTGCACTGGAAAACTTTGGTTTTAGAGTCAGAGGACCGAGGTTCAAATCCTGCCTCTAATTCTTACTCCCATTTTGACCTTAAGCAAGTCACTTAATTTTCCTAGGCTTCAACTTCCCTTATTGATAAATTGACTTCTAAGGTCCTTTCAGCTCTAGACCTATGATCTTATGACCTGATCTTTATTCTGAAGTTACTTTGGAGAGTCAAGTAGATTGGTTATCGTATCATCCATTCCTTCAGGTTTGGAGGTCTATAGTAGTTTATTACTATTGTGTAGGGGCAGCTAGGTGGCAAAGTGAATAGAGCGTCATGCCTTGAGTCAGGACGATCTGAGTTCAAATCTGGACTCAGATATGTACTACCTATGTGACCCTAGGCAAGTCATTCATCCTGTTTACTTCAGTTTCCTCATCTGTAAAATGAACTGGAGAAGGAAATGGCGAACCACTCCAGTATTTTTGCCAAAGAAGACCCCAAATGGTGTCACAGAGAATTGAACATGACTGAAAATGACTGAACAACAACAACTACTTGTTATTATCCTCTCTCACTTTAATCCTTATAATCTCTCACTTCATCTTCTGTCCTTCTTTGAAATTCATAGTATATATGAATAGCTTTGATGTACAAAGCAATATCTACTGTCATTTTTTCTTTTTCAAAAAAGGCTTTGTGATTATTATTATTTAAAAGTCATTTCCCCAATAACTCTCCTATGTCATAAAACTTTCCTTTGTAACAAAAACATTAAGCAAAATAAACTCATGGTGAATATATATTATATATACATATATCTACATATATAGATATATGTATCTATATATAATATTCATTATAATATAGAGTTTATATACATATATGAACATATATACAACATTCTGTGCCCGTAGTCTATCATCTCTCTACCTCTAGAGACAAGATTGATCATTGTATTTAATCTGAATTCTGATGTCTTTTAACGTAAGTTTTATTTCCACTATTGTGTTTATTATGTACATTGTTTCTGCTTTCTTCATTTTGCACCAGTTCATTTGAGTCCTCTCATGATTCTCTGAAATCACTCATAATTATTGTTTCTTAAGGCACAATAATATTCTATTACATTTATATACCATAATTTGCCCAGCCAATCCCCAATTGATGGGTACTTCTTTTGCTTATAGATTTTTTTCTATCCCTAAAAGTATTGCTATGAAGATATCTGTGTGTGTTTATGTGTGTATTTGTTGTCGTTGTTAGTTGTTTTAGTCATGTCCAAATCTCCATGACATTATTTGGGTTCTTCTTGGTAAAGACACTGGAGTGGTTTGCCATTTCCTTCTCCAGCTCATTTTACAGATGAGGAAACCAAGGCAAACAGGATTAAGTGACTTGCCCAAGTCACATAGCTAGTAGGTGTTGGAGGCCGGATTTGGACTCATGAAGATGAGTCTTTCTGATCTCAAACGTAGTGCTCTATTACATCATCTACTTGATAGACACACACACACATATCCTTTTTTTCATCTGAAGACTCATTTACTAGGAAGGTGTTGAATGTCTGTAGAGGTGCTCTTTAAAGAAAGGCATTATAGCTGCTGTACCTCTGAAATTCTGGCTGTGGGACAACCATTCATTTGCAGCAAATAGTCATTAAGATTAAGTTTGGTAAACTCCAGCAGTTTATTGTTGGAAGTTAACATGTCAGAAATGTTAAGATTTTTTTTTAGGTACTAGAACTAAAAAAGATTTGAGGAGTTCTTGAATTTTTACTTCTGGAAATGTTTTTTCTTCAGAATTGTTACCTTTTCTCCATGCCCTAGTGCCCATTGACTAGTGATTTGTGCTAGAGATATAAAAGACCTACTATCTCCAAAAAGTCAGCTTAATTCTCCAGGGAGCCTTCATAATAAGTACATGGAACTGGCCACGCACATAAAAGAGTCATAGAGAGAGTATAGTTTAGTTTAGCTGTGACAGATAACTATGCTGCCCATCTGAGGTATACAAATTGGGGCCAAGAGAAAGGGGTACATCATTAATAGGGGGTTAGAAGTACATTTACCCTGACTTATAAAACCTAAACCCAGGAAAGACTCAGACTAGAAATCTGCTAGAGGTGATGATTTAAAGGATTTTAGAATAATCCTAGCCAAGTTAAGGCATGGTTTGGCAATATGTTAACAAATTTGGCATTGTTTGACCTTTCCTAAGGTCTAAAACTGAAATCATGTTCTTCTGGTCTCAATTTCACTATTTACAGGTGCTTCCTACTTTCCTATTCTGTTCAGCAGTGTCTTCATTCTCCTAAGCATTGGGTTCAACCTCAAAATCTTTTACTTCTCCTTTGTCTTCTGTCTTATTGCCAAAGTCCTGTCCATTCTTCCTTGTACCATCTTTCATATTCCTTCCTTCCTTTATATTTTCACTCCCAACATGATACTCCAGGTTTTTTATTATTTTTGACTATTTCCATAGCTTGCCTGATAATCTGCCTTACCCAAATCCAATCTTTTCTACTGCCCAGTGAATCTCCTAAGACACTGCTTTGATCACATCACTCTTCTGTTCAGAAACTTTCAATGACTCCCCATCATTCATAGCACAAAGTCTGAAATCCTAAGTCTGCTGATTCGTGGGCTCATAGAATCATAAGTTTAGAGCCAGTGGGAAAATTAGTACAAGGCCCTCATTTTGCAGATGAGGGAACTTACTGTACTTTACTCAGTGAGGCAACGTCCCTTGTCAAGGTCACACAAGTAAATGGCAGAGCTGAGATTTAAACCCAGGTCTTTTCACTCCAAATTTACAATGCCATGTGAACCAACCGTTTTTAATTATACCTCTGCATAAAGCCTCTGTTGCAATCAAATGATCCATTTACTAGCCTCAAACATGTTTGGAACTTTCTTGCTCCTATGCCTTCATTTGTGTTTTCTCTCCTAACTGGAATGAACCCTTTCCTTCTCTACCCATCTAATTATTTCCCATACTTTGAGGTCCAGGTAAAATCCCACCTCCTTTGTGAAGTTTTCCATGACCAGCCTGCCTACAGTGATCACTCTCCTCTCTCAACTTCTTTAGAACTTATTGCAGCTCTATCTGGTAGATAAAGCACTAGACTTGGAGTCAGAAAGACTTGAGTGCAAAAGCAGCCTCATATGCTTATTAGCTGTGTGACCCAGGGCAAGGCACTTAACCTATCTTAGTTTTCTCATCTTTAAATGGAGATGATGAAAGCACCCATCTCCTGAGGTTGTTATGAGGATGAAGTGAGATAATATTTGTAAGGTGCTTTGTCACCCTTAAAGCACTATATAAATGCTGTTATTACCTTAACCTTCTTACACTTCAGTTTATTCATTTGTAAAATAAGGGGTGTGAAGTGTATGAGCTTTGAGGGTCCTTCAAGATCTTGTGATCTATGAATCTATGAAATTATTTTACTTAATGTGGTCTTAGTTTGATTTCCTTACTGTGATAGAAAAAAGGTTTCCCACCCTTGATACGAAGTAAACTAAAATATAAGAAAGAACATATTTCTAACTCTATAAATATGCTAAGAAGACATGTGTGTGTGTGTGTGTGTGTTCTCTTTATAGCTGCCATTGTTGACCATTAGCAGTATTCTTGGTAAGTAGAAGGGCCTACCACCTAAATAGTTTCGTGACCTTGGAATTGATTGTTGTTGACTTTCAGGGGTGGGAAACCAGCAGTTGAGGCCCCATGTGGCCTTCTAGATCCATAAGTGCAGCCTTATGGATTCAGTCAAAAGGCTGCACTTATGGATCTAGAAGGCCTCAAGGCCACAGGTTCCCCACCCCTGGTTTAAACCAGCACCTCACATTTCTTGACCAGGGTGTTTGCACTCCCTAAAGACATAGCTTCAGTCACACTAAGTATCATAGATTTTTATCAACTCACATCTGGATCTTGATTTGTATAGTAGCACTGGCCAAGAAGGGAAATGACCCATGTGGCAATGCCAGGCAACTACTAATTTTTAATCAAAGTTCATCCCCTCTCCACCCTAACAGTGAGCAGTGCTTTTTGACATGCAAAAGGGCTTTCTGAATATTTGCTGTGCATCTCTAGTAGTAAGGGAAGTGTGGCTTGCAGAGAAAAGGAAGAGAGATTGGCATTTTGCCCCATAAAAATCAATTTGATTTTTGTCATTATGAAGCAATTCCTTTTTACAGGCTGGTCTTTCAGACTCAGCCAACACAGTGACAGAGTGGTTTCAAAAAAGGGATGATTACTCATGCAAATAGCGGCAAGGTATTCCAACAGGGCTTTATTTCATATTGTTGAAGGCTCTCCCTAAAAGAAACAGTCATCTTTTGGCTGAGCAGAGGGAGTGCTTTCTTCGATACAAATCCAATTTATTTTGGCCCACTGATTGGTTCTTGCTGCCAGATCATTGAACAAGATATTAATTATTCATTAAAGTACTTGGAAGGACAGTATTTGGATTCTCACGCCGCCCGGGTTGATGAGGTTTTTGCATTGCTATAATAGGAATGGCTTTTAATCGTGCACTAAAACTCAATCTGAGCTTAATAGAGTTAAAGAAGAGGCACATGGGCTTTATAGGACCCACACGTCTGATTGAAAGAGAGCTGAAAATATTATTTTTATGCCTGGTCCTAAGGGGATAGCTTTAATAAAAAATCGCAATAACGTTTCTAGTGAAAGGTCATAATCACTATAATAAGTAGGTTAAGAAAAAACAGACCCTCTTTGCATAGCAGAGAACAAAATGACTACTTGTACTCTTTGAAAAGGTGGACACAGGTAGCACCTTCTGGTCTTGTGATTCTCAAACAAAATAATATCAGGCCTACATGCATCAGTGGCATGAAGGGTAAGGTAATATTTCTACATTGAAACTGGTATAAATTGGACAAAGAGAAGGGACTTACCTTTAATTGACTGCATTGCTGGCAAAGGAGCATGAACTCAGCCTAAGTGGCCCCATAGAAAAATACTTACTTGTGTTCTTTAGCACTGTTCTGGTCTGTGGACAGCTGTTCTATTACAGAATTAGGGACATGACCTTAGGTGGGCCAGGGGCAGGCCTGACCATGCACATTATTCCTCATTCTCCCCAGTGGCCCCCATACACCTGCACAGACACTTTTGTGTGCAATTTTTGGATAAAAAGCAGTCAAGGGAATGGCTTTGCAGGCCATGGGGAAAGAAGTCCTTTTTTTTGCACCCTCAGCAGTTGCATTTGTACAAGGAACCTTGGATTCAGGTCCATAGATATTTACTTATTTCACTGGTCCCTGCCTTACCTATCCAACTATAAATTTTAATAGGACCATAGGTGATAAGATAAAAAGACTTACCTAATCCAACTCCTTCATTTTACAGATAAGGGAAATAAGGCTCAAGGTCACATAGGAAGTACATAGCAGAGTTAGGATTTGAACTTGGGGCCTCTGGTTCTAAATTCCCCAGCTTTTCCACTGTACCAGCATGCAAAATATTTAGAGAAGAGTCCTAGACCATACAGGGCATACAAAATAAATGGTTGACATGGTCTTTAGAAGAGCTTACATTCTGATGAGGGATACAAGACCATAGAATCACACAATTTTAAATCTTTTTTCTCCGCAAAGGCCAACTATCCCAGTCTTTATTTTATAGATGAAGAAATTCATGCCCAGAAATATTAAGTGATTTGCCCAAGGTCACATATAATAAACATTAGAGGTCCCTTTAAGGTGATGTCAAGCTAGACATTCCCCAACAAGCCCTTTTATTTTATTTTTTAAAATTAATTAATTTATTTTTAGTTTTCAACATTCACTTCCATAAGATTATGAGTTCCAAATTTTCTCCCCATCTCTCCCCTCCCCCCACCCCCAGATGGCATGCATTCTGAATACTTCTTTCCCTGATCTGCCTTCCCAACCATCACCTCCCCACCTTTTCTCCTATACCCTTTCCTTTCTATTTTTCTGCAGGGCAGGATAGACTTCTATACTGCATTGCCTGTATGTCTTATTTCCCAGTTGCACGTAAAAACAATTTTTAATGTTTGTTTTTAAAACTTTGGGTTCCAAATTCTCTCCCTTCCTCACTATCCACCCACCCTCACTGAGAAGGCAAGCAACTCAATACAGGTTATACATGTGTAGTCATGCAAAACACTTCCATAATAGCCGTATTGTGAAAAACTAACTATATTTCCCTTCATCCTACCCCTCCCATTTATTCTATTCTCTCCTTTGATCCTGTCTTTTCTCAGAAGTGTTTGCTTCTGATTACCCCCTTCCCCAATTTGCCCTCCCTTCTCTCATCCCCTCCTCTCTTATCCCCTTCTCCCCTATTTTCCTGTAGGGTAAGATAGATTTCCATACCCAATTGAGTGTGTATGTTATTCCCTCCTTAAGCCAAATCCAATGAGAGTAAGATTCATTCATTCCCTCTCACCTCCCCCCTCTTCCTCTCCACTATAAAAGTCTTTTTTTATCTGTTTTATGTGAGATAATTTACCCCATTCTACCTCTTCCTTTCTCATTCTCCCAGTACAATCCTCTCTCACCCCTTAATTGTATTTTTTTTAGACATGATCCCTTCATATTCAACTTACCCTGTGCTCTCCAACTACCCTAATAATAAGAAAGGTCTCATGAGTTACAAATATCTTTCCATTTAGGAATATAAACAGTTTAACTTTAATAAGTCCCTTACGATTTCTCTTTCCTGTTTACCTTTTCATGCTTCTCTTGAGTCTTGTATTTGAAAGTCAAATTTTCTATTCAGCTCTGGTCTTTTCATCAAGAATGCTTGAAAGTCCTCTATTTCACTGAATGTTCATTTCCTCCCCCACCACCCAGGAGGATTATACTCAATTTTGCTGAGTAGGTGATTCTTGGTTTTAATTCTAGCATCTTTGACCTCTGGAATATCATATTCCAAGCCCTCCAGTCCCTTAATGTAAAAGCTGCTAAGTCTTGGATTATCCTGATTGTGTTTCCACAATACTTGAATTGTTTCTTTCTGGCTGCTTGCAATATTTTCTCCTTGACCTGGGAACTTTGGAATTTGGCTATAATACTCTTGGGAGTTTTCCTTTGGGGGTCTCTTTCAGGAGGTGATTGGTGGATTCTTTCAATTTCTATTTGACCCTCTAGTTCTAGAATATCATGGCAGTTTTCCTTGATACTTTCTTGAAAGATGATGTCTAGGCTCTTTTTTTGATCATGGCTTTCAGGTAGTTCAGTAATTTTAAAATGATCTCTCCTGGATCTATTTTCCAGGTCAGTTGTTTTTCCAATGAGATATTTCACATTATCTTCTATTTTTTCATTCTTTTGGTTTTGTTTTATAATTTCTTGATTTTTCACAGAGTCATTAGCTTCCATTTGCTCCATTTGAATTTTTAAGGAATTATTTTCTTCAATGAGCATTAGGACCTTTTTTATCCATTTGGCCAATTCTGCTTTTTAAAGCATTCTTCTCCTCATTGGCTTTTTGGACCTCATTTGCCATTTGGTTTAGGCTATTTTTTAAGGTGTTATTATATATATATATATATATATATATATATGCATATGTATATATATATGTATATGCATATATATATATACACCCATGTACTCTTATCTATATTTCAAACATACATACACAAAACAAGTAGAAAACAATTAAAGTTATATACATTTGTAAGTAGACACACGTGAACACGCACATAGAGGTGAGGAAAAGGCAGTGTGGTGTTTGGGATAGAGAACTGGCCTTAAAGCCAGGAAGATCTGGATTCAAGTTTTGCCTCTGACTTGTACCAGCCTTATGCTCCTTGTCAAATCACTTAACCTCTTGGTGTTCTAGGGTAGAAGTATAAAACACAGGGCTCCCCAGTGCCTGCCAAACTATATTAAAATATAATTGAGAAATTTGCAAAATAAATAAAAAGAAAAAGAAAATATAGATAACATTACATTTTAAAACTAAGTTAGGTATGGATTAGTGGCACCCCATTTCTTTTTGTTTGACACCACTGACCTGGGAAACTCTCTAAATCTATAGATAGCAGAGAGGGTGCCAAGCTGTACTGAAAAATGCATTCCTCATCAGGAATTCATGATACCAATAAACTCACAGGTCTAGTCCTTATCTACACACACATAATTGCCCTAACACTTAAAAGTTTTATTATATTAGAAGCAGTCAAGTGGTATAATGGACAGCATTGGACCTGGAGTCAGGAAGACCTGAGTTCAAATCTGGCCTCAGTTACTTACTAGCTGTGTGATCCTGGGCAAGTCACTTAACCTCTCCTAGCCTCAGTTTCCTCATCTGTAAAGTAGGTAAAATAATTGCATCTACCTCCCAGGATTGTTGTGAAGATCAAATGAGATAATGGTTTTAAAATGTTTTATAGTGCTTATACAGCTTAAAGTGCTGTATAAATGCTAGGCAACTACTGTTATCAGGGGCAGCTGGATGTCACAGTGGATAGAGTACTGGTCTAGAGTTAGGAGGACCTGAGTTTGAATTTGACCTTAGTTACTTACTAGCTTTGTGACCCTGGGCAAGTCATTTAACTCTGTTTGCCTCAATTTTCTTATCTGTAAAATGAGATGGAGAAGAAAATTGCAAACCACTCCAGTATCTTTGCCAAGAAAATCCCCAATAAAGTCACAAAGAATTGGACATGACTCAAAATTAACCAAACAACAACCACTAATTTCATTATTATTTTGCCAGTACACCTTCTACTGACTCAGTTTACCTATCCTGAGTAGGTTACCTAGCCTTCATGGGTTATCATGAACAAAATATTGATCATCCAGTAGTTAGCCTTCTTCTAGCCAGCCTCTCCATGCTTAAGAAGCAAGCGGGGACTTGTAACAATTGTAGAGTCTGTTATCCCTTTGTTGGACTTGCTAGAATTTATGTTCTATTAGCATTGCCTTCAAGAACTTACCTATATCTCCACATGGTAGAGTCGGGTTTTAATAGAGAAGATATTGAAATATTGACATAAAATTAAAAGGCAGGTTTGCATAGGGAAATACCATTGGGAATAGAAAGATTTGGGTTCTAGTTAGCCATATATATATATGTCCTTGAGGGAATCCATTAACATCTCTGATTCTTAATTTCCATATTTGTCAAGTTAGAGATTTGGACTAAATGCCCTTTAAGGCCCCTTTCAGTTCTATGGTTTAACTCAATTCGATTCAATTTCATTCCATTGAACAAATATTTATCACATACCTACTATGTGCAAGGTACTATGTTAGATGCCGGGCATATCGATATGGAAATGAAAACAGTTCCTGTCCTCATGGAGTTTACATTCTACTGAAGATATAGAAGTGGGGTGCATCGCATACAAAAAAATGAATACACAATAGAATCTACTTTTTTTTACTGGACATGTAATTTTAGTGGTGCAGAGTATTTCCTCTTACCAATGTACATCATTATCTGCTCTACATCCATAATCTTAGAGAGTTAGCAATAATACCGAGAGGTTAAGTAATAATAAGTAGCATTTATGTAGCATTTTAAGGTTCGCAAAACATTTTACGTATGTTAACCAATTTGATCCTCACAAGAACCCTGTGAGACAAGTGCTGTAATTATTCCCATTTTACAGATGAGGAAACTGAGGCAAACAGAGGCTAAGTGACTTGTCCAGGGTCACAAAGCTACTATGTTTCATGAGGCTGAATTTGACCTCAGAGCTTCCTGACTCTAAGGCCAGCACTCTGTTCATACACTGTACCACCTAGCTGCTAGTGACTTGCCCAGGATCACAAAGCTAGTATGTGTCTGATGTAGGACTTGAATACAGGACAGCTTGATTCCAAAGCTGGATCTCTATTCACTACATCATGCTGACTTTTAGAATCTATCCAGGATTAATTTGTGGATGTATGTTTTGGTCCTTGGAAATGGCTTTTCTTTTTCCTTTCGTTGTCCAAGTATTTTTTAGGTTTGAAAAATACTTTTTCAGGTCTCAGCAGAATAGTCCTGCATCAACATCCCATGTCTTCATCTATTCCTTTCCCTTTCTCCTTCAATACCTTTGGAGGATTGGCATTTTGTAAATTGCTTGAATATCATTAGTTGGTAACCAACAGTCAGAATTGACTATTTTTTTTAAGCAGGTAAAACAGGTTTTCATTTTCAGGAAGCAACTATGGCAAAGTAAAGTTTTGGTAGCTTATTCCCCAGCAACCAACCATCTTCCTGCATAAACTTTCCAGGCTAAGACTACAGAAAGTCTGAGAAATGTAGTCATAGTCTCCTCTATACAGTCTTTAAGAATATAAAGGTCATAAAAATCCATTTATTGACTTAGTAAGGAAAAATGCCAGGTTGAATAGCAAATGGAAAGTGAAACCTCATTAAGATTTGTTCGTGCCAGAATAACCTTTTTTTCCCCTTTTTTGACAGGGTTCTAAGACTGGTAGATCAGAGAAATACCATAGACATATACATAGACCTGCCTGGATTTTATCAAGGCAAAAGGGTAGAGAAATGTGTTAGATGATAATATAGTTATGTGGGTTTGGAAACTGGTTGCTGCATCCAAAGAACAATGATAAGGCAGCTGTCTAGCATAGAGGATAGAGTGCTGGATGTGGAGTCAGGAAGATCTGAGTTTAACTTCCACTTACTAGTTGTGTGACCTCAGTAACCTCTCCTTGCCTCAGTTTTCTCCTTTGTAAAATGAGGTTAATAATAACATCTACTGCCCAATATTGTTGGGAAGATAAAATAATATTAGAAAGAAGTACTTGGTATACCTCAGAGTGCTGTGTACAAGCTAGCTATTATTTTTTGATTAAAATTTCAAATTTTAAAATTATTTACTTTTAATGTTCATTTGAAAAAAAAATTTGAGTTCCAAATTTTCTCCCTCCTTCTCAGCTTTCCCCTGCCCATTGAGAAGGTAAGCAATATGATATCAATTATACATGTGAAGGCTAAACATATTAGTCATGCTGCAAAAACAAACAAAAACAAGAAAAATAAAGAAAGTGAAAAAATATGCTTCAATCTGCACTCAGAGTTCATTGGTTCTCTTTCTGGAGGTGGATAACATTTTTCATCATGAGTCTTTTGAAATTATCTTGGATCATTGTCTTGATCAGAGTAGCTAAGTCTTTCACAGTTGATCATCATTATACTGTTGCTATTACTGTGTACAATGTTCTCCTGGTTCTGATCAGTTCACTTTGCATCAGTTTATATAAATCTTTCTAGGTTTTTCTGAAACCATCCTGCTCATCATTTCTTATAGCTCAGTAGTTGTGTTTTGTTTTGGCTAATTCAGGAGGCAGAACTAGGAGTAATGGGCAGAATTGACAAGACAATATATTGAGCTGGGAGTAAGAAAAAAAACTTTCTAAAAAATTGTTAACAACTGTTTTATTAAGCTCCTATTATGTGTCAGGCAGAGTGCAAAGCATTGAGGATACAAAGAAAAGCAAAGATAGTTCCTGCCCTTAAGGACTGCACATCCTAATGGACATAATTTTTCAAATGTGGATTAGGTTGCCTTATGAGGTAGGGGCAGTTAGGTAGTGCACTTGATAGAGCACTGGACTTGGAATCAGTTAGACTCATCCTCATGAGTTTAAATTCAACCTCAGACACTTACTAGCTGTGTAACTCTAGGCAAGTCATTTGACCCTATCTGCATCAGTTTCCTTGTCTGTGAAACGAGCTGGAGGAGGAAATGGCAAACCACTTTAGTATCTTGCCTAGAAAACCCCAAATGAGGTCACAAAGAGTCAGACATGACTGAAACAACTCAACAACAACAATGAAGTAATGTGTTTCATCCCTGGTGGTCCTCAATTTGAAGGTAGATGACCAGTTGCCATAAATGTTGTCGAAGAGATTTCATATAGGGTTTTGTGTTGGACTAGATCTTCTTCAGCGTCTCTTTAGACTCAGATTCTATGATTTTTTTTTGCTTCTTTGCCAGTTCTATTTCCAGAAAAACACACAGTTGGGCTTGTCAATAGAGAGAGGGATGCACTTTTGTTCACAAAGGTGCCCTTTATTACTTCTAAATGGAAGTATGTAATTGTGACAGCAGATGCTCAGCTAAATGCTGAGCATCTGTTCTCCTTAGCTGAGGTCCCAGGCCAAAATGCTGACAGTGGTGACTGCAAATTTCCTACCTTATCCCTGCCCTATGACTCTCTACTTTACTAATGTTGTAGCTCCTGAAGAATGCCACAGTAACTTGGGCTTCTGCTTTTCCTTTCCAGGATTGAAAGTGCTCTGATTTCCTCTATTATTTGGAGGAAGGGAAATGGTCTTCTTACTCCCTTTTCTTTGCTATGTGATATACTTTGCTATTATATGTCACTCTTCCTTTATACATTATACTATCGACTCAAACTTTGCTATTTTTAGCTCCATTTCCTTTGCACAGGCTGTCCTCCATGACTGAAATATGCTCCCTCCTTACCTCTGTTTTTAAGAATCCCTAATATTCTTTCTTAAATATTGGCTACATGTCCACCTTTTACAGTGAAGACCTGCCTGGTTTCTTAGCTGCTGGTACCTCCTCCCTTCTCCAAATTACTATATTATTATATTTATTTTGTATATATTTGCATATGTGTATGTACATATTTGCCAGTAGAATATAAGCCCCTTGAGGGCAAGTACACTTTCTTTTTTGACAGTATTGAGAGTTGGAGGGAACCTTACTAGCCATCTAGTCTGACCTAAACCTGGAAGGAATTACCACTAGCACAGTACTAGGCACTTCAAATATACTTGTTGATTAATTGATTCTTTGATTGGTACTGCTGACCAGGATATATCAATTCCTCCTTTACTCCTCTCTAACAGTGCTGATCATCCATGGGAAGGAACATTGATTGCTTCCTTACTACATTCTGTTTCTACCAGCCCTTAATTTCTCACAGCAAGGAATTGGTTTCTATTTCTTATGAAAATTGTGAACATACCTATATGGGATGGCCCTGCAGAAGGCCGTTAAGATCTAGATCCATGGTACAAAACAATGTTGTGACTAGTTCCCAAGGAGGATGTGACATAGTAGAAAGGAAAAGGCAAAGCAGAAAATGATTGCCTTTTTAATTTGCTTTATACAAGAGCATTTATTTGTGTGGAAACTCAGGAACCTTACACAAAGTCTTCAAATACAATACAAGTCAGCAGCGTGATGTCATTCCCTTCTCCCCTAGTGAGAAGAAAAATGTGCCTGGGATGTAGTAAGTGCTTAATAAAAATGCTTGTCGATTAATTGACTGATGTATCATTTCATTGATGTGGGTACTTCCTTTAATGATACAACATATCCATGCCTACTCAGCTTCTATGACTCTTGCTCATTCTCTCTCATAAATCCTGCCTTTCCAGCTTTATTCTCTGTTATCCATCCCAAACTCATTCCCACTCCTCTTGTACTTTATAGTCTAGCCAAATGGTTTTACTGTTGTACATTCTTTACATATGAGGCTCCATCCCCCATCTCTGTGTCTTTGTATTGACTGTCCCCCATGCCTGTAATTCATTCCTTTCTTAATTTCTATCTCATAGAATCCCCACTTTCCTTTAAGTTAGATTGTGCTATGTCTACACAAAGACTCACAAGCATGAATTACCAAAAAGACTTAAAACAGGATACTTATAACTACTTATAAGTATTATCATATTCTCCCAAGAGATCAAGACAAAACCATCAAAACTTGAAGCATTTTTTGGGGACTTATGAATAGGGTTTTTATACATTTCATCTTGGTTCTACACTGTACAAAGAATTCCCTCTAACTCCACATTTTCTGGCAAGCTAGGCCAAGAGTCGAATTCTTCCCCCTCTTGGTGGTATATTGTTTGATGCAGACTCCCCCCTTACCCTTCTGTCAGTCACCTCTGACAGCTGGACTCAGGATTTCTGAACCTCTTGAATTCATAAGGCTACCTATGAACCTAGACTCCAGGTACATCCATTTTGGCAGGTAGGTGGTACAGTGGCTAGTGTGCTGAACTTGTATTCAGGAGAATCTCAGTTGAAATCCAATCTCAGATACTTAGTAGCTTAGTAGCTGTGTTACTTAAGCTAGTAACTTAACTTTTATTGGCCTCAACTTCCTCATTTGCAAAACTGGTGTAATAGCAGCTACCTTCTAGAGTTTCTATGAGGATAAAATGAAATAATATTTATAAAATGCTTTGCAAACCTTAAAATGTTTTATAAATGCTAGCTAGTATAATTATAACTGTTAATAAATATTGATGTTTATGCTCAGAGAAGAAACAAAAAGCAGAAGAAGTAGTCAGAGGCCCAGGCTCAAAATCACTTAGTTGACTTCCTCCCTTGTGGAAGTAATTGGCATGTTATGAGATTGGGAGGAAAGGGCAGCTCCTTCTCCCACCTCTCATGGGAGAATTACTTGCCACATATTCTGGATAGCAGAAGAGACAAAGACAAAAACTGTTTCTCCATTTTAAAATAGACACAGTACTCTGCCCCCTGCCAGTGTCACAAGATATGGACCAAAGGACCCAAGGTATTCTGTGTTGTACAAAATAAGTCCTTTCAGCACTGAACCACTTCATGTGATTAGACAAAATCAGGCAGGACAGTTCTGCATCTGTTCCTGATGCATGTATATTTTGTATATAACTATATATGTGTACACTAGCTCCCCTGTTAGAATTAAAGCTCTTTGAGGGCAGGGATCATCTTGTATCCTTCCTTGGGCATTGTATCTTCTCCCTCTTCACTAAGGGGGTCATCTCAGCTCTGGAATCATAGATGTGATGACCAATTTCAGTCCTGAAAGGGACCATCCTGGCTTTGCTGTGTCATATCAAAGTACCAAGTCCTTTCAAGGCTCACCCACTGCATGTGTGGCAAGTAATTCAAATGAGTTCATTCCCAGTGTAAGCTGACCACAAGACATTCCAGAACCTCATGTCAATTCCAAGACCCTCATAGCATTCTGAGATACAGATTAGATTTGGGGACAGGTTTATGGCATTACCTTCCCTAGCCCAATCAAGACATATTTCCTAATGAGGGTGTCTAAGGTTATATATAAGAGATGGGGCACAGTGCTCTATGCAACATAGCACCATATTAAGTGAGTATGTAAGTTCCAGTGGAATATTCGGCTTCCTGGAGCAGAGCCCTCTATCTCTTCCACTTGGAACTAGTTAGCAGTCTATCCCCCTTCCCAAAACTATGGGAAGGAGGCTGGTAAAGTGACACAGATGATTTTTTCACTAGCTAGAAAATAGAAGAAGCTGTTTAGAATGATAGGTCACAAGAGGTCCTTAATGGCACAAGAAACAGGGTTATGCTCAAGATCAAATATCTATTTGCTCATGGGTTACCCAAGGTGCTTTGGGCCCACAGAACAGCTCACTTGTCAATGTTCACTGATACAATATTAATTCAAATTCAATATCTAGACTAAAAGTGGAGTGATAGAAATCACCTTTCCCTATTCTTTGAAAATGGTATCTAAATCCCATTGAAGGGTCTAAGGATGAATGAAGACTATACTAGGGAGGGGGAAAAACACGTTTCCAGCAAATGTGAAATAACAATTGAGCATGCTGAGTATTTACTTTCCATCACAGTTATAATGGCACTTCAACACCTCTGAGGGGGGAGAAAAGGCATTTGTATAATTTAAAAAATAAATTATGATGCCAGAGACTGTTCTCAACAATTTTGAGTCAGTTTCTGTGCAGGTCTGTAGAGGCTGTTAAAATGTGAGATTACAGCAGAAAACCAATTTCAATATAAGCCTATAGAGATCCCATTACAATGTAAAAATGAAATGTTGCCAGTGTAAGTTATACTACTACAAGCCACAATAGATGGAATGAAATACACAGAAACTCACATGCCTATATAATATTATAGTCCAGACATTAATCCACTAGAAGCATGACACTCTCTATGAGTGAGCTGACATGGTATCCTTAACTCAAGGCTGGTCTGGGCATCACAGAGAAAATTGTACTTAAATAGATCCTGTTTCTATACATCTGGGAAATAGACCACCTGTAATGGTTACAAAAAAATTCAGCTTGAGGACAGGGGCTGTATTGAGACCCACAGCTCAAAGACATCAACAAAAGATTGCTATAAATGACTAGGACGTTTAGTTTGCACATTCCTCAGCTCACTTCCCCTACCAAAACAAAAAGTTTCATTGATTTGCTATGCTATGGTGCCACCAAATGAAAAAGTTGAAAAGCTTAAAAAGGACTACAATAAGTCCATAGCAAATGATCTCTCAGGTGTTTAGAGGCAGAAATTGCCCAAATGGTATAGGTAATGGTGCTTTTAACCACTTCTCCAGTCTTACACACATATTGAAGTAGAAGTAAGGGGGAGAGGCAGATGAGGAAACTGAATTTCCAACTTGAATTTCAGGCTATTCTGAAAAATTCCCAATGTGTCCAGTCTGTTTGGAGCAACTATATTTTATTCAATATCTCTACTAAGAAGTGACTCCTGGTTGCTGGTTGAAGTGGGGCCAGTATGGGGTAGTAGAATGTGCACTTCATTTGGAATCAGAGAACCCAGGTTCAAATTGTTCTCTTAATCACTACCTTTGAGACCTTGGACAGATCAATTTGCCTTAGTTCTTTCATTTGTAAAATGAGCAAGTTATACTAGATGGTATTTAAAGTCCTGGTCAGCTGTAAATCTTGTGATATTATGACAGCTAGTGTAGTAGGAAGAGGATGAGAGGGAGAGACATATGGTTGTAGAATTTTAGGCATTTAATAATTTCAAGATGGAATATCAGCTGAATCAAGGATCTGCTTTCTTTTCAAGTAGTGCTTGGGAATCTATGTATTCCAAATCTCAGCTCCATCATGACTACCTATGTATGCCCCTTTGCCTTACTACTGACATTTTTCCTAAGTATGCCATCAAACTTGTCCTTCTGTTTCTACAGTCCAGGAATCTCACCTCACCTCACACTCCTGAGTGTCCTCTTGACGCGACTGCTATTGAAGACTGTGAGCACTACATGCAGTCATTGCAGAAAAATTGAAAAAAAATTAAAAGTTCAATACTGAGGCAGTGGACAGCACCAAGTTCTAATGAGCCAGCAGCTTTATGTCATGAATTTAAGCTGTGTGGGGGTGTCTTATTGGAGATATTTTTAAAGAAAAGAAAGGTCTCTTATTCTGGTTGGTAGGCTTAATTAGGATGGCTCAGTTTTGTGCCCTTTGAAGTTCTCAGGGAAGTCATAATAAGAGGCAAGTAACTCTCCAGGGCATGAGAGGGGGCATTGTTGAATAATCTGTTTTTTTTGACACTTATATTAAATGAATGTATTTTATGTTGTTTCTGTGGTGCAGTGACCCACAGGGAAGTAGACAGTAGTATCTCAAGTCTAGGAGATCAGCATTATCAGGGAGAATTATATAAGCTGGAGAAGAGTCTAGGGGCTTACTTAGTTATCAGAAATAGGCAACTTGAGCTTGTTAGAAGTCTGCCAACTTAGATCTATGCATGAGAGCATCCCTTTCCTGGGGCTTCTTATGCCTTGTGACAACATCTGGTGTGACCCTGTATGACGGGGGTCAGTACTACAGTAAGGACTGAGTCTGTGGTGAGAAGGCCTTTCAGAGACACTTTTGGCTGCACGGCTGATATTATGCTTATCCCAAGACTCTGCCCCATTATCCCAGTGACATGTTTTGAGAATCCAGGTATACCAAGAAAGTACGGACTGTCCTCCTGGGGTGCATATGGGTCCTCTAACACCATATGCTTATTTAGCTAGTTGGCCCGGCTTTTTACCTTATGGACATTTTTAGAGGTTGGTTGTACTATTTATCATCCTCCTAGGAATGCTACACAGTGCCTACCTCTGGAGCCAACCTCAATTTTCTTTACAAACCCTAACCCTACCCTTCTGGAAGTGAATACTCCTGCCATGTATTTGATGGCCCTTTTATTCGTATCTCAGTCTCTCACAAGCATACGGTCTTTATGGTAGAGCTGCTCAGCTGTTTAAATATTGCCAATAAAATAGTCTAATCACATAACAGATGTGCAGATGAGTGCTGAGTTGAACATGTTGTGGACCCTGAAGTTAACTATCATTGCTCCTTGTTGCATTTTCATCTGTTTTGTGGGTTGTGCACCTGTGACTTACTAACAGAGGATTTGATTACTGAGTAGAAATCTGGTAAGCAGGTTTAGAGTTGCCAGAGCTGTGTGTCCTGGTAACCTCAGGTAGGTTTTTTTTTTGCATGTATTTTTTCTTTTGGTTTCATGTTTTACATCTTAGCCTTTGGGAGATGCTTTTCTTAAAGCTTGCTAAATATAACACCAGTGAACAAAAAGCAATATAGTAGCTAGTGATATATTGAGAGGCTTAAACATACACAAGCAAACATACACATATACTCGCTGACACTACTGAGTTCCCTAAACAGGATGCCAAAGGACAAAAGGGGTTGGGCAGCTTTTCCGTCAAAATAGAAGCAATGGGGCATGATGAGAATTCTTATAATAATGATAATTAAAATTTTAAAAAATCATCACTTATGTTTATAGTTTAAAAAACCATTTAACTGTATATATCTTGTTTGTACATAGTTTTAATGCTACCCCACTAGACTGTGGGCTGCTTGAGAGCAGGGACCTTTGTTTTCACCCTTTTTTTTGTATCCCTAGAGCTTAGCACAGTGCCTGACACATAGTAGGTGCTTAATAAATGTTATTTGACTGACAGGTAAGCAGCCCAATAATTATTTTCTACTTTACAAATGAGGAAACTGAGGCTGTGATTCAGGTTAATACAGGAGCAGATCTGGGAACTGATTATAGCAAGAACATGGGACTAGGTAGAAGTCAGAGACCTAGATTCCAATTCTGACTTTGCCACTCCCTAGCTTTGTGACCTTGCACAAACTATATAACCTTTATGAGCTCTACAATTTTAGAGCTAAACAGGAACCTCTTTCATAACAGATACAGGTTTGGGTTGTGAGACTAACTCATAGGATTATAGGAACATGGATTTATAATAGAAAGGGACCTTATATATGTAGTCCTTGTATTTTACAAATGAGGAGACTGAGGTCCAGAGAAATGACTTATCCTACATCACTTGCAAGTAGTAAGTGATAAGAGGTGGAATTTGAAGCCAGATCCTCTGACTACAAATTCAGTGCCCCTTTCCAGCATAACAAGTTGTCACTCTAACTAGACAGGAAGTAGACATACTAGGATAGCTTGTTAGTGCCAAGTTGCAGTTAGCAACATGATGAACTAGTCTATGAAATGTTAGGTCTAGGATTCTAATGGGTACTGATGGGTATTGCACTAAAGGTCCAAGAGATCAGTTCATATAGGGAAGGGTGCATGGGTACCATTAATCCATGTAGAGAGGTAGTATCTCAAGTCTAGGAGATCAGCATTATCAGGGAGAATTATATAAGCTGGAGAAGAGTCTAGGGGCTTACTCAGTTATCAGAGATAGGCAACTCGGGCTTGTTAGAAGTCTGCCAACTTAGATATATGGCTGTGTTGAATTGATACTTCAGTTCAATGCAGTTGAAGCAGTTTAGAGAAAGTGACAAGAGGGTGGCAACAATAGGGAATACCTTGCTGATTAATGAGGTGCCTGCAAATGGCAATCTGGGCCTGACTAAAAGGTCTCTTTTTAGAGGCCATTGTGGGCTTTGTGATTAGATCAGGGAGATGGCTTTCCACCCAAAATGCAGTAGATGCTTTCTGATTTATATCTCCTTCAGTCTCTGGGCCAGATCTGGCTCACAGTTCAGAGTACAGAGGATAGAGTTTCACCCCCAAACATTAGAAGACATTAGGTAGCAGGGACAGGTCAATGAGATTGGAGGCTATAGAGCTGGAGCAGGGTCAGTGATCCTATGAGCTTCAGGCTAGAACAGAAGTAGTCAGAAAACCAAAATGGGATGACTAACAGATACTTTTTTCCTCTGTCTCCCAGGAGGTAGCTTGAGTTGAGTGGGTCTACTTTGTCTCTGTTTTCTCTTCTTGTTGGGAAGCCAGCACCTGTCTCTCACCAGCTGGAGGTTACCTTTTGAAGGACAAGAGGGGCTGAGACTCCACCTGGATCTCTTCTCTTGCTGCTTTTTGCTGTGTGAGAATTAATTGATGAATAATAAAAGCTGGGATTTATATAGTGCTTAATGGTTTGCAAAATGCTTTTTTATAAGCATTTTCTCACTTGATCCTCACAATGTCCCAAAAGGTAGGTACAACAGGTAAATTTATTCTTATTTTGTAAATGAGGAAATAGGTTGAGGGAAGATAAATACCTTTTCCATGGTTATACCAGCCTTCAGCTGTCAGAAGCTGGATTTGATACCAGATCTTTCCAGTACTCTTGGCACTATTCAACACTACCTCATTGATATGTATTTGCCACCCTGTGGCTCATCATTTATAGGCCTTGTGTCTCAACATTTCAGTTCTAGGCAGATATGTATAATTCAATCATGTGTGCGACCAGTTATTAAAAAAGGGTTTAGTATTAGAAAGTATATTCCAGATCCCATCAGGCACCTGAAAGATTAATGGAAAAGTCTATGTGTGGAGCCCTTCCCCTCCTCTGCTTTAGTCCTCCAGCCCTCTACCCAGATCCTACCTGGTATTAGAAAGCCCAGAGGAGCAGGTGGGAAGTCCTCCTTCCAACTTCCCTGCCAATAGCCACTTCCTTTTTCATTATCCTGACTGGATAGCAACCCTAACCTCACTCCAATGGCACAGAACCCAGAGTCCTTGGTCCACTCAAATGTTTGGGCCTGCTCCCCCCTTCCTAAAGTTTGTGAGATGGCCTCTGCACCTACTTCCCCCATCTCACTTCCCTACCATTATAGCTGCTTATACTGTTGGATAAGTAGGGAGTCACCAATTACAATCCTTCTAGAAAGATGGTAGGATACTAGGTCTTACTGTTTCCCTTGCCATTTACCCTCCAGGCACTATGAGCATTGCCACCTAACCTGCTGATACATCCTAAGGACACCTGGTTCTTGCCATCCATGATGCTATGGAATGTGAAGAACCATTGGGATTTTCCATTAGTGGCAGCTGGGGGAACAGTGGATAGAGCACTGAGTCTGGAGTCAGAAAGATCCTAGTTTAAATCTGGTCTCAGCCTCTTACTAGCTAGCTGTGTGACCATGGGCAAATCATTTACCTTCTTTGTCTCAGTTTCCTCAACTATAAAATGGGGATAACAGCACCTACCTAGCAGGGTTATTGTGAGAATCAAATTAGAATATGTTTGTAAAAAAGAATTTAGCACAGTGCCTGGCACATAGTAGGTACTTAATAAATTCCGTTCCCATTTCCATCAGCCTTACAGCCAAGCCCTCCTTATATGTTGTCTTCTCAATTAGAATTTGAGCTTCTTGAGAGCAGAGATTGTTTGACTTTTCTATTTGCCTACCTTTGTACCTGGCAAAGTGCTTGGCACATAGAAAACACTTAATGAATGTTTTTCCCTTCCTTCCTTCCTTCCTTCCTTTGTTCATCTATATAAAACATTTGATTAGTTTGCATTGCATTTTAATCTCTTTATAAACTAAAATTTGATTCATTATAATACTGGGTAAGTGTCAAATAATGTTAGTTGTGGTGCCTTCCTATGCAAAATGTCTTGACCCACTCTAACTTGTCACCTACAGTGACTGCCATCATATAATGAATCATAAAAGACCTTGATTGAAAGTAACCTGAGAGGTCATTTAATCCAATGCCTTTCCAGATTCATGTATTCCTATTAAGTGTTTATTCAACTTTTGATCAACAGAACTAACTCTAGGAGGTAACTTATTCTATTTTCAGATAACTTTAATAGTTAGGCAATTTTTTCTTATGTTGAACTCAAATCTGCCAGCTCATTGTATATTACACCCAGTATTATCTGAGTACTCATATAAATAGTATTAATCAAAATTAAAAATAACTACTCCAAAGATCTCTATTTAGATCAAGAACTCTAGAAAAAATAATTCTTGATGATGTGTTATGTTCATGTCCCTAGGTTTGGTTGGAAAACTATTATATAACTACATTCAAGATGTGAAGAGAGGAACTATTTATATCAGAGGCATCAAATATCCTGCCTGCTTGGCTGGCCAAATGCTCCATAGTGCTGCAGGAACCAGACTAAAATGTAATTAGAAATATTTAACAAAAGAAATAAAAATACCACAAAACACAGATAGTATTACATTTTAAAACTAAGTCGATATATGTTTCACAGGGATCTTTACGTATGAGTTATTGGTTTTCTATTTGAAGTTGACACCACTGATTTAAATAACACTTGAAATTTATGTACGTTTATGTACATAATTTATGTATGTTAGCTATATTACGCTATGTCTACTTATGTATGTATGTGTTCTCTCCTTTCCCTCCCCCTCCCCCAATAAGAAAGTAAGCTCCTTGAGAGCAGACATTGTTTCATTTTTTAAAATTTGTATCCTCAGCACCTAGCATAGTACCTGGTACACAGTAGGTACTTAATAAATGCTTATTTAGAGAAAGGTAGGGGGCACAGTGGATAGTGCTGGCCTTAAAATCGGGAAGACCGAAGTTCAAAATTAGCCTCAGCACTTACCAGCTGTGTGATGCTGAGTAAGTTACTTGATCTTTGACTGTCTCAGTTTCCTCAGCTGTAAAATGGGGATAATAATAGCACTTACTTCATAGGGTTGTTGTGAGGCTCAAATGAGATAATATCGGAAAGTACTTAGCCCAGTGCCTGGAACATTTTGTTGTTGTTCAGTCATTTTTTAGTCATGTCCAATTCTTTGTGACTCCATTGGAGGTTTTCTTGGCAGAGATACTGGAGCGGTTTGCCATTTCCTTCTCCAGCTCACTTCATAGATGAGGAAACTGAGGCAAACAGAGTTAAGTAACTTGCCCAAGGTCACACAATTAGTAAGGATCTGAGGATGGATTTGAACTCAGGTCTTCCTGACTTCAGGACTGGTGCTGTATTCACTGTGCCACCTAGCTGCTCTGCCTGGAACATAGTAGGTGCTTAATAGATGCTTGTTTCTTTCCCTCTTATTAATTCTCCTATATTTTAGAGAGATCTGTACACATGTGAGAGCTTTGAGAATGTAGGCTCTTTGACAGTAGGATTCTTTCATTCTTTGTATTTATATTCTTAGCACTTAGCGTCATGCCTGGCACATGCTTAATGAACGGTTGTGGATTGATTGGTCTGTTGGTGCTGAAGGTCAAGAAAGAATGAATGACAGAAAAAGATGTTGATTAAAACAACCTTTGTGCAAAGTGCAAGATCCCAGTATGATCTAGTTGTAGGGTAGTCTGTGAAAGGGGATGGGGAGCATATTCTCATTTAGAGTTTTGGGGATTCCCTGACTCTGAGTAGTTTGGTTGTTCTGATAACAGGCTAGAACCCTAGAAAGCATAACAGGTAGGCAGTCAATCATAGAGAAATAAGGTAGCATGAGTCTGAACTGGGCACCTGGTACGTGAGCCAGCAGTAAGAACTATGTCAATGCTCACATAACATTTTCTGAGGCAAGGACTTGTTATACGCTGCAAAGTCAGGATGAAAGCAAAAACAGGACAAAGGCCAGAGATGGGAGCACCTGGCTGAAAGAGAGGGATGTAGTGGTAGGGAGCCTGGCAGTTCTGAAGAGGGGGAGGACAAATACCATCTGCCTTATTATCAGTCTTGTATAGTAATATGTTGCTACACATACCTGCAAACCTAGTCCTTGAGCCCTGATGATCTTGCTAGCCATTCTTACTTTGCTGAACCTCTGGCTTCCAGATCTTCAGATTATATCAGACCTTGAAAACTGACTCTTCTTGTTCCTGCATTACCCGCTTCCCCCACACCTGCAGTGGGATCTTCCTCTGGCCAGCTTGGTCCTTCTCTTGACTGGAATGAGAATGAGATTCATCTAAATAGAGTCAAGTCAAACTAAGAAGCATTTATTAAGCACTTACTGTGAGTTGGACATTGTGCTACATACTGGAGATAAAAATACATTTAAGGTTCTGGGAGAACCTCACAAATGGGAAAAGAAAGCTAGAGGGGAGAGAGATGTCTGGGGTGAAAAGGCTGAGATGGAGTATCTATGTCAAGATGCAGGCCAGGGCTGCTTGACTGATCAGACCTTTTGGTGGTCAATTACTGAACAGTCACTAAACTTGGGAATGGTAGATGAGATGGGATTCAGTCATTTAAAGCACAAAGACAACCAAATCAGATTGCTTGCTTGTGATCTAATAAGTCATTCAGCCATCAGTATAGTGACTTGATTTGACCTTTAAATTATTTAATTGGTGGAACTGTGCAGAGAAACCTCCAGACTAATCTAATAAGACCTGCAAGGACCATAAATATTTCTCAAGTAAGGACAACAGACAAAGCATTAAGAAGTGATTCAACTTCCAGAGGTGAAGTAGGAAGGACTATGATGCTGGCACAGGAGCCAGGCACAAAAAAATATGTCAATGAATCAAGGAGCAAATTTTTAGAGGCAGTTGCTACATACACAGGTATGGAGAGGGCAGAGGTTTCAGGAGCTTCAACCAACCCAGAAGTTTCATCACTAGAACCCCATCACTACTCAAAGGCTATGCTTATTCAGTAAGTAATTCATGATTAGTAGAAGCAAAGACCAACGCAGCTTCCTAAAACACAGAATTTGATCACAACACGCATTTTTAAGTTAAGTCTTCTAAGTTTGTGGGCGATGTTACTTTGCAGGAGAGAGGTCATCTAGTTTGTTGAGGATGAATAACTTTTTTGGCTCACAAAAAAGCAACCAGGAGTTTGGGAGAGACACATAAGAAGAGACAGCCATCTCCTACCTGCCTGGCTCTGATCCTAACACAGCTGCTTGTCATTCAGAAGGATGGGAAGTTGAGTCAGACCCTCCCACTGTCTGAAACCCTCAAGGGATCAGGTGGGTGAGGCCAAACCCACACTCCCCATCCAAAAACTATCAGCCGATTCTTAGTTCATTGGGTGGAAGAAGTTGATAATGAGCTTTTGTAGTGCTCAGACCCTTTCTGGACCTGCGCCGGAAGAGATTTTACCAACTTTTGTTTTGGTCCTGGTATTATTGATTCTGTGTGTAGCCCCCAAAGCATGATGTGGTAGAAGGAGTGCAACATTTGGAATCAGGTGACCTAGGCTTAATTCAGGTTCTCTTTTTTACTACCTCCAGGACCTTGGGCAAATCCCAAATCATATCTCTGGGCTTTAGTTTCCTTATCTCTAAAATGAGGAGATTAGACCAGACTAGTGGTTCTCAAAGGGTGTTTTGGATATCCCTAAGGGTCCTTGAGGTGACGATTATTTTCAGAGTAACACTGAAATGTTTTAATTTTTTAACATGGTAAATATTGATAGCTATAACTCACACAAACAAAAGCTTTTTGTGTGGGGTCTTCAATAATTTTTCAGAGTGGAAAGGGGTCCTGGGGCCAAAAAGTATGAGAACTGCTGGCCTAGGTGAATTCTAAGATCTATTCTCAGCTCAAAAGTCTTGATTCCTGACTGCAACACTGCTTTGCTATTGTGGGAAATTGACACACCTTTTGCTCTATAGTCTTTTGGAGCCTTGTGTCAACCTCTAAAGACTCTTTCCACTAATCCACTTAGCAGCAGCAAGCCCCAGATATTGACTCTCCCTCTGCCACAAATCAAGCAGTTTTGTGTGAGAATAATGAATGTGATTTTCTTTTATTTTTTTAATCTGTTTAATTTTTGACTTACGGAATAAAACAAGCATTCCCATAACACAGTATAGTAAAATTGCACATGAAACTGCAAATCTATTATATACAACTTGCTGTTATTTTTAAATATATAGTGAAGTTATCATGTAAATTTCTTTTTTTCCTCCTTTTTTTCCCTTCCTTCCTCCTACCCTAGAGAAGGCTACCATTGGACTTTTAGAGCATTGTATAGATTGGAATACCATTTTCTATGACTCCAGAGATTACATGGAATCAGCCTCTTTTTCTTCTTCTTGTCTTCATAATTGCAACCATTATTTAAGCAAGCCCTATATTGTAAGAGAATTGGAGCTCTATTTTTCAACTAATAAAGAGTTAGGGGGTATAAAGTAGCAGTCTCTGTGAACTTTCTGGGGGTGAAACTGATCATCTGTTTTAATGTATGTAGGATATAAAGCAGTTAAATGGCATACTGGATAGAGTGTTAGAGTTAGAGTCAGGAATACCTGAGTTCAAATCCTGCCTCAGACATAGCTAGCTGTATATATAACTGTGAAAAAGTCACTTAACTTCTAAATGCCTCAGTTTCCTCATTTGTAAAATGGAGATAAAAACAGTACCTATTTCATAGGGTTGTTGTGAGGATCAAATGAGATAACTTGTGCTCTTTACAAACCTTAAAGTGCTACATAAATGCTAGCTATTATTCTTTTAGTTACGTACAAAAATCTTATTCTAACAATTCCAAAAACTAAAAAATAATATTTTTAAAGCACATAGTAGATGCTTAATAAATGCTTATTTCCTTCCTTCCAGTTGAGAGTTTTTTGCATCTTATACATTTCCTATGGAGAGTGAAATAAAGGCTGACCCATATCTGATATCCATTGGTACCCCAGGTGCTTGTGTGGGATTTAGGGACTCTGTTACTCACAAATCGGTGAATCTAAACTTGTGCTACACCATGAATAGATATCAGGAGTTTCCTGGAATACTCCAAATGGGGCTATGAGCCAGAGAGGAGATAACCCCCAAGAGTCAGTCCTCAGGACTGTCCTGTGTGGAGGATTCTGTGCCACAGGTCACAATTATAAACACACAAACATACGAAAATTCTAAATCTAAAGACCCTGTTGAGAGTAAGCTGCACAGAAGCTAAGGCCTACACATGTGTCCTGGGACAAAGAAGTGTTTGTGGAGCTGTGGAGAAGATGAGAGGAAATATTTGCCTAGAATTCAAGGTCCATATTAGGACATGGCAGGTACCAAGAGGACTCTGCAAGGTATTTGGCCCAGGAAAAATAGCTTAAACTTAGGAAGTATGAGAGGTTTCCAGTTGTGCGTGAGGTAGAGAATTTTTCATCAGAATGACTTCGTGCATTCTCTTTATTATTTGTGAATTTTCCCTTCCATCCAGGTGAACAAACCTGCCCTGCACTCACTATGTGCTGGTGAGGAGGAGGTAGGAAGATGGAGAAGAGGGGTGGATTTTCTAGTGGCCTGGGTCGCCCAGGCTGGAAGCACAGACTAAGGTAGTTTAGGAAGATTAGAAAATTCAGGTGTGATTTGGACCCTATGGTTGGCTGAACCATTCTACCTTCACATAGTGTCTGACCAATGGGACCAAGTAGGGCTTGGCCTGGGACCTATTGTTGGCCAATCAATGAGAGCCAGAGTGATTTGGGTCAAGGCTGGTCTTTAAGAGAAAAAAACAAAACAAAAAATGCTTCAGAGATTGAAATGTACATTCCCTTTGGGCAGAGCACCAGGTAAGGGTGTGATACCCTATGTCGAAAGAGAAGAAAAGAAAGAAAGGAAGGAAGAAGGAAAGAAAGAAAGAAAGAAAAGAAGAAAGGAAGAAAGGAAGGAAGAAAGAAAGCCATGTTGCCCAACTAGATGTTTGGTCCCCAGTGGGCAGCTCCTTCTCCACTCACTGAGGTTGCTGTTTGTCCCTCCCTCTCAGTTCACTTGGTCCTTGTTTGGGCCCTGATTGGCTCAGAATGTATGTAAATAACAATTGTTTTTGTTTTGGCCAGAAACCTTGAGGGTATTCCCATTCCTAGATCTATTTTTGTTTTTTAAAGAAGCCATTCTTTGACTCATTTCTCATTAAGCCTTAATCACTGAACGGGCACTGCTTCAGTCAAACTGAGAACTGTTTAAAGACCTTAGTTTGAAATGGCCAAGGTCTCCCTTTGTGTCCTGGGCCGTCACCAGTTGTCCTGATCTATATCTGGCCACTGGACCCAGATGGCTGGAAGGAGAAAGTGAGGCTGGTGACTTTGCACAGCCCTCCCTCACTTAAATCCAATTCACTTGCAAATCACGGCACCACCTTCCTGATATCATGGTCCTCTTAGAGAATGAAGAACAAGCGGCAACAGTGACCGATGATTGTAGATTATGACTGAGCCCTTGTCTTATTATGGAAGAGTAGTAGAGGCCTAGGACCTGGGGTATGGTTTTGTGGAGGAGGTGTGGGTGGATCAAGTCTTTCTGAAGTCTTTGCCAAGGGTCTTAGAGTTTTCTGCTCTGTTTTTATGTAAACACTGGGATGCTATAGAGAGGTCCATGGAGTTTGTTTCCTGAAGTTTTTACACTGCCTACATTAACTTTATTTTTCCCTCTGTGAACTTAGGTACAAGTGAGCAGATTTAACATCAACTCCTTAAAGACCATGTTATCAAAGAGGGAGTTGTAACTTAGATGGCAAGGGACATTCAGCTGCGTGTCTCGCTCCTGAATATTTTACGTGCTAGAAAGAGACTTGCACCCTGCGGAGGATCTCTCTCTCTCCCCATTGTCTGTCTCCTTCTGTTCCTCCCTCTCCCCTTTCTATTTCTCTCTCTCTCTTTGTCTATCTGTTTAGCTGACTTCCTCCCTCTCCATTCCCTCCCTCCTTAATCTACTCTTTCCCATGGTTTCCACCCCTTCCCACCTTCCCCTCCCTTTCATGGCACATATGGTGCTATTTCCTGAACCTTGTTGGTTTCTGGTTTGTGTCAGATGTGTGTGCTTACACTGCCTAAGCGCTTGTGATACTGTGAATAACTGCGCAGGCCCCGGGGCAGATTTCCAATATGTTTATTCCACAGTGAACTTTCTCCTCCCCTCTCCATATTGCCAAAACACACATACATTGACATACCCACACCCTGTTCCAAAACCCATAGTACAAGATTCTCTTTTCTTTAAGTGATGGGAGCAAACTTACCTGTTTCTAAGGCAGGGGAGTGGATATAGGAGTGCTATCCTCTTCCCAATCCTTATCCATATCTTGGCTGATCTAGTAGCCCTACTTTCTTAAGTGGAGAGGGTTATGTACTAGAAGAAGCTTAGATGTTAGAATCACAAAAACCTGAGTTCAAATCCTGCCTCAGACACTTTCTTAGTTGTGTGACCCTGGGCAAGTCACTTAACTTTTCTCAGTCTCAGTTTCCTCATCTGTAAATTGGGAATAATAATAATAGCACCCCCCCCCACAGGGTTGTTGTGAGAATCAAATGAGATAACATATGTAAAGTGCTTTGCAAACCTTAAACTGCTATCTATTATTCTTACCTCATTGTGTCCAACCTATGTAGAGTAGCTCTGGAGGGCTTTGTCCCCTCTGGCTCACTTCTTCTCCTATCCAGAATGGCAATGTGACTTAAGTGACTCTAACCTTTCAAAGTTTGTGTTGTGTATTTTAACTTCAAAATGCTTCCACATTCCCAACTCAAATGAAAAACCTACACAGGTTTTTGGCCCATTTTGGGACAGATAGAGGAAGAGAGGAGAAAAGTTAAAGGGGAGTCAGATAGATAGAAATAGAGAGAGAGAGAGAGAGAGA
>NW_020954672.1:5196416-5200887 GCF_900497805.2 Vombatus ursinus
AGAGAGAGAGAGAGAGAGAGAAACAGACAGAGATGCAGAGACAGAAAGACACAGAGAGAGACATAAACAGAGAAGAAAAATAGACAGACAGCCATAGTGATGGGTGATTATGAAAAAATATTCAAATTCTTATGGCATTTTAGGATATTCTTTAAATCCATATTTTTGTTTTTGTTTTTGTTTTTTCACAACTACAGACCTTTAGTGATAAAATCTTTTCTTTTTGTCCCACAGGATAGATGATATTAAGATGTGGATGAGACCTGGGCTGTGAGCTAGAGGTTTTTCATTTCTGTTCTATACCTATCACCTCTTTCTATCTTTGTTATGGCTAAAAAAGTGACTGTTGCTAGCATTGATCCTAGTTAGAGAATATTAAGCTTTGGGGATTCCCAGCATGAAAAGTGGTAGACAACTGTGTATGGAAAGTGAAAGTCCCTTCTCCATTTGTCCGTAATTGGTAATTGCTTCTAGAATTTTTAGTCAATGTCAAAATGTTCTTTTAATATTGGTGATCATTATGTAAACAGCTCCTATTCTGTGCCTTAACCCATGCCCTGGTATCTGTTTGAATCACTATTATTTTCCCCCTGGGTGATTCCTATGATGATGAAGATGATTCAATGAATACATTTCCTCCTCCCCTTGGGAGTTTGACAGAACATACGCTCACAGAGGGTAAGAAGCTACATGAGAAAGCAGTGAAATGATGAAAAGTGTACTTTACTTTTGTTGCCCATAAGAGAGACTTCCTGGTTGCCGTGTGGAAATCGGGGACCAGGCAGCCATGGCATTTGGACTAAGTCCTTGAAATTTGGGATTTTCTATTCACTGGAATTGGGGCACCCAGTTGCTGTGATTGGAGTCAGGATCACTAACTACCTTGTGGGTGGATGGATTGTTAATAGCTGTCAGTTACCTTAGCTTGAGATTGATAAAGAGCAGAGAAGGAGGGGCTGAGAGCACGACCAGTGCTCCTTAAATGAGGAGCAAACCCAGAGACCCACATGGCAGAGAGCAGCACAGAGAAAGTGAGTGTGGAGAAAAAGAGATTGGCATCTACTAGATGTGTGCTAGAAAGGAAAGCACTTGTCTCATGCCATATTTCCCTTGTTTCCATTCCTGACCCTGAGAAGGTTCCTGGACTTTTGTTTAATCCTTTCAGGACCTTTAGGGATTGGGTGGTTTGAAACTGTTCCTCTAGAACCCAAAAGATCTGTAAGGGGAATCTTCAGTTTCGGAAATGTTTGAAGTGGAGGATTCTATGTAAGAATGCTTAACATTTTTCTGTTCATTTTTACTACATTCAACAAATTATGTGACTACAATGTGTTGAATACCTATGTTTTGTGAATATAGAAAGTTGTTTGGCTGAGATAAGGGATTTCAAGGTTGAGGTAAGGCCTAGAGCCATAGATTTCCTATTTTCAATATTTTTGAGCAGAATTTAATATTATCTCCTATTTAAATGTTGAACTCAGCCAGCCCTGGCCATTTGAAGCTGTCCAGTTGAGTGGTGGGGGGTAAGAGTGGGGTGTCATAGCATACATGTTTGCAGTCCTTTGGTTGTGAGAAATTTTATCTTTTTAGGAAGCTATACCAACCATGGACCAGGGAGGAACTGAAGTGGCTATCTGATCAAGGATAGTACAACTTGGGGACAAATCAACCATTGCTTTCCTTTCCTGGCAAATATAACAAGCAAGTAAGAATGCCTTCATGGCTTAAGAAGGAAGCATATGGGCTGATTTCAGCAGCTTACTCTATATTGCCAGGCTGCAATATCCCCTATGTGTTACAACATAGACAGAAAGTGGCATACACAGACTATACAGGTGTAACAGTTGTTAGGCGTGGTGGTAGGATATCTAATCCCAGGTATTTTTAGAGAAATATGTGTGTGTATGTATATATATATATATATGTATGTATGTATATACACATATGTATATATATTCATATGTACACACATAGATATACATATGTGTGTACATGTATGTGTATGTGTGTTTAGAACAAAGTATAGACTTGTTGTCATTGTATTGAATGAGTTTATATAGAGTTTCTAAATCTATGATTCTGTGGTTTTGAACAGAGGGAATTTTTACATTGGCCAGGAGCCAATGAATAGGGCAGTTAATGAGAGTGAGTTTATATTGGGAAAAAGAGCCCAAAGCATTATGAATGATGCTGAGTGAGCATCTCTAAAGGTTTGAATTTGGCTCTGGAGTGATCCTTGGTTTAAAGAATGTGGTAAGTGAGCATTGACAGAGCTCAGTTCTCCAACTTTTGGGGTCAAGATTTTGTGCACAATGGGTACTACTATATTAACACAGACTAGGCAGGTTTGAGATCCTAAAGCGGAGGTCCCCAAACTTATTTGGCATACTGCCCCCTTTTAAAAAATGATTCCCTGTTTTATAAGGCCAGAGTTCTAAGCAGGTCCTGGTAGAGAAAGTGGTATTGATGAGGAACCAGTCACTGGTTCAGGGAATGATACCAACCCCAGCAGATTAACCTGCACAGAACTGGGAGTCAGAGGTACCTTGGGTTTTATGAATTCCTAGTATCTAAGGAGAAGGCAGAGCTACATAGATTGAATCTGAACTTTATCTTATAGTTGGGACCAGTTCACCTGGTCAAACCCAGATTGTATAATTACATTAAGCTTCCTACAGGCTTCCTACAGGGGTTCCAGAGGAATGATGTGATAAATAGCAAAATAGTGGGAGGAGAGGGGGAGCTGAGGAGGGCCACAGGAGCCTGAGAGCTGTTAAGGGATAGGTGGATGCAGATTTTACCCAACTGCATCCAGAAATAGGGAGCACTGAGGAGAATGTACTGGATGGAGGGGTGCACAGGGATAGAAAAGAAGGCACTGCAAAGATCGATGGCAGTGACGACAGCAGCAGACGGAGGAGGAATAAGGGATAATAGGGTATGGGGATGAGGGACCATGGGTGAGTGAGGTAGAACAATGGCATTAATGGTGCAGAGGTCTTGGATGAGGCGCCAGCCTCCCTTACCAGGCCCCCTAACAGGGAAAATGGAGGTATTACAGGGGTAGGTACAGGGAACAACTAATCCCTTTGAAATGTAACTGTGGAGTAGGGGTATAGCACCTTCAATAGTGGCATAGGGAAGCGGCTACTGGGTGAGACATGGGAGACAGTGTAAGGGATCAACTTGAACTTCTATGGTGGCAGCTGTAATGATGCATCCAATGTCTGTATGGTTTGTGGCCCATAACTGGGGTGGGATGTCAGCAAGGGTCAGCATTTCCTCAAGGGGCCCAGGTACCTCAGATTGAAGCAGGAGAGATAGGGCTGCTCCAGGGATGGGAGCAGTAGAGTGATGATCCAGCCAAAAGCTGGCAAGGATAAGACTGAGCCCAGCAGAGAAAGATAAGATATTGCAATCAAGGAGGTGATGAGGGGCCTCAGGGATGAAGATGAAGGTGTGTTGGAAGTGGTCCTTCCTGTCTGAGAATGACAGGGAGGGGGAAGTCTAAAGAGCTCAGAAGGGCTTGTTAGAAGCCCCTACCACCAACAGGCTCTCATTACTCTGAGGAATAGGGGTGGGGAATTTGCAAGAATCCAAGGCTGACAGGGTGGTCCTTGTATTCACCAAGGTGGAGATGGGGTGGCCCTGTGTTACCATGGATACCTCTCCTAGTTGAGAGAGCGGCAAAGAGGGGCAGATGGGGACTGGATCCTGCAAACTTTCCTCAGAGCACTCCTAACATTGCAGGGGAGGGCTCTGGCACCCCTGGTATACCTTATTCTGCATAACCCTTAAGCAGATCTTACATTCAGATTTCCAATGCTCTGGCTTTTTGCAATAGTGACAAGTTCCAGGTTTGCAGTCCCTTACGGGGTCAGCAGTGGGGGGGTGGATTTGGGATGGGAACCGTTAGATGTTTAAATTGCATGGTATGCACTTGATCCTTTTTAGCCTGGAGTTCCCTTTTTGCTCTAAGATCCTTCTCCATCTGGTCTGCTAAGGTCTAGGAGGCGAGTTCAGTCACAAACTGTGGGTGTTTAGATTGCCACTCCAGCTAGGTGATTTTGATATTATGTGACAGTGAAGGTTGAGAGTCAAAGTAGGAGAGGAACTAGGCCTGGCCCCCTCCTTCCTGATCATGGACTAAGGTGGAGTTGGTATCAAAGGCCTCCGCTAAGTGACTGTAAAACCGAAACACAGGCTCATCAGGCCCCTGGACGACATTCTTGATTTTGGAAAAATCTACAGGTCTGGGAAAAGTAGCTGGGATAGCCTCAGCTGGAGCTTCGCCCAGGGCTTTGGCCTCCTGGTAATGCCTTTCCTGATCCTGGTCAGTGACCTGGTCTGTCTCTAGTATTTCCTCAAGGGTGGCCTTTAAATCTGCCTTCTTAACCCAATGTTTAGCTTCACTTTTCCTGACAAGGCCACTACTAAAAGGCAAGTGTCAAGGACTCCCAGGCGGTAACAC
>NW_020954672.1:5200897-5340886 GCF_900497805.2 Vombatus ursinus
GGATTAAGTTCAGGGATCTGGTCCATAGGTAGGTTGGAGTCACCCCCATTAGGACTGGAGCCCTCAAGGGGAGAGGAAAGGGTAGGTGGCGACAAGTAAGGTGGAGGGGCAACAGTGGGAGGGAAAAAGCAAGCTGGGGCCATTGAACAAGAAGGAAGAATACAGTAAAGGGGGGTAGATGGTGCCAAAGGAGGTGGGAATATGAAAGGGGTGCTGGAACTGAGGTGGCTTCACCAATTTTAAGGAAAGAAGCATCTGCCTTATGTTCTCTGCCATTTCAGCAAACCAGCGGTAGAAACATTCTCACTCTAGTCTAGAGGTTTTATTGGCTTTTAGGCTTAGTTTGTTTTTAAGATAAACCAATTTAGACTTGTCAAAAGAGCCCCAAAGGGGACAACATAATTTAGGGCTACATTTAGTTAACTGATACCAGTGCTGGCAATATTTGTGGTCATCAGATTGATAATGGCTTGTTGTATAAAAGACAGCTGTTTGGCTGTCCGGACTGATCCATGACCGAATTACAGAGGATATCCTTACCTTCAGGAGAGACCTATGCAAGATGACTCTCTACCCCCAGAGCCAGCTTAGAGAGAAACTACTGAACAGGTGGGAATCCGATGTAGGAGCAGGGAATAGAGAAGAGATTTACCTATCCTCAAGGCTGGTACTTCAGGAGAACAGGTCCTGTGGTGCCAAGTCACAGTGCTGCATGGCAGAAGGGTCTGGTCTCCAGTTCCTGGTCCTATCTGAATCAGGGCATCAAAAATATCAACCTTCAGAGTTTGCTATAAGAAAGACAAACAGAATTAGATCATATGCATACTTTTATTTCTGTCAAGTGGGTGGCATGCATGTGGAGCTGCAGTCGGAACTGAGCTCACTTTGGGGTAGGTGAGGGGGATTATAGAGCCATGAAGCCAGGAAGTGTCCCTCACTCAGAATGTCTGGTCTTTTGTTAGCCAAGACTACAGTTTCCAATAAGCAAGGAAGTGCCTCTGACTCAGGATGTCTGTGCAAGTTTAACCTGGTCTTGTAATTGCAGACACAGCAGGAAGAATTCTGGTTCACTCAGACAGCATTGCAGAGGCTTGTTGGTATGTTGGTCCAGAATGGCTCACATTGTTCTCTCTGATTGGCCAGTCCAGGTTTTTGGCCTTCTTTAGGTGATGAGAGGCTCAAGCAGTTCTCACAGTACATGTGTTTTGATCCCCAGTCTTTATGGACAAGAAAGTAGGTAAGATCTTACTTGAGTTCTCAAGGAACCCAGGCTGGGAAACTCCTACAACATGGATGAAGGACAACGTTTACATTATTATCGCAATTTTGTAATTGATTTGCTTAAGAATCAAAAGGTACCTTTTTTCTCCCAAGTCTGATTTCTTCGTTTTATAGGTGAGGACACTGAAACCCAGAGATATGAAACAATTTGCCCAAGGCTAGTTAGTGATAGCAAGGCAAGACGTCCCAGTACCTCAGTAATTAAGAACATTGGCAATTATTTCAAGCAGAGATGAATGTTTTGCTATCATTGACTTGGTTTTATGGTGGTAGAGGAGTGGTGGATGCTGTCCTAGCTCTGTATGTCTGGGGACAGATGGTGGTAAAGCAGGCTTTCTGCCAGATGTCTCCTTTGGAGGTGGGTAGGCAAAGACAATGTGGAAATAGACATGGTAAGGTGTGTTTTTTTTTGCATCTCAACAAAACTCAAAACACAGTACCAGGAGTTTACAGTCTGACATAAGTAATCCCAAGGTTGGAGAACAAGTGTTGTTCAGTCATTTTCAGGAGTGTCTGACTCTTCATGACTGCATTTGGGATTTTCTTGGCAAAGATACTGGAGCAGTTTGCCATTTCCTTCTCCAGCTCATTGTATACATGAAGAAACAGAGGCAAACATGGGTAAGTGACTTGCCCAGGGTCGCACAGCTAGTAAGTGGCTGAGGTTAGATTTCTACTCAGGTCTTTCTGACTCCAGGCCTAGCGCTCTATCCACTGTGCCACCTAGCTGCCCTGACCCATAGGTAAGAATAAATTATCCAAAGTTTATCTTTAGAGCCCTCACCTATTGTTAACAAAATATTTATTGACTTTTCAGATTTTTTTTTTTGGTACAGAGATCTGGATTGAAGAACTACTTCCAGAGCAAATAAGGCACAGGATCTGCAACTTACATATTTAGACAGTTGAGTGCATTGAGAAATAAAGTGACTTGGCCAGGATCATGTAGCCAGTATTTGCCCAGAGATAGGACTAAACCAAGGGCTTTCTGACTCTGTAGTAAACTCTCTGAAATCCACTTTACCATGCTGCTACTGACTTTTGTTCTTATTTCATTTATTTATTTATTTACTTACTTATTGATTGATTGTGAGTCAGTAGGGTGAAGTGACTTGCCCAGGGTCACACAGACAGTTAAGTGTCAAATGTTTGAGGCCAGATTTGAACTCAGGTCTTCCTGAATCCAGGGCTCTATCCACTATTCCATCTAGCTGCCTCTTGTTCTTATATTATTTTTGCCTATAATGTCCTCCCCCCACCCCGCCCCCATACTAATAAGTCCTCATTTGTAAGAAAGAAAAACAGTTAAATCACAACAATGAATACCATGACCCTGTCTGTCAGTATAGCAACATTGCTATCATATCATTCCAAATTGTTTTTCAGAAGGATGGAGCCAATTCATAATTCCACTAGTAATGTATTAGTGTGTCTGTCACAATACAGAGCCTCTGCAATAGTGATTATTTTCACATTTTTGCCATCTTTGCTAATTTGGTGGGTGCGAGATGACATCTCAGACTTGTTTTAATTTGTATTTCTTTTATTAGTAATGATCTGGAGCGATTTTTCAAATGATTGTTGATAGTATATGATTTTCCTTTTGAAAATTATATACTTTGACTACTTATCTGTTGGAGAATCATTATAGTTTTTACATATTTGTGTTAATCTCCTATATGTCTTGGATATCAAACTTTTATCAGAGGTATTTGATACAAAATTTTTTTTTCTAATCAGCAGTTTCATGTAAAAACTTTTTAATTACATGTGGTGGAAATTGATTATTTTCTTTTTTATGTTTTCTTCCATCCCCTGTTTGGTTAAGAATTCTCTCCCTAGCCATAGCTGTGAAAAGCACCCTTTTTTCTATCTTGCTGTTTTTTACGTGACCTTCCACTGGAACCCATCAATCCTGTTTCTGAGGTCCTTTCAGAGGCTCTTCTCCCCAAATGCCCTCAAACTCTCTTTCAGTTGTCCAGGGTTTTCCTGCTGAGGTGGATCATTGGGCCTTATGGAAGCAAGGCCTCCTCCCAACAGCTTTCTAATCTTCCCTTCTTCCAAACAAAAGTCACCAGACTTTGTCCCATTCCCTTAGGTGACTCTTTCTGATAGGGTTATTTTGATAAGCAAATTCAATTTAGGTGTTAATGGTTTAATGTTATCCCAAGGAGATAACATTTGCATTTTAACAGCTCCCTCAGACCAAACATTTATGGATAACCTACCCTTGCTCCAAGCCTTGTGGTAAGCACCTTGAGGAATATACATACATACATACATACATACATACATATATATATATATATATATACTAAAAACAAAAGTTTTGGCAGCTAGGTGGCACCATAGTGCACAGAGTGCCAGTCCTGGGGTGAGGAAGTTTCATTTCAAATCTGACCTCAGACACTTACTAGCTGTGTAATCCTGTTTGCCTCGGTTTCCTCATCTGTAAAATGAACTGGAGATGGAAATGGCAAACTACTCCAGTGTCTTTGCCAAGAAAACCTTAAATGGGCTTGCCTGAAACAACGGAATCTCTGGACAAGTCATCTAAATTTTTGGAGCCTCAGTTTTCTCTCCTGCAAAATGGAGTTAATAATACCTGTACTATTGACATCATAGGGTTTTCATGAAGAAAATGCCTAGTAAACATTAAAGAGCTATTGAAATATGAGCTATAATTATTATTTTCTACTTTTGCTTGGGCATTTCTATAGTAACCAGTTTGATTCTGACCTTAACAGAAGAAAAGGAAGAGAAAGAGAAGAGTGAAGATAACTCAACATCTTCTTGGGGACCTAGATAATATAAATCCACTGAGCCAGTGACTGAATAAGATCCAATTGAAACCATCAGTGAGGTTTTCCTGATGCAGATTGATGGATCAGGTGGCCAGTGACATTAGTGGAAAGGGGAGTAAGTATAGTCTTCTACATTTTGATGTACCCCCATAGCTCTTTGGGAGGGGGATCTATTAGAAAAAAAAATTCTGGAATAATGTGAGAATTTCTAACACCAAGAGAGGGTAGTGGAACAGAAGTTTTTAGGGAGGGCTCCTTTTTCAATTTTACTATCAACTCATACCACAGAGAACATTTTCTACTTTGTCTCTGCATGAAGTTGACCTGTTTATCCAAGTAGTGACTGATGTTAGAAAAATAGTAAACCTGAACATCCCTCCTTCATTGGAGTTGTTTTCCTCATACTGTCAATGGGAAGGGGTGTATTTTTTGTAAAAGGAAAATCATTTATTAAGAGCTTACTGTGTCAGACACTATGATAAATAAAGACCATAGTCAATAAGCATTTATTAAACACCTACCAGGTGTCAATAATTGTACACAAATAAAAGCAAAAACAATGTCTGCCCTTAATGAGCTCACAGTCTCAGGTTGGTGGGGAGGATGATATTCAATGTGCCAACAAGATATATGCAGGAGCAATTGGAGATAATCACAAAGGGAAAGCACTGGCATGAAGGTAGGTAGAAGGTTTCTTGTAGAAGATGGGCTTAGACATGAAGGAAATCAAAGAAGCTGGAAGGCAGAAATGAGGAGGGAGAGAATTCCGGGCATGGAGGATGCGAGTACAAATGAACGGAGCTGGGAGATGGAGTAGCTTGTGTAAGAAATAGCAAGGAGGATAGTGTTGCTGGATTGCAGAGTACATGGAGGGAATAAACCATAAGAAGACTGGAAAGGTAGGAGAGGGTCTAATTGTGAAGGGCTTCAAAAGCCAAACAGCTGATTTTATAGTTGATCCTTGAGTAACATGGAACCATAGGCATTTATTGAGTGGGGGATGAGGTTATGGTGACATTCTCAGATCTGCTCTTTAGGAAGATCCGGCAGCTGATGGATTGGAGTAGGGAGAGGATTGAGGCAGGGAGACCAATCAGAAGGCAACTGCCATAATCTAAGAGTGATATGTGAAGTCCTACACCAGGATGGTGGCAGTGTCAGAAGAGAAAAAGGGATATATACAGGAGGTGTTGTTAAAATAGAATCTACAAGACTTGGATGGTGTTGCCCTTGATAGTAATAGGGAAGTTAGGAAGAGGGGAGAATTCTGGAGGAGAGATAATGAACTCTGTTTTGGACATGTTGAGTTTGATATGCAATAGGACATCTACTTTGAGATGTCCAAAGGGGCGGCTGGTAATTTGGTTGGTAATCTGGAGCTCAAAAGAGAGACTAGTGCTGAATATATAGATCTGGGAATCATCTGTATAGAGATGATAATTGAATTGATAAGGTCATCATTTAGGACAGTAGGAAAAAAAGTTTCAGGACGAAGTTTTGGGTGCCATTTAGTGGGCATGGCCTGGAGGAAGACCCAGCAGAGAAGATTGACAATGGATAGTCATACAGGGAGAATAATTGGATAGGCAAAACTACATTGGATAGGTAAAACTACAGGTATGAAATATTTTTAACACATTGAATATGTTCTATTGATGCACTTCAAATATTCAATTTAGCTAAAGGGGGAATTCCCTTGCCCTCTCTTCCATCCCCCATATGGTTGGTTAGGGTCCACTACCAGAAATGCAGGTAGCTCTGTGATAGGCTTTGTCCTCTGAGGGTATTCTACAAGCATAGGACGAGTTGTGCCAGCAAATGGTAATAATAGTAATGATGATGGTGATGATGATGATGGCTAGCATTTATAGACCACATAACAGCTTATAAAATACTCTATAAATAATTATCTCATTTTATTTTCACAACAACTTTAAGAGATAGGCATTAACATTATTTCCATTATACAGATGAGGAAACTGAGACAGAGGTTAGTTGACTTATCCAGGGTCACACAGTTAAGGAAATGATTGAGTCTGGAGAACTCAGGTTTTTCTGACTCTTAAGTCCAGAGCTCTACCACCTAGCTGCCTTTACAATAACTACAATGCATGAAAGGAACAGTCAGGTATTTCTAAGGCCTCCAGCAGAATGGTAACTCAGCTATAAGGTGGCCTCCCTGGTGAAACCTGTTGGTTACATCTCTGACCTGTGTGGTTCCTGGCCTGGAGTCTCTTACCTCCAGAGGGAAATGGTGAAACAAAGTTTGGGATAGCTGTGCCTGAGGTATTTAGTCAAAGTCTGTTGGACTGAAAGGCTATCAGTCCAGATGAGAAATTCTTATCACAGCATCTATCCAGCACTACATGGGCAGTATACTTCTTGTTTTAACACAAACCCATTTTGCAATATCAATACTTTAACAACATCATGTGGGCAGTTTGTTCCTTGTTTCACTGTGAGCCCATTTATACACATATCTTTTTGAGACCCTAATAAATGCTTTTGGGATTTGGAAGTGAATCTACTCATTACTTTTGACATCTGAAACCTAAATAAGAGTTAATAAACTGAGATATGGCATGATAGGCCTGCAAAAACAGCTATCTGGCTCCCAGAAACATCCCTAGGGAGTCTCTGGAAATATACCCAGGGTAGGGCTATAAATTCCAAGTCTGATCTCTCCATCTATAGCCTCAGGCATTCCCTTGAGCTGTTCAATTGAAAAAAAAAATAAGTCTTGTTAGTCAAAAGGGACACCTGGGGTTGCTTTGCAGAGATAATAATAAAGGGTTTTTTTTGTTTTGTTTTTAATAGCACTTCTCAGTTTACAAGGTTCTTTCCTTACAACAATCTGGGGAAAATAGATAGTATAATTATCATCATTTCTTTTTAACAGATAGGAAACTGAGGCCCAGGAAGGTTAAGAGATATGCCAAGGTTCACACAAATTCTGTTTACTTTTATTTTTTTCCCCTATTGTCTAATCTGGGGCACACAGTCTGATCAGATGTACTGGCCCATGGTTTTTCCAAATCACGTTTTTAAAAAAAATTTTTTTTTTATCAGCTTACAGCTCTGTTACCCCCTCATATTTCCCTAGCAACAAGAAGTACAGAGCTTGGCACATTGCAACTGCTTAATAAATGCCTGTTGATTGATTGATGGATGTGTCATCTCATGGATGTGGGTACTTCCTTCTTCAATGGAGATGTAGATTACAAGCCATGCAGGTCTATAATCTAGTGTGACTCTTGTTCATGATACCTCATAAATTCTTCCTTTTCCAGCCTTATTACATACCCTCATCTATACATTTTATGGGCCAGCCAAACTTGCTTTCTAGAAGGTATTCCTCACATACCATGGCATCATCTCCGATTTTGATGCCTTTTCATTGGCTGTCCTCTCTACCTCAGACTTTCTTCCTCCTGATTTCAACCTCTTGGAAGTTCTGGTTTTATGGTGGGAGTTTCCCGGCCTAAGTTCCATGAGTTCCTAGAAGGAGAATCTCACCTACTATGAAATCTGAAAGACTTTGGGGCAATAAGTGAGTAGCTTAACTGAAAAGGAAAAAAATATCCAACAAACATTTATTGTCATTCTGGCTGGCAGCAACTGTGTAGCTTCTTAGGGGACAGAGCTGAGTTTTTATAGCTTTTTGGGTTTTTTAGATACACAGTCAATGAGTGACAGAAAGGAAATGAGGGAAAATGTAGAGACCTTTTCAAGAGTCACAGGGGTTAATAATGATCAGGTAGGCTCTTCCTATGAAAAAATGCATTTCTGTGCAGTTAGTAATCTCTAAGAAAGTGGAGGTCTCCTTCAAGGAAGAGTCAGTCTGGTTCATCTTATTGTTGCCAGTGAAGAGGAGAATAAAGTACAACTTGAAGGTCTTTTGTTGATGTGACCTCATAGCTCTGTTTCTTTGTCTCTAAAATTCTTTTTATCTGGGGTCCCAACTAAGTCCCATGGGCAGTTGGGTGGTGCAGTGGATAGAGCATCAGGCCTGGAGTCAGGAAGATTCCTCTTTATGAGTTCAAATCTGGCCTCAGACACTTACTAACTGTGTGACACTGGGCAAGTCACTTAACCCTATTTGCCTCAGTTTCCTCATCTGTCAAATGAGTTGGAGAAGGAAATGGCAAACCACTCCATTGTCTTTGCCAAGAAAACCCCAAATGGGATCATGAAGAGTTGGACACAACTGAAATGATTGAACAATGACTAAGTCCCAACTGAAGTCCCACCTTCTATAGGAAGTCTTTCTCAACTCCCCCTTTAAATCTAACGCCTTCTCTCTGTTAATTATTTCCTATTTATCTTGCATGTAGCTTGCTTGCACTTTACTTGTTGTCTCTCTTGTTAGATTGTAAGTTTCTTGAGGGCAAGGACTATCTTTTGCTTCTTTTTTATATACCTAGCACATGGCACATAGTAGGCACTTCATAAATGTTTGTTGATCAGTTGATTGAGTGGAGAAATATTTCCTCAACACTCACAGTACTCAGGTTTATCCTCTTCCTCCACAGTTTCCTAGACCCATCTCAAGGTCCATCTTCTACATCAGGCTTTTCCTGGTCCTTTCAAGCTGCTAGTGCCTTTCCTTCCAAGGTTACCTTTTATCTAATTTGTATGTGTTTCATATGTACTTATGTATGTCCATGCTCCCTTCCCCATCAGAATGTAATTTTATCGAGGGCAGACACTTCCTTTTGCCTTCGTATCCTAAGCGCCTAGTATACTATCTGGCAGAAAGTAAGCATTTAATAAATGTATTTTGATGAATAAATCCTCCATAGAGGTCAAACTAATGCACAGAGGACCTTCCTCTTACTTTGTTGATGTTGCCTAGATAGCAACAGAGCACATAGAATGTCCATTTGAGGCTCTCACTGCGGAAGCAGTCTGTTTTCCCTGGTCATATGATTCTTTGATAATGTTCTTTATGCCAATTTTCCCATATGAAATTTCATTAGCTACATATTACAGCCTGCTAATGCCTACCATGTGACTCTCCACTGCCCTTTGAGTAACCCTCAACTTTAATTCTTTGAAGACTGGGGTGTTCCATGACTTGCAGCCACATAACTCCCCAGAAGAATTTGTTTTAAAAAAAACTTTTGTTTTTATTAATAATAATAACTAGCATTTACATAGTGCTTTGAGTTTTGCAAAGCACATTACAAATATCATCTCATTTTATTCTCACAACATCCTTAGTCTGGTGCTGTTATTATCCCCATTGAGGAAACAGGCAGACAGAGTTTAAGTGACTTGTCCAGAGTCACACAGCTAGGAATCCTCCTGAGAGAGGATTTGAACTCATGTCTTCCTTGTTCCAAGCCTTGTACTTTGTCCACTTAGGGAGGATCATAGAATTTGGATTCACTACCCACAAAAGAGAACCGAGTAGATGAAGCATTGAAGAGTGCCTGTCATCTAGACGATGACATGCAGTTGCATGGGCCCCCACTAGAGATGTCCTATCAGTATATTTATCTTGAGCACACATTGCAAAGGAACAATGTGCTGGACTATGAATTGAATTGCAAGAGAAGAGCAGACTAGATTGCCTTTGGAAAGTTGTGCAGTGCTTTTAATGACCCTAAGCAAAAAGAAAAAACAAATCAGCAAAAAAAAAAAAAAAAAAAAAGGAAAGGAAAGAAACTGAAAGTATAGACACAGAGTAAAGACTTGAGGTTCATCACCTGCCAGTGAACATCGTGTGTGATTTTGGGCAAGCTGTTTCACCTCTCTGGGCTTCGGTTTTCTCAAATGTAAAATGGAGTGGGGGGAGGGGAGAACTTGAGGGTAATAGATAATGGAATACATGATCTCTAAGGTTTCTTCTATATTTACCATGCTATGATTCTATGACCTGACCAGTCTCTCCAGATGGTCCATGAGGCAGCTAGATGGCACTTTGGATAGATCGCTGGACCTAGAGTCAGAAAGACCTGAGTTCAAATCCAATCTCAGACTCTTACTAGCTGTGCGACCCTCTGCAAATCATTTAATTTCTTAACCTCAGTTTCCTCAAGTATAAAATGGGGATAATGATAGCACCTACTTTCCAGAGTTGTTGTGAGGATGTATAAATACTTTATACTACAGATACTATATAAATGCTAGCTATTGTGTTGTAAACCTATGCTATCTCAGAGTCAGTAAGTTACACTGGAAAGAGAACTCAATTTGGAGTCAGAGAATAGGGTTTGAATCTTGACTTCTTTACCTGTGTGGCTTTGGGCAAATAATTTTTTGTGTGTGTGAGGTAATTGGGGTTAAGTGACTTGCCCAGAGTCACATAGTTAGTGAATGTTATGTGTCTGAGGCCAGATTTGAACTCAGGTTCTCCTGACTCCAGGGTTGGTGCTCTATCCACTGTGCCACCTAGCTGTTGGGCAAATAATTTTAACCAGTAGAATAAAGTAGTGCAGTGAAAAGGATGTTGAATGTGGAGTTGAAGGGCTTGGGTTCAGATTACAGTTGGACACGTGATCTTGGACAAATACTTTAACCTCTCTGAACCTCAGTTTCCTCATGAGGGGTTGGGACTCCATGATTGCTGATGTCTTCCAGATCAAAATCTGATGATTGAGGAGTTATTGCGTTCAGCCCCAGGTTTTCCCTAAGCAGCCTCCTGTCTCCTTCCCACCTGTGTCCCTACCTCCACCCCATCCCAGCCCTACCCCTACCTTCTCTTAACCTTGTCCCAAGAGGATTTGTGTTGGCAATTCTCCAAGCCAGCAGCACTCTGACAACTGCTTAATGAGAGAGAATTGCTGCCTGGCTTCTATATGTTTGCAACCTGACAAATAAACCATCTTTCTTAAAGAGTTTAGACACACATAGCTGAGTTCTGAACACCAGGACGGTGTGTCACAAATGCAGTCAAGGAGGTGGTAAATAAGGCCAGTGTGGCAGAAACAATGTTCCTGCGTTCTGAACAAAATCCCATTTGGGAGCAGAGGTTCCATTCTGTTCGCATACCACAGAAAGCCTGGAGTAAATGAGTCTGTTCCAGATGAAGAAAATGCTTTGGGGAAGCTTTCATTTGAAATGGAAGGTGGGTGTTTTTGAGATGCATTTACAGCTTTCTCCTCCAACTACACAATAAAGCTGCCATGCTGCAAATACAGAGGTGAATGAAGCTGAGTATATACTGGTGAAAGATTTGGTAATGGCATTTTGTCTTTGAAACTAACAAGGAAAAAAAAAGAAAGGGTGAGGAGCTAGTTTAAGAAGTGTTTTAGAAAATGGAACATTTATTTTTTATTATACATACATGCATACATATATACATACATACACACACATATATATGTGTGTGTGTATATATATATATTAGTGAGGCAATTGGGATTAAGTGACTTGCCCAGAGTTAAGCAGCTAGTGAGTGTTATGTGTCTGAGGCTGGATTTGAACTCAGGTCATCCTGACTCCAGGGCCAGTGCTCTATCCATTGTGCCACCTACCTGCCCCCCTAAATGGGACATTTATAAAGCATATATACATATTCCTTATGTAGCCTTGGGCAAGTCACTTAATTTCCCTCAGTTTCCTCACATGCAAAATGAAGATGTAGGATTAAATAGTCTCTGAGGTCCCTTCCAGCTCCAAATCTATGATCTTAGGTATTACATTGGAAAGAAGACTGACTCTGGAGAGAGACAACCTGGGGTCAAATCTTGATTCTGGTGCTGACTATCTATGTGACCTTGGCTAAGTCACTCACCTTTCCTGGAATTCCTCATCAGTAAGATGAGGAGGTTAGACTAGGTGACCTCTCAGTTTCCATCCAACTCTACATCTCTGAGCCAATGAACAAGAGTGATGGGTTTTGGAGTTTTAGAGCACCTGGGTTTGAGTTCTAACTCTCCACATTCACTTAACAATGTGCCTTGGACAAATCACTTAGGAACATAGATTCAGAGCAGGAAGGAGCATTAGAGGTCATCTAAATCCAACTCTATCATTTTATAGATACAGAAACTGAGGCCTGGAGAGGGTAACTATCTTGTCCAAAGTTACCCAGGTAGTAGATGGCAAAGCTGGGATTTGGAATCAGCTTTTACTACAAATCCCATACTCTTGACTTTGAACTGAAGTTTCTTCATGTGCTAAATGAGGGGATTGGACTAAATGACCTATAAAATCCCTAAGTTTATGATCCTATGATCCCATAATCTTGCACTTACTGAGGTCATTTTCCAGAAAGCGTGAAATGTGTAATAATAACCATTCTTATTAATATAATACTTCACAGATGATGTGTGGCTTTTTTCAATAGGACCCTGAGATGTAGTTTGCCCTTCATTCTTAAAGAGGACCCATGACACCACAGGGTGATTTCTTGACTTTTGAGTGAATTGGATTTAAATGAGTCAGAGTTGCACAAAGTCAACAATCTCACCCTCTCTTCCAAAGTCATCAAAGTCCAGGGGCAAGACAAAAGTCATGGTGACCGGTGATGGCCCCTGTTGCAGTGGATGACTTGGCATCTTTGATTTCTGACCGAGCTCTACATGCTCCACAGCACCTGCATCAGCCACCTTCATGGACATTGGAACAAATTGTTCTCATCTGCCTGTTTTGCTGGGGGAAGTCTTCACATGCTTAGGGTATACATCTCCCTAAATCACTGAAAGGTTTGAGGCCTGTCAGTTACCCTCAACCTGGTTTAGCCCAAATGCTAAGATGGTTTTACTGGGATGTGCCCACTGTGCGTGCTACAGCTTCTTGGAGCCACAGGTGAGAGGTGGGTGAAAGATGAACAGCAAGGGTAGATGATTAGCCCTAAAAAGGCTCAGCAAACCCTCATAGCAGAGGTGCTAGACCTCTCTGAACACCCCAAACAGTTTGCATGTGGCTTTTCTCAATAAGACCCTATGATATGGATAGACAATGACAGTATTATCCCAATTTTACAGATGAGTAAACTGAACATCTGAGAGTTTAAGTACAAATTTATATAACCTTACTTTTCACCAAGTGCTTTTCTCAAACAGCTCTGAGAAAAATGGTATGAGTATTATTTTCCCTATTTTGTAGGGAATATGGCCCAGAAAGGTTATATGACTTGTTCTTAGTCATACAGAATTAAATCACAGATCAGAAACAGGACTGCCAGCTTTTGACTAAATATAGTACTCTTTTTATTATATCTGGGTAAAGTCCTTTAACTTATATAAACATCCAAGTGTTTACTATAAAAAATATAACAGAGAGACTTGTTCCTCATCTCTCAGTTATTTCTGTAAGTGAGGTTATATACATCTATGTTGGGCTTTACTGATACACTCAGTTAAGTATTGAGTACCTACTATGAGTCAAACGCCATAGATAGGTAGGTGCTATAGTAGATAAAGTGTTAGACTTGGAATCAGGAAGACCTGATGTTTCATCTTGCCTTAGATGCTAGCTGTGTGACTCTGGGTAAGCTACTTCCTCATCTACCTTAATGTGCCTTAAGGCACTGTATAAATTCTAGTAATGATGATGATGATGATGATGATGATGATGTGTGTCATCATGAAACACTTTCTCTGATTATGACCCCATCATTTTCAACTCTTATCCTGATAATTCTGCTGACTTTTGAAGATGTGGGTTGTCTTTGCATCAGTTATCCATGTGAATCATTCCAGGCACTTCATCTCTTCCTATCCCTACTTCATATCCTGATTTTTCTACTTCACACAGTTTACTTTCTTCCTTTATCTTCTCATCTCTTTGTCAATTACTCAATGATTGATTCACTTCACCCCATAATTCTTCTTCCCCATCTGACCTTGTGACACAGGACCCTGCCAGAAGATTAGAATGTTTGAGGGTGCATCAATATGTATGTTGAAGTCCCTTGGTATGAAGGCAGGAGATGGGGGAAAAGACCTTGAGCCAGACACTGAATTCATTGAGGAAAGAATGAGAGTCTCTTAGAGGTCAGTAGATAACTAAAAGTTATCAGAATCTTGATTGGGTGGTAAATATGGATTGAGTGAACCTCAGAGGAGAACTTACTGAGTGATGGTGACTAAGGGAGAATATGGAAGTGGCAATGGGGAGCAAAGAGTATTTCAACTTTTCCATCTCCACTAGTGAATCAGGGGGCAGGGAATGAGTGAAAATGTAACCAGTGTTGGAAAGGGTGGCCAGGGAAGCTATCATCAGAAGAGAATTGGGTTTCAGTGAGTGTGAGGAGATGGAAGGAGTGGGAAAAGAAAAGGTTTAAGATGAAAACAAGCTTATTGCCTATGAAACAGGCATCCCAGGGAACACAGTGGAAGGGGTGGGTAGCTTTAGAGTTGGATGTTTGTGGGGGAAGGTTGGGTTGGGAGGGATGCAAATAAAGCAGCAGGCACTGGGGGATGGAGAATGAGTTAGTGCAATGATATCCTGAGTTTTAGAATCACTAGGAGGGGAGGGTATGATGGGGTGGGAATTTGTTACTCATTGAAGAATGAGTTTAGGTAGGTTGTCAACATCCCTGGGAATACCACAAGGAGCAGTATATACCCAAGAAGCTGGAAAGGGGGAGGGAAGGATAGGTACCCACAAGGAGTTAGGCTCAGGTTGGTGACTTGTGGAAAGAGATCTGTGGAGTAGTATTTTCCTGTTTTCAGTAATTGAATAGAATGGAGCTTTCTTATTGGTCAAGAAAGTGAATAAGCCATAAAAAGAATTATGATAATAATAATGATGATGATAACTCACATTTTTCCAGAATCTGCCTACTGCCTTTAGGATAAATGCAACCCACTCATTTTGGCATTTAAAGCCTTTGTAACATGGCTCCAGCCTACTTTTCCTGATTTAACTTTACATTGCACCCTTCTACATGTCAAACTGACCTACTGGTTGTTTTCCAAACTCAGAATTCTATTTCCCTTTTCTATGCATTTGTACATGCCATTCCTCTTCCCTAGAATAACCTCCCGAATTCTTAGTTTTCTTCAAAGCTCATTTCATGTACTGCCTCTTATGGTAGCCCCCTTTCAGCTGTCTCTCTATCTCTCCTCAAATCATATTGTATTTATCTATCTGTACAAATATTTCATTCTTCCCCCCCCCATAGAAAGCAAGTTTTTTGAGGAATGGAACCATTTTTTCCTTTCAGCTTTGTACTTCTAGTGCTGAGCACAATGCCTTGATCACTTAAATGCTTGTTGAATAAATGACTAACTGAATGAATATAGTAGGTAAATGGGAGAAAGTTGGTCAATGAAACAGCTGCTGGTAACTGGTTATGTAAAATTATCCTTTTTATACAATCATCCTGTGCTGCATTGTTCCCATCTTTTTCTAAAAACAAGTGAGACACTAAAACACACACACACACACACACACACACACATTATACTTCATTACATATTTGATGGCTTGAATGTAACAATAATCTGAGCATATTTTACAAAGAAAAGTCTATTTATTACAAAATATATACCCCCTAAAACACACACAAAAAAACTTATTATATCACTTTCTCTCTTAAGCAGATGCCTATTCATTGATCAGAAAATGTAAAAACCTTGGCCTTACTTTATCCTGTTTGTGTCTAGACTTTAACCATCCACAGCATAGATGCTCCAGGCGAATTTCTGTGATTAGGCAGAAAGCTTTCTAAACCTGCTGCTGAGCCAAGTCAATTCTATAATTTCTCTGATGCCCTGAAAATCTGGGACCATGTGTCCTGCCAATCTAAACCCCACAGAAGGCATTGTTAGCTAAACAATCTAAGGAGCATCTGGCCTTTCACCATTCTATTAACCTACTGCTATTCATTCTCAGTCTCCCAGAGAATACGCTTTGAAGGAAAACCCACAATGTGTGGCACAAAAACATTGTATATCTTCTTGAATGTCAGTCTTTTCTTGCTGAAGCTCAGAAAGGTTAGAAAAGGACCCACAGATGCTGCCTAGAATACAACAGCTTTTCCAGCCCTGTAAGGTCTTGTTTCTTTGACCAATGTCTATTTAAATTAAAGGAATCTCAGGGTTGGAAGAGCCCCCAGAGACCACCTAGTCCACCCACTTCTAGGTAGTAACTTCCTCTGTAACACTCCCAACAAATGGTCGTCCAGTTTCTATGTGAAGATTCCCTGTAATGTGGATGTCTGCACACTTTGAGACAGCCCCATTCCACTCCTGGACACCTCTGATTGTGAGGAAGGTCTTAGCAGTGTTTGGAACTCCTATGTCAATTTGTTAAGTCAATAAGCATTTATTAAGTGCTATGTGTCAGCACTGTGCTAAGTGCTGTAAATACAAATATAAGCAGAAAAAAAGGCATTCCTGCCATCAAGGAGCTTACATCCTAATGAGGGACAACAACTCAGAAAAGGAAATCAAAAAGAGAAGTGGGGGGGAGGAAGGGACTCACTTAAGGACATGGGAGAGAAAGTCCAGAAAAGAATGAAGATGGAGAGGAATGAGGGCATGGCTGGTCTGGGTATTTTCCTTAAAAAGGAAGTTCTGGGAGGAACTGAGCATTTGGAGGAAAGGCCAGCTGGGGTATGGTGAACTTCCAGGGTGGGGAGATTGCTGTGTCATGGTGGAGAAAGTCTGGAGAGTAAAGAGTGGAGCTCAGAGAGGAATGAAGGAACTATCCCTACCAACTATTTCTACTAATATAGTTTATGGCCTCTCTGAGTTAGTAGATAAGTCTCAGGGGGTTACCTGAAGCATATACGGGTTAAATAACATGTTCGGGTATGGTTATAGTATCAGAGGCAGGATTTGAACCCAGGTCTTCTAGACTCAGAACTCAGTTTTCTATCCACTACACCAAGATACCTCTTCTTCCCTACAGCTAGGGGACAAGACTCAAATATGATTTCAGTGATATAGTTAATTCTCAGATGAGGAAACTCCCTCTACTACTTACTAGTTGCCATCTTCTCTGCAACAGTTGCCTTAAGTACTGAGAGGTTAAGTGAGATCCAGTTACTGAATATTTATTAAGTACCTACATTCCAGAGCCCAAATGAACAAGTTTAATCCCTAATACTAGATAACACTCCTCCCTCTGCTCCTTTCCAAGTCTTCTCTTTTCTCTAGGTTAAATAGCATTCTGTTACTGGTCCTGATAATGATTTATATCTGTGTCTTGGACTACTTTTCAGATTAGACCCTTCTACAGGGCTGCTATCATGTGCTCATGTGAATAGCTCAGCTGAGGATCAATGGAATGCTGAGTTATAATTAATTGGGGGAATAGAAGCTATGGGCAGTAGGGAGTGGGGGGGAGTGAGTATCTAGAGAAGTGAAATGAGAGAACACTATTTGGTAGTGCTAGCTTTGTATGTAGGTGGAGTGGTTAGTTGGTATGATTTGAAGGAACAGGCCTTTCTGCTCAGAAACTTCCCACATCAGCTTGAATAATAATAGCACTTCACATTTATGTAGGGTTTTTTTTACTCTTTTTTCCTTTTTTAAAAAATTAACTTAATTTGATTTAACAACAATCACTTCCATAAGTTTTTGAGTTTTAAATTTTTCTCCCCCTCCCTCCCCGCCTTCCTCCCCAAGAGTGTGCGCAATCTGATATAGACTATATATTCCTGATATAATATATATAATCTGATATAGACTATATATATATTCCTATTAAACATATTTTCACATTAGTGATATTGTAAGGAAGAATTAGAATCAATAGGGGGAACCACCAGAATGAGAAAACAAAAGAAAAGAAAAAAAAAAGCAAATAGTATGCTTCAATCTGCATTCAAACTCCATAGTTCTTTCTTTGGATATGGATAGCATTTTCCATCACGAGGCCTTTGGAGATGTCTTAGATCCTCACATTGCTGAGAAGGGCTAAGTCTACCAATGTTAGTCATCGAACAACGTGGCTGTTACTGTGTACAACGTTCTCCTGGTTCTGCTCACTTCGCTCAGCGTCAGTCCATACAAGTCTTTCCAGGTTTTTCTGAAGTTAGCCTGCTCATCATTTCTTATAGCACAATAGTATTTCATCACATTCATATACCACAACTTGTTCAGCCATTCCTCAATTGATGGGCATCCTCTCTATATAGGTTTTTTCTTTTTTTTTTTTTTTTGGTTTTGTTTTTAGGCAATTGGGGTTAAGTGACTTGCCCAGGGTCACACAGCTAGTAAGTGTTAAGTGTTTGGTCTGAGGCTGGATTTGAACTCAGGTCCTCCTGTCTTCAGGGCTGGTGCTTTATCCACTGTGCCACCTAGCTGCCCCTCTATATAGGTTTTTTCAAAGCACCTTTTCTACAAAAACCCCATGAAGTAGGTCAGTATGTTAAGAGTCTGTGATTTTGTCTATGTGCGAACTTCCAGTGTGAGTGCTCCCTCTGCCAATGTTGGTCCCAGCCATCTAAAATATAATTCATAGATGTACAGAGTTATCTGAGGCTCTGAGAGATCCTTGACTTGGCCATAGTCACATGGATTATAAGTTTAAAAGGCAAGATTTGAACACATGTCTTTCTGACTCAGAATTCAGCATTCTAATCCATTATGCAGTGTCTCATGAGGTAGGGAGTATGATTTTCATTAGCCTTATTTTACAGATGGGAGAACAGAAGTTCAGAGAGGTTAAGACTTACATTTGGTCACAAAACTAGTAATTTAGAGTCAAAGTATCACAGAATCTGGATCTCTAGGTTCCAACTCTCGAATTAGCTCTATTGCACCATGACCTCTTGACAGGATGCACAAGACTACCATTAATCACTCTGTTGGGTTAAGTTAGGGCATGGAAAGCTTCTGTTAAAGTGCTGGTATTTCACTGAAGAAGTCTATAACCCAGTGGGCCATTATCCTTTTTGAAGCTACCTCTTAGCTTAAATGAGTGAATCGGAGGAGCCATGGCAGAGAGAAGGCCCGTTGAGAAAAGGACCAAACTCTGAGACATTTGAATGGAGAGAGAAGTCTTGATTATGGAACATTCCCTTAGAGGGTAGGTCCTTTCTTACTAAATCTAAGGAAGAGGGATAGAAGAGGTAACTATGTTGTTGCTTTTTAAAGAAAATGCACATGAAAATATCGACCGGCTTCCATTTCAGCTTTTTTGGAGATCTCCAACTAGAATACTTCAACAGTTGCCTAATTAGCAAAAATAAGGTCTATTGAGGAGGTCTTAATTAATATAATTCTTTTAGTAGATCTAATAAAAATAAAGTCTATTAAATCAATACTATTTTTTTTGAAAATATAACACATTCTTCCATGTTTCCTCTCAAACCCTTATTCTGACTAGGCTCTACAAATGTCTTTTACTTTGATACTTTGAGAGCCAGCATGGCATAGATTAAAAAGTACTAGATGTAGATGAAGACAGGCATTTATTAAGTGACCATTGTGTGCCAGGTACTATGCTAAGCACTTCATGAATATTATCAAACATTTGTATTTTAATATTTAATTAAAAATTAGCATTTAAAATACTATTTTACAAATATTATCTCATTTGATATTTTTAACAACCCTGGGAGGTAGGTGCTATTTTTATCCCCATTTTATAGCTGAGAAAACTGAGGTTGACAGGGACTAAGCAACTTGCCTAGGGTCACACAACTAGTAAGTGTCTGAGGCTATATTTGAACTCTGATCTTCCTGATTCCTGACTCAAAGCTCTTTCCATTGAACCATCTAGTCAGTTGGAAGACTGGTTATATATCATACCTCTGATGTTTACTCTAGGTAAGTCATTTAACCTTTCTGAGCCTCAATTTTTTAATCTGTATGGTGCCTATAGTATCCACCTCACTAGGTTATTGTGAGGCTCATATGAGATAATGTATATAGAGAGCTTTACAAATGTTGACATGCCATGTAAATGTCAGTTATTATTATACTTACTTTGAAAGTAATGCTTTTGTCTCCATTGTTCCAGATGATGACCCTGCTATGACTATGTAATTCTTGCTCCCATCTCTCCATTAATTTTCTGTAGGTTATCTACCCAAATATGCTATATGCTTGCCTTGGGTTCTTTTTTTTTTGACAATTTTGATTCTGAATGTTGCGTATTCATTAATTTCAATTATATAAGATTTACCAAATAAAATCAAAAGTAAATACTTTTAAGTTTTAAAATGAAAATATTGATTACTTACAAATACATCACTACTACATTCCACATGTACAATGTATATGTTGCAAAGTTTTCAAGACTCTGAATGTTCAAGGTACATTACCTATGTGTGTCATATGCACACCAAGTTCACAGTTTCCAAATTTCTGTTCTCTTTGGCTAACTAAATTTAAGGTATCCCCTTTTACTCCTCATAACATAAGGCTGAAAGTTCCTCCATATGCCTGCTCCTTCTTTACACGCTACAAACAAGTGGTCTGTATTCAGAATTTCTTCTCCACTATCTACACTTTACGACCACTTTTCCACTCCTAACTGAATCTCCTGATTCTGAGGACCAACAGAAAGTGAAGCCTCATGGGAATCTGTTGCACTTTGCCAGACGTAGACGATATGTTGACTTGTTTTGCGTAGTTGTATTTCTCCACTGGGAGGGAGGGTTCTATTTAGAGATTGAGGTAATTCATTGCATCATTGGGAAGTGATAGTGATATAAAAATAAAGAGATCCAGAAAACACTTATTTAGACTTAAAAGAAAAAGAAACTCAGATACTTTGCCTTGGGTTCTTTTAACTTTTTGTAGTCACTAGTGAAGTGTTGAACTGTCTGTTACCCTTCACTCTCACTACCAATATCTAAGTATCTAAAATACACCAGTACTTGGGACAAGCACACTGTGGAAGAGTTTGGGGGGCAGGGAAGATGAGTTTAAGGGGAAAAGAGTGGATTATACCTGATTAGTAATTATAGCTTACAGGTATATAGTGCTTTCAGGTTTATAAAGGACTTTCTTCACAACCATCCATTACATAGACCAAATATTGATGTATCCATTTTACACATGGAGCACATTGATACTCACAGGTGCAAAATGACTTCCTACACTGTATCCTATTGGATTCAAACTTAGGTCTTTAGACTCAAAGACTCCAAGTTTTTTGGGAACTCTTACTCTCTTAGGAACATGTATAATCTAATTCTAGCCCACGTAGCTCTCCTCACTGCCACTGATGATTTAGATCTATCTTTCTCCTTCAGGCTTCCAGTAATACCTATGATGGATGAGAGGTGATTCTTCAATGCTGTGTTTGAACCCTTATTGGTAGGCTTTCTCCCAAGATTATCTGTTCAGAATCAGTTTAGTCTCTTCAACTGTAAATAGCTCTTAGACAGGAGTATTTAATAAGGTTGTATAGTAAGAGCAGTTGGTCAAACATTTCCCCAAAGAGAGATACAGCCTCCTACAATTATGTACGGTGTCCAGGGGAAAGTGGACTCAAGCTTTGAGAGCACACATGGCAAAGGAGTGACTCATAGCTTTTGGCTTCTGGAAGTCCTTTTCTCCTATTCACGCGGTATTCAAGAAGTCTCCCTTTGCATAGTAAATCTGTATCCCTCTTTCTTTGGCTCCTGACATAGACACAGCTGATTTTCAGACGTAACTAGGGCATTGTTGGGAAGAAAGGAAGTCCAACATCCTATGGACTCTTAGCTTAGATACTTGCAACATTCTTCTCAAACAGCTAGGTTGGCATAGTGGATAGAGAGCTAGTCTTGGAGTTAGGAAGACCTGAGTTCAAATTTAGCTCAAGACACTAGCTATATGATCCTGAGCAAATCCCATAACTTCTGTTTGCATCACTTTTCTCAAGTATAAAATAGGGATAATAACAGCATCCACCCCACAGGGTGGTTGTGAGGATCAAATGAGATAATACTTGTAAAGTGCTGAGCACAAGACCTGGCACACAGTAGGCTCTCTCCGTGTAAATGGTTATTCCCTTCCTCCTTCTCCATTTAAGGGGCATGGAGGGAAGGGGAACTTGGCCAAGGCTGAGGCCTCTCCTCCTCTCTATCTCCCACTTCAGATAGTTCTTCCTCAAGGGTACTGCAAAGTCATACTTGCTCCAACTTCCGGAATGAATGGGTTCTAACTAGTTCGGTAATTTGTAGAAGATTCTTTGGGGTGGCCAAATTTCCTTAGCCCACCTGAACGTAATTCTTGTGCGAAGTAACTAAAGTTTCAAGGACTTTTCCCACACTTAGCTAAGACCAATGAGTGAAAATGATTGATTGGCCATCTCGCCACTTGTCACAGTGGGGTGGAGTTGAGTAAGTCAAATCACCAACCCCTAAATTAGTCCAATCCCTTTATTTTTCAGACAGAAAACTCAGGCCCACAGTGGTTAAGTACCTTGCCCAAGGTCACACATATTGAAATAATCCAAGCTGGGATTTGAACCCGATTCCCCTGACTTCAGCTCCATCACTCTTTTCCCACCACATAGCCTCTCTCAAGCAGAGAGTAGAGCTGTTCCACAAGTCAGTTGGAATATGGCTTTTTCCATAATGTCACATTCTGTAATTGTTCCCCCATTGCACCCATCATCCATCCGCCCAAAATGATCACATTCACATCATTAAGCATTTGGTATAATTGGAATGGAGCAAAACACAAATGTCTGCTTCTTAGACAATAAACATTTCTACTTTGCCTTAATGTTTATTGTGACTGATAGTTATAATTACCTAGTGACTGAATAAACCTCGTCAACATGTTATTTAAAAAAGGCCTGGCTCCCGAGATGAGCTGCTGGATGCCAAGTTTGTACCCAAAGGATGTATTTTTCAAGTGGCCTTATTATAACATCCTCTCTGTAACCCCACTGATGTGTGGGAAGCCTGGGAACAGCTGCTCTGCTGAAACTCTAATTATGAGGGTGAAATTAGGCATTTTGACTCTGTATCAAGAAGGAAGACCTGAAGGGACCTCAGTAGAGCTGCCTGTTTTCCATTTACTTTTACAAAATTCAATGGGAAAAAAAAAACATATCAGAGATGAAAGTGGCCTCAGAAGTCATTTAGTTTAACTTGAATGTAAACAAGGATCACCTCTACAATATATCTGGCAAGTGGTCATTTAGTCTTTGCCTTTAGAACTCCAATGAGGGTAAACCCCAAACCTTGCAGACAGACCATTTCATTTTGAGGTTGCTCTTATTGTTAGTAAGTTTTCCTTATCTCCAGCCTAAGCTTGCCTTCTTGCAACTACCAGTCATATTATTTTTGCCCAGATGACCCCTAAATCTATATATCCAACCTTAATCTCTCCTCAAAACATTGGTCCTACTTCATTTATTCATTCAAGAAACATTTATTGAACACCTTCATGTCCAAGGCACTATGCTAGGTGCTGGGGATTCAAAGAAACAAAATGAAGCTTCATGAAAGCTTCATTAAAGTGTGAGCTTGTATTTCTACATCACTACAACAGAATGGTGAGTGAAAGGAATTTGTTCCAATGGCCACAAAAGTGGCTGAAGCAGATGCTATGAAGCTCTTAGAGCTTTGTCAGATATTGAAGATGCCAAGGTCATCCACTGTACTCTGGGTCATCGCCAATCGTCTTGACTTTTGTCCTGCCCCTGGCCTTTGATAACTGGAAGAGAGAGTGAAGCTGATGACTTTGTGCAACTCGGCCTCTTTTAAATCTAATTCATACGCAAGTCAAGGCATCACCCATCATCCACTATTTTCCTCCAGCATCATGATGTCATTGGTCCCCTTTGAAAACTAAGGGTGAACAAAAACCTGCCTATTGGACATCTTCATGTGATATCTCATGGGAAATTAAAATTCAGGATGTTCAAAATGGAACTCATTATCTCCTCCCCCCTCTTTTTATCTAACCCTGCTCTAAACTTCCATGTTTCTATCTAAGATATTATCCTCTTTTTAGTAATAATAATAGCAAACATTTATATAGTACTTACTATATGCCAGGCACTGTGCTAAGTGCTATACAATTATCATCTCATTTTATCCTTGCAAAAACCCTCAGTTAGGTGCTATATTTCTTCCATTTTATAGATGAGGTAACTGAGGCAAACAGAGGTTAAGCAACTTGCCCAGGCTCACACAGCTGGTAAATGTCTGAGACCAGAATTGAACTTAGGTCTTCCTGACTACAGGCATGACACTCCATCTACTGTAGTCACTAATCTTCACAACCCCAGAGTCATTCTTGACTCTTCTCTTGCCCACTGTACTTGATAAGTTGCCCAATCTTGTCCATTATAATTCCATGGCAAATCTTGCACCCTTTCCTTCGTGTAGAAAAGTAGTTACCTTTGCATTCACAAGTTCTGTCACTGAGTATCAGGACTCGATCACTATCTGCAAAGATGACAGGAAGCATCACAACTGCAGTGCCCCAAAATGAAACTAAAGTTCAATCTGATCCCAAGTCTATAAAGGCTCCCTGGGAAAGCAGGAAGAACATGATTCCCACCCCATGTAAGAGATGGGAGTTGAGTCTAAACCTACAAGACCCCATGGAGCCATCTCCAGTTGTCTTGATCTATATCTGGCCCCTGGACCTGGATGGCTTGGGAAGAGAAAGTGAGGCTGGTGACTTTGCACTTTCACTTGCAAGTCATGGCATTGTCTTCCTGATGTCATGGTTCTCTTCAAGAACGAAGGACAAACCACAACCACAACAAGACCAAATAAGCTTCAACTCAAAAAGCTTCATAGAAGTCTCCACTGTGACTTCTCACTCAGCTCAGAGACATAAAAGGAAGTGAAAGTTTATCTACAGAATAGTGAAACTGATCTCAAGAATCAGCATGGCTAAGAGATGACTATTCTGACCAGGAAAGCATGCTTTTACTGCTGGCCCCAGAGTGTAATTCAGGATCAGACCAATAGAAGATGGAGGAACCAGGGCAGTGGAAAGACAAGTCAGAAGATGGCCTTTAGGAAGTAAGATGAAATGAACTCAATTGACTATTACTGTAGTTGTTGAGATCAATGAGAGAATTCAAGGAGGTTGAACGTGTCATGCAGCCTCTTGGAATCATATGATATTTAGTAGATGAGAACTTATCATCTTTCTTCATCCTTTTCCCCTATTTTCCTAGTGAAGTAAATGACTTTAGTTAACCTTCCCAACTTGCAGATTTGTAATCTAATTTGGATAATTTCCAGGTGAATTGTAATAAATCTTGTTTTTGTGAGTACTGAGATCCCTCTACAATAACCTCTATTGCCCTCTTCTTTCTCTGGCCCCAAGATGGCATAATATTCTTTGAAGATACATAAAACCCATAGTTCAAGATCTAATCATTGAGTGGACCTCAGATCCTTTCTAGGGAGACGTCCAAGGTGGTAACTACTGTTATGCTCTTCTCCTTGAAGTTTTAACATGGGGTGGGGTGGTGGACTGGGTTGGGGGGAGGTTCATACAAGCCAATGTCAGTGTCTTTTCTACTACCCTGCTGGAGGACCTCATACTTTCCTCCCGACTTTGATGACCTCCAAATTTGAAGGAAATGAAAAGGAGAACATTTTACAAGAAATTCCGTGTCATAGGCCACATTTACACTCTCCCATTTTTCTGCAATTTGAATTATCTAAGGACCCCAAAAATAATCTTTCCCCATCATGACCCATGACCAACCCCAGGTACTTCTGAGATTAAGAGTTAATCCTATATTTTATAGATCATACTTAAGTTTGGAATTCTTCATTTTATGATGATGTCATTTAGACTAGTAACTCTTTAGTAGCAGGGCATGCTTTAAATGATTCAAGGTAAATATCAAGAGTTCAAGGGAAGCAGGTAGCCCAGTGTAATCCAGAGTTCCCTTTTCCAGGCACTAACAAATCACATAAGATAATAGGTTTGCAATATTTAAAGGTGGAAGGTATCTCAAATGTAATGTAGTCCAGCTCCATCCATTTTTATTGTAATAAATGCAATTCTTTTACATGTGAAATTTTTTTAAATGTGGATTTCATAGATTGCAAATCATAATAGGATTGAAATTGGGTTTTGATGTGTTTCTAATTTAATCATTTGGATTAAAATGATATCAGTGTTACAAGGGACAGGGTGTCATTAATGGGGAAAAGGAGTTCTGCCTGTGCAGAGTAGTTATATAATTTGATAGTTTATCTTTTGGATTTCCTGATGTTCTCACCATGGACTATTAAAATGGGAAAGTCAAGCATTGAATAATTCAGACTCTTGCATCCAAAATGCAATGGATTTTGTTGAGGATATGAACTAACAAGCCATATAACCCTAGGGAATTCATTGTTCATGTATTCATTCATCAAATATTTCTCGAGACATCAGAAAGATGACTTTATAGTTAGAAATAAACATTTTTTTTGTGATTGAATACAGTGCTGTATGAGAAAGAACACTGGCCTAGGAGTCAGGAGACCCATGTTCTAATCTTGATTCTGCCGTTAATTGGCTGTGTGAGTAAGTTGTAGCTTCTCTAGGTCTCATTTTCTTATCTATAAAAAGAGGAGGTTGGACTAAATGACCTCGGAGAACTCTTCAGGCTTTAAATATCTATCATTTCTATAGTCTTTCTAAATAATGTATCAAATCAATCAATCAATCATTTGTTAAGCACCCACTATGTGCAGGCATTATGCTAGGCACTGAATATACAAAGATAAAGGAAAACAGTCCCTGCACCCAAAGAGCTTACATTCTAATGTGGGAGACGTGGATGTGTGTGTGTGTGTGTATGTATGTATGTATGGCCTGATCCTGAATTACATTCTGGGGCCAGCAGTAAAGGCATGCTTCCCTTTTATATACCCCATATAAAAACAAGATAATCTTGGAGGGGGAGGTAGCAGCATGTTGTCAGGATCAGGAGAAGCTTCCTTAAGAAGGTAGATGAGCTGAGCTGAGTCTTAAAGAAGAAAAGTGATTCTAAGCAGTGGAGAGAAAAGGGGGAACGATCTAGACATGGGAGATATAGCCCTTTAGACTTAAATGCTTTGAGTTCCATTTGTCATCTAAACACAAGAATCCTAACTATAAATCTGGAATTCGTCACTCATCCCTCAAAGCTCCTCAAACCTCATAATGTAGGTAGTCCACATTCTTTTACCCACATTTAAAGATGAAGCATGTGAGGTTTAGAAAGGTTGAATGACTTGCCCAAGGTCATATACACTGTAAGTGGTGGAGAAAGGAGAATACATTTCTCAGTCTCAACTGAATGTTGTGAATGTCCATTTGACTGAAAAAAGATGGTTAGATGATGACTACTTACCTTTACCAAGAGTTAGCCTTAATCCTTATCTAGCAGGTATGTTTATACATTCTATGAAGTGCTAGGGGAAGCTGAAAGGCTTGGATGGGGGAGGAATAAAAGATAATAATTGGCCTGGATATGATCTTTCAAGAGCTTTAGGAAGAAATTGCTTTTTGGTCTGGGGACAGAACAGATTGTCCTTATCTTTTGTATCAGGGGAAACTCTTTCCCCTAATCACTACATGACATCTCCTGGACACCATGTTAAGCCTAGTAAGGAGAGAAGGAGAGAGGGAGAGATTTTTACCTCGGTAAGTAGGCTAATCTGGAAAGACCCAGTATGCACAGTATGGGTTGGACAGCTATAGTGTTCTTAGGGCAGAAGAGGGACAAGGATTTTTGAGCAACTAAAAGGTACAGGGAGGCAGTTATCCTGCTTTAACTTTGATCCCACAGAGAACCTAGCAAGAGAGTATGAGTGGCTCAATGCAATTCATCACCATGACTGGGGGAAAAATCATCATGACAATATAGCCAAGATAATAGTATCATGGTTTTTATATAAATTCATGTACCTTATATAAAAAAAAGTTTTAAATCAGGCTGACCGAAAGATAGTATTTTTTCCCCCTTGAGAGAAATAGGGAAGTTATGAAGAGTTGGTTGAGGGGTAAAAGTAATATGCTTTGTTTTTGGACACAATGAGCCTTAGAAATCCATGGAACAACCAAGTGGATGCCCATAGTAGACTATTCAATAGATGGTTGACAATAAAGGACTAGAATTCAGGAGAGGAATAAGGGATGAATATGCAGATTGGGGAGTCATATACACGGAGATGATAACTGAATCCATAGGAACTGATGAGAATGCCAAGAGAAAAGATGTGAGAGATAAGAGAAGAGGGCCCAGGAAAGGGCAGCTAAGGGGTGGTGGTGTGTACATGTAAGCATCATGGGCTGGAACATGAATGGTAATCCTCTGAAAAAGATTGAGAAGAAATACTCAGAAAGGTAGAAAGTGGGCCAGGAAACAGTGGTATTACTGAAATACGGTGAGGAGGGAATGTCTAGGATGAGAGTGTAACACATGATAATTGCTGGCTTGTGTCTGTCTTCATCTTTCCCTTGCACGCATTCCCTGGCATCATCTTTTATCTTGGTTTTGGATCCTCTATTAGACTATAAGCTATTTGTATTTTGGCTTATTTCCCTGGTATTGCACCACAGCACCTACTGCAGTGCCCTGACTATCATGGGTACTCAATTAATTATTCTGACTGTTTGACATTCTGAAAGCAAACATATTTTTAAGGCTTCAACTCATGTTGAGCAAAATATGGCATGCCTGCTAATTATAAAATCCAAGTTAATTTACTGGGCTAGATAATAAGAATAGTTCACATCTACAAAGTACTTTACAGTTTACAATGCAGTTTTTTATAATAACTTTGTGAGGTAGGTAGTGCCATTATTATATCTCCATTTCACAGATGAAACAATCAAGGCTCCAATAGGTTAAACTGCTTGTCCAAGGTCACAGGGATAGTGGCAAAGTTAGAATTCCAACAAAGGCCATCTGACTTCAAGTTGTTTATAACATATTATCTTTCTTGTTAACGTTCCATCGACCAGATACATGATTCTCTAATGATGCCACTGTGGATGAAGACAGACACAAAATTAGGAGAATAAACCCCCCTAAAAATACTTTAAAAATGCCCCAAATGGCTTTCAATCTTGCCATGTGACACAGAATATAAGTTAACTCTATTTGGAAAATAATGTACTATGTTAGAGATGGGAACCAGATTTAGAGAATCTAGTTTCTAGGCCTCATTCTACCTTGCAATAAGTTATGGAGTAGAGAGGAGGCTGGATTTGGAGTTAGGATGCTTAGGTATGAGACTTTGTTAAAATCTGGGGTCTTCTACTTTTTCCATGTCACTCAGAGGAAGTTATTTTACTTCTCTAAGCCTGTTTCCTTATTTGTAAAATGAGAGAGTTGGAATAGATGAAATCTAAGATGCTTTTCAGCTCTAAATCTATCACACTATGTGACCCCAGGAAAATAAATTAGGTTCTATGAGCCTCACTTTCCTCATCTGTAAAATGGGGCTAATAACCTATTTAAATTATCTATTTCATGGGGCTGCTGAGATGAGATGAGATCATGGGTATGAAAGCATTTTGTAACTATAAAGAAATATTAGTATATCTTCAAAACATGAATATTGAATAAGAGTGTGAAATTCATTAATAGTTTATGACTCAACTTGTAAATAGGAAGAAAAATAGATAAAGCATTTATTACACTCTCACTATGTTCTAAGCAAGATTAAAAATAAAGGCAAGTTGAGACAGTTCTCCACCCTCAAAATGTTTACATTCTAAAAGGGCTAGACAGCACATAGCAGGGTATGGAGATGGTGAGTTCTATGGAGGTCTATTTTCTGGGCAATATTGGGTGAAAGCTCACCTATCAGAGGCTGGAGTTCCAGGGTTCTCCCAGCATTTGGAAACAGTTCTTGATAGAAGGGCAATTCAGGAGACTTATTTTCCATGTCTCATGTTGCTTTTATAAATTTTCTTCTGTCTATATTTAGGAATGTACTAGAACCAGCTTAGAATTAGGGTTAGAAACAGAAGACTCAGGAGAATAAAATCACCACCAGACTAGAGGCTAATAAATAACAATATTAATTTAATAACCAATGATTAAATAATCATTATGGATAATACTATTTAATAAATAGAGTCCTATTGCTTAATAATTAAATATTGCTTAATAAAAGTTATTATAAGTAGCATTTAAATAGCTATTCAAGTTTTGCAAAGTGCTTTACAACCATTAACTTATTTGAACCTCACAATATTATTCCTTCTTGTATCTCATGTAGCATTTTGTCTGATCCCTCTTGGAGTTTGTGCGCGTCCTGAGTTCAGGGCCTTTAACTTGTCTGAACTTTATGTCTTCCCTGGCGCATAGCCCAGGATCCTGCATACAGTGGGAGGTTAATAAAGTTTTGCTGAATGAATGAATCAACTGTTAAACCGTACTTCCCTTCTGAATCTTGTTCCTCTTCTTTATTTTTTCCTTAATATTTTATTTTAGTCTTCTCCTCTCTTTGTCTTGCTGTTCCTTTTATCTTCTCATTTTCTTTCTGCTGAATAAACAAATAAGCAGGTGAAAAAGGTTCCTTGTGGATTGATTCTGTCAGCAGTCAGGGCCACGAAGCTGCCAATCACCTGGCATCCCCCCTCTTCCGCTATAACCTATCCCAGGTTTTTTGTCCAGAATTATCTGTCAATCTGCGTCATTTGTAACTCTTCTTCACTCCCATTTCTTCCATCTACCATGGTGTTTTAATCATTCACCTCAAGGTCATGGTTAAACAAAGAGTTTATTAGTAAAAACGGGACAAAAAAAGCAGCAACTAGCTACTTGTACCATAGCATGTAACGTTGTACACATCTCCCAGCTCTGGTCTCTCAGTCACCTCCTCCCCTTAAGTTGGAGTCTGTGTCTACTTCCGTCAATTCTGCCAGATATGACAAGGAGAAAAAAGGAACTTCATCTGTTTAACAAAATACCCTCTACCTTTTTCCAGTGCAGGTGTGGGGTTGAGGGTAAGGGTGGGTGACAGCTGTCACTCGTGATGCTTGCTAGAGTCACATAGGAGATGATCGTAGTCATTCTGGTAATTTAGTAAATACTGGACTGCTTGCCCACTAGTGATGCTGCCATTTCTTTGACAGAAGATCAGGATTGCCACTTCCAGAAACCTGGGAATATAGCTTCAAGACCTGTCTATCCTTACAACTTCAGCACTGAAAAGAGGGGTTGCTCACATGTCCCAGAAGCTGATGCTCACAGGGTACCATCTGATAGTGACATAGTCTGACTTCATTTCCATCTGTCCCTCAAACTCCATGGCCAATAGCGTGCATGTGTCTTGCATCATGTTTGTAAATCAGTTCAGTCCAAACTGTGTTAGTAATAAAATGTATTAGAAACTGTCCTGGTCCTGGTACCTTTGGAAACACTCTCTCCAGGGGGCATATTCTCTACATTTTCAAAAGCAGCAGATGTCTTTGAAGGGGCATGAGCTCATTCAAGCCTCAGTAATACTCTTTAACACTCAGTATAAGTGATCAGTTTTGCATGTCCACTAAAGCTTCATCTTTTTGCACTAATGTTCCCTTGAAAAAGGCTGGTAAATGACAGAAATAGCAGAAATTTAAAGAGACCATAGACCAATTAGCTTAAGTGTAAAATTCAATTGCATTGAGCAGTTTGAATTTATTTTGCAAATCCTGGCAAATGATCTTAATCGTGGATGTGGTTTTAGATTTTTACCAGGAGTTAATTATTTTCTCAGCTATCACCAGGGACTACAGAGAGAGAAGAGTCATATCTGAACGGTATGTGAGCATGTGTGCATGTGTATGTGCATGTTTGTATGTGTATGTGTGTATGTATACAGAAGTCCTCCGGAGAAGTGAGGCCTTTCTCAATTATATCTCATTGCCATTTTATATAATATTTGGTACCATATAGTATTGTTTTAAGTACTATATTTGCCTTATATTAAGTATTTTAATAGAAGGTTAAGATAGAGGCTGCTATGTGGCACAGCAGATAGAACACTGGACATGGAGTCAGGAAGACCTGAATTCAAATTCAGCCTCAGTCACTTTCTTAGCTGAGGTGCCAGTCATCTTGACCTTGTCTTGCCACAGGACTTTGATGACTCTTGAGGAGAGAGAAAGACTGACAACTTTACATAGCTCTGTCTCACTTAAATCCAATTCACCCATCAGGAGATATCATTGGCCTCCTTTGAGAATGAAGGATGAACAACAACAACAATGACTCTGGGCAAATCACCGAACCTCTCTCTGTTTCAGTTTCCTCATCTATGAAATGGGGATAATAACAATTCCTGCCTTGCAGAGTTGTTGTGAAGATACAATGAGATAATAATCATAAAATGCTTTGCAAACCTTAAAGAGTATACAAATGCCAGCTGTTATTACTAAAAAAGTGTTTTATCATAGGGCTTTTATATTTAGATAGAGCTTCTTCAAATGACCCTACCCATGGATTATAGGATCATACATTTAGTCCATCACTCCACTTTACAGATGAGGAAACTGAGGCCTTGACTCAAGGTCACAAGGTAGTAAGCCTCTGAGACAGGATTTGAATTCAGGGCCCCAGACTCAAGAGTCAGTACTGAAAAACCTTAGCATGCTCCGAAGTCTCATCAATGAAAGCCATTATCTCAACAGTCTACCTTGGTAAAGCAAAGTAGGTGCAAAATACTTCTGGCTCAGACTATAACCTAGAATTAGGCAGGCAGTTCACTGAATTGATCCATCAGTATGTACATTTTGGACAGACGCTACATGTGGACAATTGGTATCACATTAATTTCCAAGTATATCCCTTCTCTATACAGGGAGTAACCCCTTGTAATAAAGATCAAAAAAGGAGAAAGAAAACCCATTTCAACCAAACCAGTCAGCATGTTGATTGTATCTGACAGTATATGCAAAATTTCATGCCCCTTGTCCCCCATATCTACAAAGAAGAGAAGGAGCTGCATTTTCTCACTTCTACTCTCTAGTCATACATGCTTGGTCATTAAAATTACACACTGTTCCGTTTTGATTTTTGGGCTTTCCATTTTCATTCTTGTTATTGTATGTATTGTTTTCCTTGTTTTGCTTAATTTATTCTGCAACAATTCATTTCAACAGTTTTCCCATGCTTCTTGGAATTTTTCATGTTTGTTATTTCTTATGGTACAGTAATATTCTTCTTCATTCAGGTACCACCATTTATTTAGGCAGTTGCTGGGCACCTTTTATTTCTAGTTCTTTATTAACATAGGAAGTGTGACCCTGTTTTCTCTGCTTGTGACATGCCTTTCCAGCTTTAGCCTGACCCAGTGTGTGCCACTGAACAATGGCACCACCATGATGCCCCTCCTGATGTTCAGCACTCTTCATCCTTGATTTGCCATCGCAACTCCTCCTCTCCTATGCATTGCCATTGCTTTCATTTTTTATCTGGTACATTTCACTCCAGTTCTGAACTCTGTGTTGTGACTTTGTTGAGTTTACCTGCTCCTGCCTCCCAGCTTTCTTGCATTGTTTAATGGTTTGGTTTAACATTTTTGATTTTGTACTCAGATTAACCCTACCATGAGAGCTCAGCAGGAAGGGAGAGAAATGACTTATTTAGGAGGAGCACTTATTGTACTGTGTTGGTGGAGAGATAGGGAAATGGTGGATAGATGTCTGAGGAAACCAGATGTAGAGGTGAGAGTTGGCAGATTCTTGTATAGAAAAATAGAAGCTAAACAACCAGAGTTTTCAGATGTTAGAGCACAAAGCTAAGAAAAGGAAAAAAAAAAAGAAGAAAAATGACTCCTGCTTTCCTTTATAGTAAGACCATGAAAAATACTTTTGGGGTATTGGGACAAAAGGGAACAATGAAAGTCAGTTTATCATCCAGAATATTCCCACAAAAGGAAATACAGTGGAGAACAGATTTTAGGACTGATTTAGACCCCATAGATATCAGATTATATCTCTTGTCCTGACAGATACACTGATAACCTTTCAACACTTCATGAATGATGTCCTAACCAACCTTCTATATCAATTGGTTGCTGTATATCTGGATGACACTGTTATATTTTCACACCATGAGCTAGGATGTGTTTTCCTCTGGAGGCAAGTGTTAACCTATTGTTTCTTTTGCAAATCTGATAAATGGGTCCATTTGGGGGAATTCATTCTGGGCCAGGTGGGTTGCAAATAAATATGGACTTTCTAGGCCTCATTTTCTTCATTTATAAAATGATGGCATTGGACTAGATGATCTCTCAAGCCCCTTCCAACTCTTAGTCCAAAGGAGGGTCAGGAGGCATCTTCTTTGTATGGGGAGCTGACCTGTAGGTTGGTTATTCTAATTGGACAGTGAGGCACAAAGGAAAGACCAGGGGATTTGAAGTCAGTGAACCTAAGTTCCAATGGTGACTTGGCTAACTGTGTGACCTTGGACAACCCACTTTAACCAATCTGGTTCTCAGTTTCTTCATCCATAAATGGAAGAGTTTAGACTAGATCAGATACAAGGTTAAGAACCTTGTATCTATGAATTTTTAAAAATTGAATTTGATAACTGTTCTATATAATTTGTTTCTTTTGTAATCTATGCATTTTATGCATTTAGGTGTATTATTTTATGCATTTAAAAACATTATTCTGTGACCAGGTCCATAGACTTCACCAGACTGTCCAAGGGCTCCATGACAACAGCAACAAAAAGTTAAGAACTCATGGACTAGGTGATGTCTAAGATCTAAATCTTTGATTCTATGGCATGAAAACTTGTAGGAGAAGAAAGACAGGTAGACTTCAGTCAAATAAATGGCTATTTAAAAGGAGTCATGAGTTCAACTTAGTTGTTGGATTATTAGTGATCTTATTTCCCCAAATGGTTTCTATGGACACTTTTCTAGGGCAAACATAAAACTGGCCAGCACTTTTGGTTCAGAGAATTTGGTTATGTGTACTCCATATACAGTTAGCTGAGAGGCAGCAGATGTTCCCAAGAGTCATTGGGAGGAGAGGAAGCTAGCAGTCAAGAAGATTGAGTATGGAGGTAGGAGATTTACAGTTTTTGTTTTACTTTCAAGCTTGATTTATTGATTTATGTGCCTCATACAGATGAGCCCAAGACATGAAAACACACTCAGAACATTACAAAATATTATTTTGCCTTGGGATAATCCATAAAAATGTCATTCAAGGTTATCATTAGCAATTACAAATGATTACAGAAGGTTTGTTTTGGTCAGTCATTGGTCTCATCTAATGTAAAGATAAATTGGGAATGACTTGCTCTCCCCGTTCATTATATTTCTCTTTGTAAAATACCTTTGTTCTTCTGGGATTGATTTATAGACCTCCTTTCCTTTTAGATGATGTGAAGTGGAAGTAACCAAGGTTGCATGTCTACACACATAAATGATTTTAGTTCTTTTAGTTTAAAAAAAATCTTTCAGAGAAAAAGAATGTTTATAAAGTAAAAAACAAAAAACAAAAACTTAAAACATGGTGCCAAAAGAAAAAATCAACCCAAACCCAACAGCCATGCTTTTGTCACTTGAAAAAACTTTTAAAAAAATTTAAATTCTTATGTGTAGGCACAGCCTTTGCCTTAAAATGTAATCAGTTTTTAGAAATGACAGCCATGATTACTTTTCAATAAAACATGTTCCCGCACCTTAGCAAATGAGTGCCTAATGCTCTATGAATATGACATTAGTGGAGGAATTGAAAAATAAACATCATCATCAGCTTAACTACCAAAGTCATAAATGCATAGTGGAAATTAATGGGATTAAATACCATATGATGGGTGAACACAGAATTTTTCCTGGATTTGACTGGTCTACATTTCAGACAATTTAAAGGAGAGGTAGCATGGTAGAGTGGGAGTAATGATGAACCTGAATTCATGTCCTACCTCTGCCTCATTATCTATTTGTTCTTGGGCAAGTCATTTGACCCCTTTGGGTCTCAGTTTCCTCTTCTACAAAATGGGGGGATGGGGAGACTAGGCTAAAGTCCCTTCCAGCTCTTGGTTTATGATCCTTTGAACCTTGACTCCTTCATTGTCCCATCATGGATTTCTATACTCTTTTTGACAAGTTACATGCAACTCGTTTTCTAAGCAATTGTGGTTATAATTTGCTCATAGCATCACACAGCAAGAGCTGCAAGGGACCTCAGAAATCATTTAATCCAGTCCTTTTGTTTTACTGATGAAGAAATGACAGCCTAGGGACAGTTAAGTGACTTAAAGGAAACAAATGTCAGAGAAAGGACTTGAACCCAGGTTCAGCGAGGTGGCATGGTAGATTCAGGCTTAGATTCAGGAAGACCTGAGTTTGAATCTGACCTTAGATACTCACTAGCTATGTGACCTGGCCAGCAGTCACTTAACACCATTTGCCTCAGTTTCTTCATCTGTAAAATGAGCTGGAGAAGAAAATGCCAAACCACTCTGGTATCTTTGCCAAGAAAACCCCAAATCGGTCAGGTAGAGTCAGACATGCCTGAAACAATTGAATAACAACAACAGCCTCTGACTCTAGAGCCAGTTCTTTCCACTGTATCTCCACTGCCTGAGACTGAAAGGCTCTTCATCTGGAGAATTTTCAATTTGTTTGAACAAGATAAGCCTGAATTTTTAACATTGAAATCATGGAATCATAGAAATACAGAATTAGAAGAGTCTTCAGAAGCCATCTAGATCAATCCCCAAGTATGAATCCTGTCTATAACTTTCCTGCTAAGTGGTCACCTAGGACCCTGTTTGAAGATCCTTAATGATGGGGATTTCACTGCATATTTCTAATCCACCTGTGTAGAGGGTGTCCCAGAAGTATTAGTGCAGTTTTAAGCTGTTAAAGCTTTGTACTTTGAAATGGACATTAGCATTAAATGAACTTCAAAATTGGATTTGGAAGGGAGGAGGTAGGGAGATAAAGGATAACATTTTATAAAACCTAAGTAAGCTACTCTACTTTGCTTAAAATACTAAAAAAATTACCACATCTCAAACTTTTCTGGGCAGACAGCAAGATGGAAAATGTTCTCTTTCTGATTCACTTATTGGCCTGATATAGTGAATTATGAGAGCCTTAGGAATGATTTAGTGAGTTAGAATGCCTACTCTGAGTTCTAAAAATGGGAAATATAGTCTGAAACCATCTGAAGGATTCACAAAAAATTACTCCATAAATCTTTGAAATATTTAACATCCATGGGAAAACATCCAAAAAATATGTTCAGCATACATTAGTGTTTCATTTTGAGAAAACAAAGGTTCCTTGGATTTCTCAATTTAACCAATTATTTTAACTCAGCAGGCAGATAATCTACAGCCAATTCTAAATCATCTATTGTAACAGGGAACAGGGAGTGCATGAATAAATGAGATGTCCTCTTTAATGTTCAGTCCTTAGAATCTGGAGACAATACTACTGCCAAACAGTTAATAGGACATATGTTTTAAGGTTTTCTTTTCCTCTAGTAGTGGTGATAGGTTTATATAGAAACATCCACACTCTCTTGCCCCAGCTTGAATCCTTGAATCTTTTGTGAGATGATTGTTTGGGATTAGGACCATAGACTGTACCTATGAAACAGTTTTCTATTATGCAGAGTTCCCAAGCATTCAAATTCTTTTTTTTTTTTCAGTGAGGTAATTGGGGTTAAGTGACTTGCTCAGGGTCACACAGCTAGTAAGTGTCAAGTGTTTGGTCTGAGACCGGATTTGAACTCAGGTCCTCCTGACTCCAGGGCCGGTGCTCTATCCACTGTGCCATCTAGCTGCCCCAAGCATTCAAATTCTTATTTGATGTTCAAAGACCTTGAGAGTCTTGTGCCACAGGTAACACTGTCCCACCTCTCCAGGCTCATTTTATACTACTCTGTCCAATGTGTTCTAGACACCAGCCAAACTGGACTATCCATTACTCTTTATACATTACCTACATTTTTCTACCATTTTCTACCATTTGCTCATATTGTTCCTTAGTTAGGCCTGGAAAAACTTTCCCTGCTCCTCTTCACCTGGTGAGTTCCTACCCATTCTTTAAAGCCTAAGTAAAGGATAGCTCCTCAGGAATCTTTCCCTCATCTTGCTATTCAGTAATGGTCTCTGCTCTTCGACCTCACCTGGCACTTTGCACCAATCTGTTGCACTTACATATATATATTTGATAATTATTTGACTATCAGCCTTGTTCCCCTGTTAGACTACAAATTTCATGAGGAACTTATATATAAGGCTATGTCTTATCTAAATTTTGTATCTTTCACAACACCTAGCAAGCACAACGCTCTGCATGCATTAGGCATTTAAATAATATTTATTGCTGGAAGAAACATTTTTCAGAGGGAATTAAACCCACCACATTGACTAAATTGGCACCACACTATAAACTTCTGCTCAAACTGGATGGTATAATGAGATCCTTAGAAAGTTTAAAGAAGTTAACTTTAAGAAAAGCATTTTAACTTCCTGCATTATCAATGCTTTCATGAGGAGTACTTTAAAAATGATTAAAAGTGGATAAATTGCACCATGCTATCAAAGGAGCCAATAATTCACAGGATCACAGGATTTAAAACTTAAAGGTCCTTGGATTCCAAACCAGCATTTTACTCCACACCTGGATTCATCATGCCAGCTAGGAAGGACTAGGGATGGTTTCTTGTTTTGTTTTGGCTCTTAAGGTACTCTTCCTTCTCATTATTATCATAATTAACCCTTGAAAAACTTGTCTACACTCACTGCATCCATTTTTTCTCATTTTGCTTATTCCTCAGCTCTCTGCAATCTAGTTTCTGATCTCATCACTTCACTGAAATTGCTCTCTCCAAAGTTATCGATAATTTCTCAGATGATCTTTTCCTAGCCCTCATCATTTTTGACTTATCTGCTGCTTGTGACACTCTTGACCAGGCCTTCTTCCTAGGTACTCTCTCTTCTCTGAGTTTTCATGACATTACTCTCTTCTGGTTCCCTTCTACCTGGTTTTCCCCCTCCTGATTTTTCCCCCTCAGTCTCCATTGTTGGCTCATCATCCATATCATGCCCCTCTAACTATGGGTCTTCCCCAAGGTTCTGTCTTACTCCTTGTTTTCTGCACTCTGCATTTTCTCTTTTGGTAATTTCATTAGTTTCTATTGGTTTAACTATCATCATTATGCAAGTGTCTCATAGATCTCTCTCTCCTTTCTCTTTTTCCTTTCCCCTTCTCTCTCTCTCTCATCTCTCCTTCTTTTTCATTTTTTCTCTTTCCCTTCCTCCCTCCTTTCTCTCTCTCCTCTCTCCTCCTCCTCCTCTTCCTCCTCCTCCTCCTTCTTCTTCTTCTTCTTCTTCTTCTCCTTCTCCTCTTCCTCCTCCTCCTCCTCCTCCTCCTCCTCCTCCTCTCTCTCTCTCTCCTCCTCCTCCTCCTCCTCCTTCTCTCTCTCTCCTCCTTTCCTCCTTTCTTTCCCTTCTCACTTTCTTACCTGCCCCCTCCCAATACAATCTCTCTCCTGCGCTTCAGTCCTGCATCACCAATTAACCTTCTGGATACTTCCAGCTGGTTGTCCCAGAGACATTTCAAATCCAACACATCCAAAACTGAACCCATTATCTTTCCCCCTAAACTCTTCTCTTTTCCAAACTTTATTTCTTTCTGAAGTACCACCATCCTTCCTGTCTCCCACATTCATAATATTGGCATGCATTATCCTTAACTCCTCACTGTCTCTCACTCCATATGTACATACATAGTTGCTAAATCTTCTATCTCCACAACATCTTTCACAGTCAGCTTCCTTTCTCCGCTCACATGGCTACCACCTTAACACAGGTCCTCATGTCCTCTCATATAGACTATTGCAACAGCCTCCTAATTGATTTCTTTGCCTCAAGACTCCAGTTCATCCTAAACATTGATGCCGAAGTTATCTTCTTTAAATGCAGATATGAGCATGTGAATCCCATGCTCAACCAGTTCCCATGGTTTGCTATTGCTTTGGGGATAAAATAGAAACCCTTCTGTTTAGTATGTAAACCCTGCATGATAACCTATCTTTCCAACCTCATTGGACATCACTCCCCATTCTGCACCCTGTAATCCAGAAAAACTGACCTTTTCTCTGTTCCTCACATAAGACACTCCATCTCTGTGCTTTTATATTGGCTGTACTACTTGCCTGACATGCATTCCTTCCTTGTCTCTGCCTTATAGTCACTCTTTTCTTCTAAGACAGAGCTCAAGATCCATTTCTTTTGCATGAAAACTTTTCTGATCCCACCAACTGCTAGTGACCTCTTTTTTGTGTTTAACTATTTTGTTTATTGTTGCATTTATTAACTTCACATTTAGACTGACATATATATGCACACACATATAATTTGTTGTCTCCTCCATTAGGATATAATGTAATATAAACTCTTTGCAGATAAGGATTGCCATTCTTTGTACTTATGTGCCCGTTGCCTAGCACAGTGTCTGACTTATATTAGATGCAATAAATGCTTGTTGATTGGTTAATTGGTTAACCACTCATACCTTTAATCCATAGCAAATGTTTATTGAGCACTTATCATGCCTAAGACCAGTGTCTTAGGTTTTGATTTGGCTAGCTAGCCAAAGGCTATTGCTAATGGAGTCTTCTTTTTTCCTCAAAGGGAGGTTAGAAAACCCTGAAGTAAGGTTGACCCCTCCATCCTCTGGAAAGTGTACTGGGAACGAGAGGAGGATACAAGTGGCTCCCACATTCTACCATTTTGACAGTTATAGACAGTCAGGGCTTACATAAAAATGGCGGTGCTGGTGAGGAGAATGGGAGTGGGAAGCCAAAATAACATTTGCAGGACAACTCCTAGCCTCATTAGGCGACTTAAATCACATGGTACATGTTCATATATCTTATTTTCTGATAAGGGCAGAGGTTGAATTTGTTTTTGAAAAAATAGGTTTCATAGGGTTTAATAATATATATATATATATCTATATATAGTACTTGAAGTTTGTGAAATGCTTTATATATATATGTTATCTCATTTGATCCTTATAATGACTGACTGAGATAGTGGTTATAATTATTGCCCATTTTCAGAAGAGGAGACTGAGGCTAAGGGACTTGGTTGGTGTCATAAATCTAGTATGTGTGATAGGCAAGATCTTCAGACTATGGTCTCCTGACTACAAATCCAGTACTCTATCCACAGACCATGCTTCCTCTACAGTAGACTCTAGGTAGTCTTGTTGCCAAAGGAAACATTGCTTCTGTACTCACTTTCTTGGGGCAGCTAAGTGGTTCAGTGGAGAAAGTGCCGGGACTAGAGTGAGAAAGACCTAAGTTCAAATGCAGCTGCAGAAACTTGCCACCTGCATGACCCTGGGCAAGTCACTTAACCTCTGTTGGTCTCTGTTTCTTCATCTGTAAAATGAAGATAATAAGAGCACCTACCTCTGAGAGTTGTTGTGATAATCAAATGAGATAATAATTGGAGAGTGTTTAGCACATAGTCAGTACTATATAAAATGTTATTTATTATTGTTATTATTATCCCTGGTGTATGTTTGGGATGGATCTTCCTTCTGCTTTTGCCTTGTTTTCATCTCCTTCTCTTTACTCCCTGTTATCTTGATGAGAGGTTAAACAACTCATTTGGCTGTGCATCTCATTCAGCAGCTCCAAGCTTGAAGACAAAAACAGCTATGAGCGTTGTGACATTTGTGGAGCTGGGTCCCCAACAAGCACATGCTGTCAAAGCCTGTGAAAGGTGCTGCTGCAAGGAAGGCCTAGCCCAAATTTCTGCCAGAGCAAAGGGACAAACAAAGTCAATCTTGAACCTGCAGAAGGTGCTGGCTGGCGGCTTTGTGGCACCAGTCCACACTTAAAAAGACAGAACAGCTTTACTTACTACGTTAAAAAAATGCAAAATACAGAGCTTCCTCTGGTGAGAGGAAGCCTCTCCCTCCTACATCCTGTTGCTAATCATCACAGTTTCACAGAATGTCAGAGCGAGAAAGTGACCTCATTTTTCTTTTGGTCTAACCTCTTCATTTGACAGATGAGGACGAAGAGAAGTTGTACAATTTATCTAAGATCACACAGCTAGTCAGTGGCAGAGTTGGGATTCAAACACAGGCCTTCTAATCCCCAATCCATGGGGTTGTAATTCTATAGTTTCAGTTCTATATTCTCCACCTTTTAAGTATAATTTAGCATCTTGTCAGGTAGCTATTGTTATTTCCAAGAGATAGCAGAATGTAGTAGTTAGAGAACTGACCCTGAAGTCATTTGAATCCTATGTTCAAAGCCTGCCTCTGATATATTGGGAGGGAGGGTAGAGGAGGGGAAGCCTAGGCAAGACTTTTAATCTCTCAGTGCCCAAAGCAACTTCCCAAGACTCAATCAGAGGGAAGTTACTGATCTGTATTGTAAGAGAGGGTAATGTGACCAGGAGTTCCCAACTTCATTGAAATCACAAGTCTGAACCAAAAATTAGAAGAAAAAAATAAGATTTCTGTGGCCTAGTACAATGCCTTGTACATAGTAGATCTTCACTAAATATTTGGTGAATTTAATTCAATGAACATTTTAGGCCCTTTATTTTAAAAGACCTGCTATAAATTGTCAAATATGACAAAAGATAAGAACAGTCAATGTTGGAAGAGTTGTGAAAAGATGGATATATTAATGCATTGTTGGTCTATTTGGGAATTGGTCCAACCATTCTTGTAAGTAATTTTGAAATTATGCAAAGAGAGTGACTAAAATGTTAATACTCTTTGATCCAGAGATTCCATTTCTTGGCATAGACAAAGAAGGAGGAGGAGGAGAAGAGTAACAACAATAACAAATAGCATAGCAAGAAACTAGACCACGTGTTATGAATACAAAATGGAACAGTTCTTGTCTTCAAGGAATTTATATTCTACTGGGGGTGATGGGTGGGCATCACCAGTTGTCTTGATCTATGTCTTGCCACTGGACTCCAATGACTCTAAAAGAGTGAGTGAGGCTGATGACTTTGCACAGCCCTGCCTCACTTAAATCCAATTCACTTGCAAGTCAAGACATCATCTTCCTGATGTCATTGGTCCACTTTGAGAATGAAGGACTAACAACAACATTCTATTGGTGTATGCATGTGTTTTATTTTTCTTATAATGTCTTTGTGCCATATTTTATTTTCTGCTGGTTCATATCTCTGAAAATATATCATCAGATTGTGGGAAAATGTGATTAATTAAAAATAAGAATAACAATTTTCATACAGCTTTTTTCAGGAATATATCGATTGCATAAAACAAGTGAGCTGGGTCCTGTAAAAGGAGTGTGCCATTTCTGTGCTACTGATCATGTGGGTTGGAAAAGCCCGGTTATATTTGTTCTTCAAAAATTCCTGATGTGCACAACTGTGACACTGAACAGTTTCTACCACTTCTCACTGTGCTGAATTTAGCTTGTGTACTTGGGAGCAGGGAACTCTTTACAACATAAGTGACATTCAATTTCTACAGTATTCATCACAGAGTACACATAGGGAGCTCAGCAGAGCTACAAAGAATTTTGGGTTTTTTTTTTCCACATTGGAAATAGCATTTTAGGTCTGCCTCTTCTCTGTTCATTTTTTTGTTTGAGGTGGAGAGAGTAATTTTCCTAAGGTCCTGATTCTCCAATAGGCTGATTTCACATAATCTCATTTTGCTCATTGACCCCGGGGGTGGAATTCAAGGCAAATAGCAGAAACAATACCTCAGGTGTATTTCCACCACCAACTCCTGAGTTCCATTGGTAAGCCAGAACTTTCCCTGCAGATTGCTTTGGTCACACTTTGCCACATGGATGACAGATCTCAGAGAGCAAGGGAGCTTTTATTCCAGCTTTATGGATGGAATTTTTGATTGGCTCTTTTCCTCGTGAGCTCTAGGGTAGCTCAGTGACCAAGTTAGTGATCAGAATTATTCCTGAAATTCTCCTAGGGATGCCTAGAGTTATGAGTTCAAACAGAGCTCTCCTGGTCTGGACAGTACTTCCAAAAGGGACTAAGAAATGTATGTCAACCTTCCCAGTGGGATGTTTGGAGAATGTGGAAATTTTTTATCTTAAGGTTAAAAAAAATGCAAAGTACTAGATTCCCCCTAGGTTAAAAAAAATGAAGAAAAGAAATTAAAGTATGGCCCTTAACAGTGTACATCACCCCACAGTGATCCAGATTCCTCCTCAGTTTGCTGTCCACACCACGATGGGAGCTGAGTTGGGAAATGAGTATCTTGTGATCATTAACTGCCCTCCCCTCCCTACCCTTTCTCACCATCAAGAGGGGAATTTGGGGCCTGGTCCTTGAATACCTGAGTCCTAAATTGGACGATTTCCTTTGATGTCACATTCTGCTTGAACCTATTCCTTATTGTCTTGCCACGACCTTCTTTTCTCTTTTAGACCCTCTGGTGAATGGGCCTCAGGAGGAAGGAACTCATTAAAATATGTAGGTTCATAATGAGATAATAAATAATACAGTAATCTCACTCCTACTGAAGATACTCACTATCTCTGTTGACTTTCATTCTCATTTAAAAATCTTCAGAAGAGAACCTTCTGGGTATAATTTTGGCAAGAATTAGCAGATTTCCTTCTTATCCATGATGAATTTAAAGTGAAAATGACACATGATTCCTAATTTGATTGATTTTTTTTGCAGGTATCTTCAAGGTTTATTTAAAGCAGGGCAGTGACAAGTCATCCCCTCCAGCACCTGGCACAGTGATAAGTACTCAGGTAAAACAGTTTCATTTATATTCATTTAAAAAAACTTGATAAGTTTTGTTGAAATGTTGTTCAAAAACAATTTGTTCTGGAAAAAGTACTAATCCTTTTGCCTCTAAGGTTTATATGCATATTATAGACCCTTTAAAAATAGAGCATGTTAGAGTTAGAAGGAATCTCAGAAGTTTAATGAATTAGTCAATCCACAAGCATTTATCAGGCACCAACTATGTTCCACACACTGGGGAAGCAAATACAAAGAATGAAGCAATCCTTCTTCTCAAGGATCTTACATTTGTAGCTCTGTTTAATAAAGAATCTCAAATACAATACCCCCCCAAAGTAATCATCTCGCTTTTGCTTGGTGATCTCCCATGATGGAAAACTCCCTCCCTCCTATGGCAGCCTCTCATTCCACTTGTGGTCTGCTTTGATTATTTTGAAAGTTTTCTTTTTATCAAGCTGAAATCTTTAGCTTTCCATTTCTGGCCCCAGCTCTGCCTCCTGGAGCCAGGGCTAACCCCTATTCCACATGATAAGCCTTCAGTTGTTTGAAGATAGCCATTATGTTACCAAACCTTGGGAAAATTCACCACCTGCCTTTTTCCTCTCTAGGTTGCTAACTGAAGTTGACTAGAAATTCATGCCATCTGACCTAGCTGGACCCTCAGTAAGTCTTTTTACAAATCTCTTGACTCCTGATCAAATTCCCTACAATGACTATTTCAAGTGACTTTTTCATATCTTTCAACCCCTCATTTGGTACTCTTTTTTTTTTTTTCTGGTGGGCAGCTAAATGTCTTGGTAGATACAATGCTGGGCCTGGAGTCAAGAAGACCTGAATTCAAATCCAGCCTTAGACAGTTACTAGCTGTTTGACCCTGCGCAAGTCACAATATCAGCTTGCCTCAGTTTTTTTCAGCTGTAAAATGGGGAGAATATCAGAAGTATCTATACCACAGGTTTGTTTTGAGGATCAAATGCAATAATATTTGTAAAAAGTGCTCAGTGCTTGGTACATAATAGGTGCTATAAAAATGCTTTTTCTCTTCCTTTCTCTAGTATAAAAGGTTAAACTTATTCTGTCTTTCCTATATGTTTGGACTGGTTCTTTTTTGTCTCTTTTGATCAAGTTAAGTCAATAAGCATTTATTAAGCACCTCTCTGTAGCAGGCATTGTGCTAAACACTGGAGATAAAAAGAAAGGCAAAAAACACAGTCCCTGCTCTTAAAGAGCTTTGCTAGATCCATTTTCATTTTCTGTTCCCTAATCAAAGATATCATCAAGGTTCTGCCTTTAGTTTTTAAATCCCCTTTTGGTGATCTCATCCATTCCTTTTGCTAAAATTATCACCATTAGCTATCTCCAAAATAAATTTCTAGGCCTGATCTTCTCAAATTCCAACTTCTTTTTTCTTTCTTTCTTTCTTTTTTTTTTAGGCAGTTGGGGTTAAGTGACTTGCCCAGGGTCACACAGCTAGTAAGTGGCAAGTGTTTGGTCTGAGGCTGGATTTGAACTCAGGTCCTCCTGACTTCAGGGCTGGTGCTCTATCCACTGTGCCACCTAGCTGCCCCCTCAAATTCCAACTTCTGTTGTTACATATCTCTCCTTGGATGCCTCAATTCATATAGTCAAAATTAAATCAATCATTCTTCCCTACTCCCATCACAAACAAATTTCTCTTTATCCTGTCCACATTTCTGTCTATGGTATTTCCATTCTTCAACTCACTCAGACTCAAAACCTTCTCTCACACACCTATCTTCAATAAATAAACAATGATTTATTAATAATAGTAATAAATAATAATAAATAATAATTCAGTAATAATTCAACAATAAATTAATTTTAATACAATGCCTGGTGCAAAGTAGGTGCTTAGTAAGTGCTTGTTGACTTGACTTGATTAAAAGAGACAGAGAAGAACTAGTCCAAAGGCTCAAGAAAAACCAGAATAATTTTAACTCTTTGTACTGAGTTGTGGGGTGGGTTGCAATCTGCTCTGTTGTAGGGAGTATCTATTAGAGGGACATCTTTGAGGTCATGAATTCATTAAAATGTCAGCTCTCATGTCAGATTGTAAGCTCTTTGAAAGAAAAAGCTGTATCTTCTTGTTTTCTATATCCTCCCTAGCACCTAGCTCAGTGTTTTGAACATAGTAAGAACTCATCAATATTGATGAATGAATGAATGAATATTTATTGAGCACTGTACTAAAGACTATACATAATAGAGCCAATTTAGAGTCAAATGTTAGAATTGGGTAGAAGAGCAGTGAGCATTCAGTGTTTCTTCAGGTTCTGGGAGAAACCTTCTGAAGTATGCCCTTGTATTATACTCCGTTGTGTTCTTCAAAAGTTGCTGGTGTAAAATATTTTTTGTCAATTAGTTGGAACTACATTTGGTTAATGGCATGTGTAATTAGCCCCCTGATCCTGCATGGAAGGGTACCTAACAAGAGGTAAAATGAGCCATTTTTAGTGGTTGTAAAACTACTGAGGCAAGGAAAAGGAAAGGAGCTGAAGTTTAAAATACAAAAACAATTTTTTCCCCTAAAGAGTTTTTCTAAGGGAGGAAACTGTCAGTTCTGGTTTCAGTTAAGGAGAACAAATTGTTTTATCTGATATGGTAAACTGCATATCTATTTTTAAAAATCTCCTATTTCACCAAAATAGATATTTGTATGAATTGATGAATGAATGAAGAAATGAATGATTAAATGTAATTATTCCAAGAACTCTATGAAATATTAAAAAAATTTTCAGTCACTAGTCTAAAGTAAGTAAAAAAGACTAGTTGTTAAATTCTAAATATGAAACAATTGTACGAATGCAATATATGTAACATTGTATGCATGTAAGCAGAGGAAATTCTTCTCTCCATCCTCTTAGATGATGAAAGGTATGCTGCTCAAAAAAGCACAATGAACCACTCTCCATTTTTTGCTCAGCTAGTTCTTGAACTCCATTGGTCCAACACTAAACCTTTCTAGTTCTGCAGGACCCAACAAAGATTTTTTTCTGGCTCATCTTGTCTTTGGAGACCCAGAAATCCAAAATATTGAAGTCTCATTACAGAATCACAGACTCTTAGAGCTGGAAACAACTTCAGAGGGCATTTAGTCCAACTTCTGTCATTTGTTTATCTATATTCTACTTGAAGACTTCCAGTGATGGGGAACTTACTTCCTCGGCCACCTCTCAATAATTAGGAAGCTTTCCCTTATACTGAGCCTAACTCTGTCACTCTACAAACTCCACCCATTGGTTCTTGCTCTACTCTCTGGGGCCATGACAGCTCTTCCCACGTGGCAGCTCTATAAGGCAGATGATGTCATTTTCTTTCTTTTCTCACCTACTTTTCTCTTTTATGCCCTTCTAACTAGTCATAATATGGTAGTGAACTACATGTTTTATTATTTATTGTGTGTATAAAAATCTTCCTCTCTTTAGCATTCAAAATCATTCATAACCTTCCTACTTTTTAGAGTCTTCTTACACCTTAGTACTTACCACCCCACCCCCACACTCCAGTTCCCTACGGTCCAGTGACACTGACTTCCTTGCTTTTCTTCAAACTAGATACTCCATCTCCAGACTATGGGCATTTTCACCAGCTGTGCCTCATGCGTGGAATGTTTTAATTCCTCTTATTCACATCCTAGTTTCTCTAGTTTTCTTCAAATCTCAGCTAAAACTCTACCTTCTATAGGAAGCCTTTCCTGATCTCCTTTAATTTTATTGCATTCTCTCTGTTGATTCTTTCCAATTTATCCTTTATATAGCTTTTAAAAAACATAAAGTTGCTTGCATGTTGTCTCCCCCATTGCTCCCTTAGAGCAGAGACTATTTTTCACCTTTCTTTATATCCTCAGGCCAGAACCTACCACATAGTAAGCCTTTAACATTTAACTGACTGACCAGACAAATCCTATTCCAATGATTCATTTTGGCATGAAAGCTTGTCTGGGTTCCCAAACATCATTATAGCCAACAGTAAGCCCTGGCTGGTCCTATCAGACTGGAAAGATTTTGTGTCCTGGACTGATGAAGTTCAAGGATTGGCGAGGTAAACAATGGAGAAGTTCATTGTTTAAGAACTGGCTACCAAACGATGAATTTTTTGTTTGTTTTGATTGATTTATTTTGGTTTACTTTATTTTTAATTTATGGAATAAAACAAGCATTTCCATAACATAGTCTAATGAAAAAGATTTTTAATCATAGTTACCCATGAAGACTATCTACTAAGACACACAGGAGTGTATCCTTCAAAGTCCTCTCTGTATGGCTTCAGTTAATCTTATTAGGGTACAGTAAATGGAGGGTATACCTACACTGATGACATCATAACTCTTTGGTGTACTGAAGTACTGTATATACAGGATTAACTTCAATTTAACAAACATTTATTAAGAATCTATGCTGTTAGATATTCAGAAAACAGTGACAAAAATGAAATCATTTCTGCCTTTAAGGAGCTTGTATCTTTTGTTGGGGGTGGTAGTGGTGGTAATGGTGGTGATGATGATGATACATGTATAAGTAAATACATAGATATTATTTACAGAGAAGAAAATACCTAAGAAAACACATTTTCTTATACACAGATATGTAAATACTATATATGTATGAAGTAATACAAAATAATTTAAAATTTTTTCTTCTTTTTATGAACTTAGCAAATATCAATAAACACAAATATTTCCATATACAAAGAATAGAAAGGATTGTATATGAAATTCAATTTCTGTTAAGTAACTTTTTATAAAAGTATTCATTAAATTTAACATAGTAGTAATAACACTTCTTTGCATTTTCCATGTTCCCTTCTGAACTTGTTTCTACTTTATGTTCTCAATGTTTCACTGATATTCTTTTCTTCTTCATTTTACATCATTATTACTACCAAGCATCTCCTCCTCTCCCTGAGTCCTCTTATAACAAACAAAATATAGTTAAGAAAAAATAATGAACACATTGGCAATGTGTCAAAATAATACAAAGGAATTTCAAGGGGGTAGGGTAAAGACCACTTATAACTGTGGGGATAGAAAGGAGCTCATTATAAAGTAGCACCTGAGCTGTATTTTGAAGGAAGCTAAGGGGTCTACAAAGATTGAGGTGAGGTGAGAAAGCATTATAGACGTGGGAGACAACCTATGTGAAATCATGAAGGGAGGAGGAATGTCAGCAACAGCTAGCTAAGTGTCACTGGAATGGGTAGTGTGTGAAGAAAAGTAATAGGAAATGACTGGAAAGGGAGACATATCATGGAATGACTGTAAATGCCAGGTTGAGAACTTTTGTTTTAGGGCCAATAGGAGCTCACTGAAGATTTTTGAGTAGAGGAATGTCATAGTAGGATCTGTGTTTTTGAAAAATCTTTTTGGAAACCCTAGGTGTAATGGATTGAAAAGGCAAAATACTATAATCCAGGAAATCAATTAGGAAACTATTTCAATTTTTTAGGGGAGAAGTATGGAGAGTCTGAATGAGGGTAGTAAGCTTGTAAGTAGAGAGAAAGGGACAGGTATAAAATATATTTTAGAGGAAAGGAAGGGGAATAAATGTTTATGTAGTGCCTACTATATGCCAGGCACTTTACAAATATTATCTCAAATATTAGAGGTTAACTGACTTACCTAGGGTTACATAGATAGTATTGAAAGTTGCATTTGAACTTGGGTGTTTCTTACTTCAGGCCCACTGTTCCATCTGGCTGCCTAGGTAGAATTAGCAAGACTTGGCAACTGACTGGATAGGGGGCTGGTAGTGGTAAAGATTAGTGAAGAGTCGAAGATAGTTCTGAAATTTTAAACCTGGGTGACTGGAAAGATGGTGGCACTTTCAACAGAAACAGGGAAGTTTGAAGGAAGACTAGAGACACAAAGACACATCAGGAAAGCTTCTTAATGCACTCAGTCTTTGTCCAGGGAATAAAAATAGAAGACGTGACTTCTGTGTCTTATTCTCACTCTAGGATCAATCTAGACCACCAAAACCGCAAGACTGATCTTAACGAAAGCCCTTCTCAAATGTTCTGATCTGTCTTCCCTGAATGCCAGTAAGGGCAGGTGTCATGGATCTGCCTACTGGGTTAGTGCTGAACTAACCAGAGACGTTTCACTTCATCATAATTGTTGACCTTAGTCATGGTGCTTTTCTGATTAACTGTGGTAATAGAGTTTAATGAATCTTCACTAAATTGAAATGAAAATGAAACAGCCAAAAAGAGGTCTTTCACATGTGAATTAGCAAACATTTTCTTACACGACTCCTATAAAACATATCTTAAGTGTTTTGCAGTAACATCATAAATGAATCCATTTGCCATGACACTTGTTAAGTGTTTGATTTGTTAGTCTGTGCCTTTATACATCTGGGCTATGGGGTGTAGGGCAGATTTAGTATTTAGCTCATATGATTTGAATCAAACTCTCTAGCACCAATGATTAGGGGATATGATTCTGACCCAACCAGTTTAGAGGTTTGTCCTTGAACTCTATTGTTTCTGAGGATAATGAAGACATGATCATATCTCAGCTACATCTCTTCTTTGATTCAATGAGTTTGGGCCACTTGGACAGTTAGGAGGGCTATAGCTTGTGCTTAGCTGGCCCAGACCCAGGAGGGTATGTATATTCTAAACAGTCAGCCTAGTTAGTTCAGGGCTGAATGCTAGAGCACATAATTAAGTCTTTGTGGTTGAAAGGAGCTGTCTTTTAGCCTACACACGAGCCAGCTTCTTTGTTCTAAGTAGACTGAAACTAATGTTGGCTTTGTATGAATTTTTTAATAACAATTTGGTGAAGAGGCTTTTTCTGTTCCCCACTTTCTGTTGTGGTTTGGGCTGAAAACCAACCCTGTCATCCAGTTACAGCAATTTGTGTCTTTATTGATTAATGAAGATAGATGAGCTTTTAGAGTCCAAGGACAAAAACTGAAAAGGGACAGCATGCTTTCATTTTGTTTGCTGTTTGAATTAACCACCTGGGTCCAAATGGATCTTAAATCCAATGTTAAACCTATTAAATTCCCAAAATTTGAATTAAATTAAATTAAACCCCACAAATATTTATTGGTAACCTATAATATGCTCAGAAGTGTGTTAATAATAATAATTATTATATATAACATTACCATATGCATGTGACCAATTATTTTATATTTAAAACAGTCCGGCAGGTGGTCAGAACACAAGTCTTTCCTATTTTATAGATGAAGAAATTGAGATAAAGTGAATTATGCATGGCCACTTATTAAGTGACAGAGCTGGGCTTGGAACTGAGGTCTTCTGAATCCTAGTCTAGTACCCTTTTGCTATGCTCAGCTACCTTTCTGGGCTAGATTCTTTGAATTTGTGTTATGTAAGAGAATTATAAAATATACAAGAGAAGTTTAAGAATAAAAAAAAAAAACCTGTGGTTGAACCTAAGGCAGCTGGGAGAATCTTTTTCTTCCTCTTTACCCCAGGGTCCTTCTGTTCTATGCACAGGAATGAGTTAAGACTAGGTTCATTCCTGGGGCAGCTTAGCCTCTAATGAGAGAGGTTAGACTTTATTTTCTATAGTTTTCAGCTTCTTAAACCCTCATCCAGGTATCCTGGGAATGATTTACTTAAAGCTTCAGTTTGAGCATATGTCTGGGATCTCATCAAAGGGGAGAGTTAAAAGATACTCAATATATATTATGAATCAGTTGTGAGACAGGTATTTATTTCTTACATTCAAAAGAAATGCCAAACACAGAAGACTCATAGACATTCATTTGACAGAAATGCACTTCAAAAGTCGCAATAATAACCTGTATTATAGTCTACTGGTAGGTTGTTAATCAAACCTTATCCAAAGATAGTATTTTTATTTTTTGGTACTTTTGAGGAGATATTTTACATTTTACCTTGATTTTGCACTGTCCCTCTTATGGAATATGTCTTTTGGCAAGCCAGACAGGTCTTGAGTTCATTTTATTTTGTTGGTGGTCATTTACTCTGAGCGTCAGTTGCCAGGGACTTTTCTCCTACCAACAGTAAGCTCTGGTCAAAGTATCCAAGACCTCCAACCCTTTTGAACTCACAAGGTGGCCTCTAAGTTAGACATTTCTACCTTGGAATTGATACTCATTCATCCAAGATCACAACTGAACAAACACAGAGGAGGCAGCCCCAAACCCAGCACATCAGGCTTGCCTAGGCAGAAAGTGGGCTTTAGTTGCCACATATTAGTGACCACGTGGTAGTTGCAGTGGCAGAAAGAATGAGCTACTATTTCCTTACCCATCATTTAAAATGCCTTCAAACACTCTTGACATGTTACACAACTGGGAAGAGTAGAGAGCAGCAGAGGGTAGGTTATTCATATTTAAATTTTACTTTATTGCTATTTTTACAAAGTTTATTATTATCTTTTGTTTTTTGTATTACCAGAATTTCTCCGACTATTCCTGCCCCTCCCCTCTCAGAAAACTAATTTATATAACAAATATTTTTTAAAGAAAAAAAGTAGGAAAAAGAGAAAGAAGAGACAAAAAAACCCAGCAAAACTAATCAATCCATGTAAAGTGTCTGAAAGTATATGCAATGTACCACTCCCATGGACCTCCCACCTCTGCAAAAGGAGTAGAGTAGGGATGTCTTCTCATATCTCTTTTTTGGGAGCCCTCCTTTTTTCTTTTTCTCTTTTGGTAATTTTGCAATATTCATTTTTGATTGTTTTGTGGTTGTTCTTTCCATTTACATTGTTGTAGTCCTTGTGTATATTATTTACTTGTTTCTGCTTACTTTATTCTGTATCATATTTTGTTAGTATTTTATGCTTTCTATATTTCATCACATTCATTGTTCTTTTCTTTTTTTTCTAGGCAATTGGGTTAAGTGACTTGCCTAGGGTCACACAGCTAGTAAGTGTCAAGTGTCTGAGGCTGGATTTCAAACTCAAGTCCTCCTGACTCCAGGGCCTGTGCTCTATCCATTGTGCCACTTAGCTGCCCCACATTCATTGTTTTTTTTACAGTATAGCAATATTGCCTTATAATCATGTACACACAATTTATTTAGCTGTGCCCCAATAGATGGTCATTTACTTTGTTTCCAATTCATAGCTAACACAAAAAGTGCTACTATAAATATTTTTGTGTATATGAGGATTTTCTTCTTATCAGGGACCTCCTTTGATATAAACCTAGTAGTGGAATCTCTGGATCAGAGGGTATAAACATTTTAGTCTCTTTTTTTTTAAATAATTGCAAATTGCTTCCTATAATAGTCATACCAATTTGTATCTCTACTGGCAATGTGTTAGTGTACTTATCTTCCTACAATCCTTCCATCATTGTCTATTCTTATCTTTTGTTCCCTTTGCCAATTTGCTAGGTGTGAAGTAAAAGGTCATTCGCTTTTTTTTTTTTTTTCTGGAGTTGGGGGAGGCAATTGTGGTTAAGTGCCTTGCCCAGGGTCGTGTAGCTATTAAGTATCTGAGGCCAGATTTGAGCTCAGGTCTTCCTGACTCCAGGGCCAGTGCTCTATACCCTGCATTACTTTACTCAGGGTCATTGACTTTTAAAGACTCATTGAGTAATTGGCTCTTTCAGCTCGGCAGCCAATAAGATTATCACCATCAATATTACCTAAGCAGCAAGCCTCCTCAGTGCTGGACAAAATCAGTCAAACATTCTTCATACCTGAAGTACCCGAACACTGAGCTAGTACATGTTTGGTGGGAGACAGTAAGGGCAGCTCTGCACATGCCCTATTTAACCCTGGATTACAGAAGTATTAGTTATGTTCTCTCCTTTTAAGGAACTCACTGCCTTTTGGTGGAGATAAGAAATGCAAACAGCACATAACATGTATGTAAATAGATCATAGGATGAGAGATATAGAGCACAAAGAGACCTTAGGGGTCATCTAGTCCAATCCCTTACTTTTGCAGATAGGAAGACTGAAATTCAGAGAGGTAAAGAGACTTGCTCTAGGTCACATCAGTAATGAGAGCCAGAAGCAGAGTTTGAACCCAGGTTCTCTTACTTCAAATCCAATGCTTTTTCCACTGTGCTGTGCTGATGGCCTGAAAAATTAATACTGGCAAGGCAGGACCTAAGTAGTGAGAATGGTAGACTTACTTTATGGACTGGTCAAATAAACGCCAATATTATCACCATTGTTACATTCCTTTTTTTTTGGTATTGGGTAAGTTGGTATATTGTGCTGAGGATCATGAAGTGAATACTTTAGGATAATAGCTCTTCTTTGAGAAAATTCACTCCAATATATTGATACTTTAATGAATCTTACTTCATTGATTTGTGATCTCCCTCCAACAGAACAAATTACAATTCAGCCACATCTTCTGATTTTACATGAGTCTGAGTCCTCCCAGAGGAGATACTCTGAATACTGGGGGCCTTCCTGTAGATCTTTTCATGTTCTTTGAGCACCAGAGCAACACTCAAGCTGTCCATATTTTATCTGTCATTTTTTGTTGCAAGTCAAGATCAATTTCATTAAGATTAAACAACATCAAACACTTCTCATACAAATAAAGTCAGATCTAAATAACTGGAAAAATATAAGTTGCTCATGGGTAGGCCAAGCTAATATAATAAAAATGACAATTCTACCTAAATTAATTTACTTATTCAATGCTGTACCAATCAAACTCCCCCAAAATTATTTTATACAGCTGGAAAAAACAATAACAAAATTCATCGGGAGGAACAAAAGGTCTAGAATATCAAGGGAGCTAATGAAAAGAAATGCAAGGAAAGGTGGCCTAGCTGTACCAGATCTTAAATTGTATTATAAAGCAGCAATCATCATTAGTTCTAATTCTTCTTTACATCATGACTAATGGGAAAATATGCTTAATATGAATGTATAAGTAGAGCCTATATCAGATTGTATGCTATCTTAGGGAGGCAGATGAAAGGGAGGGGGAGAAAATTTAAAACTCAAAATCTTATGGAAGTGGATGTTGAAAACTAAAAATAAATTAATTATTAAAAAAAGATTAAACAACATCATAGACTCATTCCCTTGATTGTTTTTATTGGTTCCACTTGAGTACAAGTGCTGAAGCATACTTCAAGCTGATGGATACATACAGCAGGAAGATTTTATAAGACTTGAGGAGTGGGCAGCCACGTGACAATGTGGGGCAAGCCTTAAGGAAAGAAAAATAACACAAATATCTGTAAAGATATTGAGCCTCATGCATTTTCAGTAGTGGAGGTTGTAAAACTGATCCATATACCATACTGTACATTGAATAGTTTTATCATGAGGGGATCCTATTACCTATTTTCTTTGTACTCATCTCATTTTTGTTTTAGTGATTTACCTGGAATTTTGCTCTGGGGTAGGAGCAGAGCCAGAGAAGAAAATTTGACTCTTCTGGGGCTCAAGTACAGCTTAAGCTCTTCACTGATCCTATTAGCCCTTCAAAAACATCCCTTAATAATCAAGAAATATTGATATCACTGGCAACAAATTTCTGATATGCAGATAACTTGATTGACTTTGTCCTGGGAAGAGTTTTCAATGACAGTGGCAACAATATGCAAACCAAGAGAAGAGTCAATAAAAAGCCAAAGAAAACAAAGAAAGGAAAAGAAAAGAAAAACACTCTTCCTGAAAGCTACTAAGTGTTAGGGCAAAGGGGAAAGAAAATCTATCTGAGTACGATAGCACTTTATAGTAAAACATTAATTTTTTTTTCTTGAATTGCAATATGACTAGAGAGAATACAGTAAATAACACTCATAAGTCAAATTTATGCAAAATTTTTTTCAAGTGTTACTTTATTGTTATGCTAATTAAACTTAATTCATAAATAATATATCAAGTTGAGATGTATTTTGCAAATGTGGTCGATTAAGGAACACTTAAGTTCATAACTCCTCCCAGTTGGCTGAATTCTTAATATCACATGGTTATCTGTCAGGCCAAGGAGGTTATATTAGTGTTAAGAAGCAGTGCAAATTTGCTTGAAATCCTAATTAAAACTCGTCATACAAGAACAACAGCAACAAACAAGTGATTATGGAGTTTCTGCAGTTCAGTCTGTGCATTAAGACAAAGCTTATTACTAGCTTTAAGTGATTCTCAGACTCTTTAACTAAGACCTCAAAGTAACTGGAGTCTGACTGCTAATCCTAATTGGGAAAGATGGAAGTTACTTTTAGATTTCCACATTTGAAATCACTTAAATAGAATAATTTCCTCTTTTTAAGCCAGAGTTTTAATGGGTAGACTGTAAGTGTTAAGAAAATAGACCATCTGGGTTATTTTCATAGGCTCATGGGATTTGGAACTGAAAGGGTCTTTGGAGATCAAGTCCAACTTTCTTATACACGTATAAGGGTTAATAGAAAATGCCCTTGTACAGTTAAGAACTAAGGTGATATATTCTGCATGGAGAGCTAATGTTATTAACTCTGTGTGATCCTGGGCAAGTCACCTAGCCTCATTGAACCTCATCTGTACAGTGAAAATAATATGTGTACTACCTATCTTACATGTAATTCCATGGCCCAGTCTTCCTCCAACTCCCTAAAGGACTTGAGGCTACATAGACTCAGGTTATTCAGAAGGCTTGACACCCCCCCCCCCCCCCCCGAGGAAGATATTTTGTTTGTTTGTTTTTTAGGCAATTGGCATTAAGAGGAAGATATTTTGTCAGGCTCTGCCACCACCCCAGAGTAAAATACTAAGGAAATCTCTAAAATACAGCTTAGATATGGATCGTGTCTAGGATTTCTCCCAAAGTAGACAACAAGATTCTTTGTTGCCAAAAATAATATATGTTCAATATGGATATGATAGTGGATCAGTTTTTTTCTTTCCTTCAGGAGAGGAAATCCCTAAGATTCAGAAGAAACTCTTAAAGGCACACAAGAACACATTTAAGAAACAAAGCTTTCAATAACCCATTATATTAATTGTACTCCTACATTTAGATAAAGACCCTTTGTGAGACTATTGAACAGATATTTCTTTAAAAATTTTTTTCAGTTGTTAAACATTTTTCTCTCTTCCCTCCCTCCACTTAAAAATATAAAACCCTTGTAACAAATATGCATCGTCAAGCAAAACAAGTTCTCATAATGGTCACAGATCATTTCTTACGCTTGTATTAGTCCATCACCACTTAGTCATGAAATGGACAGCATTCTTCAATATTGGTCCTCTGGAATCATAGGTGGTCATTATGTTGATCAGAGATCTCAAGTATTTGAGAATTTTAGAAAACTGTTAATGTTATGGTATACATTGTTCTGCTGGTCTCTCCCACTTCACTCTGCATTAATTAATACAAATTCTTTCCAGGTTTCTCTGAAACCATTTCTTAATTTCTATAGCACAATAGTATTTCATTACATTTATAAACTATATTTGTTCTACCATTTCATGATTGATGGGCGCTCCCTTAGTTTCCAGTTCTTTGTCACTACCAAAAGAGTTGCTATAATTATTTTTGTACATATAGGTCCTTTTCCTCTTTCTTTAATCTGGGGGTATAAACTTTGAAATGGTATCACTAGATTAAAGGGCATGTACAGTGTAGGAACTTTTAGGTATAGTTCCAAAATATTTTTCAGAGTGGCTGGACCAATTCAAAGCTCCACCAATAGGTACAGTAGTATAGCTATTTTCCCACGTGCCCTCCAATGTTTGTTATTTTCCTCCTTTCACATCTTTGCCAATCTAATTGGTATGACTTGGAAATTGAGTTGCTTGAATTTGCATTTCTCTAATTATTAATGATTTGAAGCATTTTATCATCGTTATTGATAGCTTGAATCTCTTCTCTTGAAAAATACATGTTCATATCCTTTAACCAGTTATCAATTGGGGACTGTCTATTTTTCTTAGGAATTTGAATCTGCTTCTTGTATATCTTGAAAGTAAGAACCTTATTATGGAAACTTGCCACAAAGTTCCTCTTCATCCCCCTAGTTAAATGTTCTCCTTCTAATCTTAGATATATTGGATTTGCTCATGCAAAATTTTTCAAATTTCTCTTATATAATCCTCTCTATGACTTGTTTAATTAGTAACTCTTGCCCTATTCTTAGATCTGAAAGGTGATTTTTTCATTGTTCCTCTAATTTGTTTATGATGTGACCTTTTTTATGTAGTTTGTATATTCATTTGGAGTTTGGTATATGGTGTGAAGTGTTAGTCAAACCTAATTTCTGCCAGATTGCTATCAGGTTTTCCCATTTTTTTGGGGGGGGTGTCAAATAGTGTCTTTATCCTAGAAACTGGAGTCTTTGGGTTACTTGGTTGCTAGGCTACTATGTTTATTTGCTTCAGAATGTTATATACCTTATGTGTTATACTGATAGACTTTTCTATTTTTTAACTAGTACTAAATTTTTTTGATGATTACTATTTTATAGTGTATGTTGACATTTGTTCTGCCAGGCTCCTTTTATTTCTACTTTTAAAATTTTTTCCCTTGAAATTCTTGACTTTTTGTTCTTCCAGGTGAATTTTGTTACTATTTTTCCAATCCTATAAAGTATTTCTTTAATAATTTAATAGGTATGGTACTGAATAAGTAAATTAATTTTTGTAGTATTATAATTTTTGTTTTAATAGTGGCCTATATATGAGCAATTATTTCCCCAATTATTTAGGTCTGTTTTTATTTTTGTAAATGGTGTTTTTTAGTCATATTCATATAGTTCCTATATGTATCATGATAAGTAGACTCTCAAGTATTTTATACATTCTGTGTTATTGTTCAGTTGTGTCAGACTCTTTGTGAGTCTGTAGATCACAGCACACCAATACTGTGCATGGGGCTTTCTTGGCAAAGATATTGTAGTAGTTTGTCATTTTCTTCTCCACTAGATTAAGGCAAATAGAAGTTAAATGACTTGCCCAGGGTCATGCAGCTAGTAAGTGTCTGAGGCCAGATTTGAATTCAGGTCTTCCTGACTCCAGGCCCAGCACTCTATCCATTGAACCATCTAGCTGCCTCAGTACATTCTGTAGGTATTTTAAATGGGATTTCTTTTTCTGTCTTTTCCTGTTGGATTTTATTGGATAAATACACTTATTTTCATGGCTTTATTTTGTATCCTGCAAATTTGCTAAAATTATTATTTCTTTCACTTAATTTTTAGTTGACTCTCTAGAATTCTTTAAACAAACCATCATATCATCTGAAAAAAGCAAAGTTAGCTTTTCTAGGACTATGTTAAATAGCAGTAGTGACTACAGGTATTCTTGCTTCATTCCTGATCTTATTCGAAAGGATTCTAATTTGTACTCTATGTATAATGTAGGCTCTTGGTTTTAGAAATATACCATTTACTCTCTTGAGGAAAGATTCATTTAATTCTATGATTTCTGGTGTTTTTTTAAAAATCAGAAATATGTGTTGTATTTTTTCAAGAGCCTTTTCTATTGATTTCATCATTACTTTTTTGTTCTTATTATTAATATGGTTAATTATGTTTGAAGTTTCTTAATATTAAACCAACCCTGTATTCTTGATACAAGTCTAACCTAATCATAGTATATGTTGTTGCTGGGTCATTTTTCAGTTGTGTCTGACTCTTTGTGACTCCATTTAGGGTTTTCTTGGCAAAGTAGTTTTGGAATGGTTAGCCATTTCCTTCTCCAGTTCATTTTATGGATGAGGAAACTGAGGCAAACAGACTTGACCAGGGTTACACAGCTAGAAAGTGTCTGAAGCTGGATTTGAACTCATGAAGATGAATCTTCCTGAATCCAAGCCCACTGCTCTATCTACTGAACCAGTGAAGTACCTGATGTGTTAGTTATGTTGCTATAGTGTGTCTGCTAGAATTTTATTTGAAACATTTGCATCTATAGTCGTTTTTTTTTTCTCTTTTTCTGGCTTAGGTATCAAGGTTATGTTCGTCTTATAGAAAAAATTTGGTAGGATATTTTCTTTTGTTATTTTTTCAAAAATGTTTGGGTAATATGGGAATTAATTGTTCCTTGAATGTTTGATAGAATTCACTTGTGAATCTATCTGGATTACATTCTCTATTTCTTTTCTGTTAATCTGGATAATTTGTAGTTTTATAAATATTTTTCCATTTCACTGAAGTTGTGAGTTTATGTCATATTATTAGGCAAAATAGCTTCTAATAATATTTTTTATTTCTTCTTCATTTGTTATGAATTTTCATCTTTCATTTTTTGAGAGTGATAATTTGATTTTCCTTCTCTGTTTTTTTTAGTCAAGTTAGCCAATGGTTTTAAATTTTTATTGGTTTTGAATAGATATTTCACATTTACCTAGGACCTACACTGTCCAAGCAACTCAGCCATTTTAGGAGGCTGTTGAGGTCCATCCATATCTCTTGTCCTTTTAATATAAGCCTTTAATATTCTAGTTTCAGGTGATCCTGGCAGTGGTCTTTGTCCTCTGAGAATTACTCTTTGTGGACATCTCTGATGCCTGAGTCCTGAGTCAGAAACTCATGACTTACTAGATAACTGTTAAGACTGGAAATATCTATTTATCAGGATTTCTATTTGCTGACCTATGTTAATGAGAGGAAATTGAAAGGCAAAAGTAGCAAACAAGAATTAGGAAATCTAATCAGTCTCAGGTTTACTTGAGCAAGTACATGTCTTTCACTGCCATGCACTTCTGCTAGAAGTCAGCATTGCCTCTGGGGGAAAGGATGTGGAGGATGGTGAGAAATTTCTTCCCTTCTGTATTTTTGTGGAAATCAAGGGAGAGAAATAGATCAATCTTACAGACTACAGAATGGTTGTCTCTTTCTGACATAAGTCCATCCTCCTGGTCCTTAATCACCAATCATCTTTGATGCAGTAACAGTCACTGGATGCCAATCAGGAATTCTCTGTGTCACCAAAACAAGGGGCTGATATACATTTCTAGCTCCATAGGAGGTGCCTATCATCTGATAAGTAACCATCCTATGTAATCTCATTAAGAAGACTTAGATTTTCCTGATCACCTCCCCTGCTTCCCATTACTGTGAGAAAAGCAATCTGTAAATTGTAAAACTCTCTGAGACTATACAATAATAATGTATATCTATAGATCTCTCTGTATATGAGCAATGTATTGAGTGCTTTTATCATAGCAACCTGGACATCTACAGTGACAGATGTGTTATATGTAAGCAACAAGGTTGTATGGTGGCTGGAGGACTGCTCTCAAAGTCAGGAAGACCTAATGCTTCTAATACATATTAGTTAGGTGACTATCAGCAAATCATTCAACTGCTCAGTGCTCTGCACATTTTTCTAATTCTCTAAATTACAGCTCAGTAGCTAATCTACACCAGTGAAGGGAGTTTCCAAACCAGGGAGCCTTCTACATTGATTTCTTTAGTGTAGAGAGCATCCGTTGTGGAAAATCTGCCCACCATTGCAGACTGGCAAGTGCATTGTAATGGAGAGCTGCCTGGGGACCCTGAGAAGTTATGTATCTCATTCACTGTGACACAATTAATAGGTGTCAGAGGAGGGATTTGAACCTGTTTTCCTGTCTCCAAGACCTGTCTCCTTTCATTACAGTATCCTGCCTTTTACAGCACATTATAAACACGAACTATGAATACTATTGAGTTTAGAGCCCTGTACCAGGTCTTATAACTGCTGTGTAGAACACTACACTTATTTATTAAGGAATAAAAAAGTACACTGCTTGGCCTTTGCTCTGAAGAAATTGAACTTATAATTGAAGATATAAGGATGATCTTGTAATTCTGAATCATAGAATCTTAGAAGGAACCTCATGATTGTCTAGAACAATCTATTCCTGAAGCACTCTGGAGGAGGGAGTGAGGCTGGTGACTTTGCACAGTGCTCCCTCACTTAAATTCAATTCACTCGCAAGTCATGGCATCATGACTTCCTGATGTCATGGTCTTCTTCAAGAAAGAAGGACAAACAACCTGCGAGTAGCGGTCACTCTAGGTCCTCAAGTATGGCCCTTTGAATCCAAATGGATTCCATCAAAGGGCCACAGTTGAGGACCTAGAGGGCCATATGTGGCCTTGAGGATGCAGGGTCCCCTCCTCTGGTCTACAGAATCATGAGCAGAGGACAAAGGAAAATGAAGCTGCGCCTACCCTGGGCACTTCCCTTAAAATGGAAGTTCTGAGAGGAAACAACCAAGTGGTTGAAGGGATTGACTGTATTTCTGATGTGAGAAGCCCAGGGGTGGAGTAGAACTTCTCGGGTGAGGAGGCTTCTGTGGCACAGTACAGAAAGTCTGGAGAATCCAGAGTGGAACTGAAGAGGAAATAGTACATATGAGACAAATGAAGGTAGTTGTAAAAGTGTGAGATAGTGAGTCAGAAGGAGACCCTGCCTACATGTTATGGTTGGACAGCGGCTAGGGCACTGAGCCAGGGGCCCTCAGTTCATATGCCAGCTTCACTGCTTACTACCTGGGAGACGTTGTGGAAGGTTCTTCATCTCTTTGGGCCTCACTTGCTTTATCTGTAAATGGGAAGGGGAGTTAGATTAGATTCATATAGTTCTAAAGATCCCTTATAATGCTAAACTTATGATCTGCTGATCCCAGCTCTGCTTCATGATCCCATTGGTCAAGTCACCTAACTCCTCTGGGCTTCGGCTTTCATATCTGTAAAATGAGGGCATTGGGCTAGATCAGGGGTTCTTAACCTTTGTGTGTGTTTGTGTGTGTGTGTGTGTGTGTGTGTGTGTGTGTATGTGTGTGTGCATCATGAACTCCTTTGGCAGTATTGTTAAGTCTAAGGATCCCTTCTCAGAATAGTGTTTTTTTTTTTTACATTCATAAGATAAAGTGTACAGCATCACAGAGAAAACCAATTATGTTGAAATGTAGTTATTGAAATAAAGACAACAACAACAATAAGCTCATGGACCCCAGGTTAAGAAACCTTAGGAGAGATGATCTGTATTCTCCCCCCCCATCACCAATAATTTATAAATCTATGGTGGACTAGGATGCAAACAAAGGTCTTTTGATCTCAAGGCAAGGGCTCCTCCCTTCCTGGCTCCATTCTGCTGTGCTGCCTCCTGCATCAAAGACTGGGATCCTGAGTTGCAGAATTCATTTCCCTAGATCACCCAACATGCTCAGGGTAGAACTTGGATTAGGCTCTATCATATCTGAGTTTTGAGTGGATGGCTTAGTCCAGATCAATTCAGAAATCAATCATGTCATTTTCAAAGAAAACAAGCTGCTACCATTCGGTAAAGAGGGGAGAGAGGAAATTAAATTGTGTTAATGCAGGGCAGGTGGTAGGTTAAAAGGTTTCAAGTACTTAAATTTCTGTCCTGGTAAGTCTCCAGAGTGTTTTAGGAGGGGGTGCATCTCCAGTCATCCTGATCTGTATCTGGCCAGTGGAACCAGATGGCTCTGCAAGAGAAAGTGAGGCTGGTGACTTTGCACAGCCCTACCTCACTTAAATCCAATTCACTTGCAAGTCAGGATATCGCCTTCATGATGTTGTTGGTCCTTTTCGAGAACAAAGGACAAACAACAGCAACAACATGATTGTGTGAGATTTGGTCTAATTTCTTTCCCTATTTCTTGTAGTTGACAAAAGGTTCCATTTCAATTGTGGAGGAAGCAGAATATTTCAAGATCCTGAGGTGGAGGAATGGGCTTAGTATCCCACATATACAAGCCGAGTTTGTTTGTTTTGTGAGAAGGGTAGAGAAAAATCTATCACTGTATAAACTTCTCTCTGACTTGCTAAGCTCCTTCTGTATTGCATGTACAGCCGTGGTTTTACAAATAAAGAGAGCAAACAGATACACACAGAATGAGAATTTGAGGGCACCAGAAGGGCTTCTGTTCTCTCCTCCCTTCTGAAGTGCCCAATTAATGACACTGACAACAGAACCTGTGGTACTGGGCATCCTCTGATAAAAGGCAGATAGCTATGCAGCAACAATAGATTACCTTGAGCTACCTGCTGGCTGAAAGGGAGTGAAACACAGGACAGGCCAATTTTGGTAAGATGGTAGAGGAGAAGGCCATCTCATGTCTGTGAGAGTAAGCCTGTGCTTAGGGAGTCTTGAACAGTCAAGGATTAGGGTGTTTGGGGTAGGTGGGTGTTGGAGATGTCTGATTGAGTGAGAAAAATGTGACTGAAAGGGAAGAGGGTAAAGGACTTTGAAGATGCACCTTGACTACTTGTCAACTTAGTCGAGGGCTAACATATAGATAGAGTTTTTTCTATTTTTTCCCCCATGTATCTTTTTCAATTCATTTGCCTGATGACTGAAAAAAAGTAAGATTACCATCAAATATTAGCATAGAACTTAGGTCTGGAAAGGACCCTGGAACATCACTGAATTCAGTCAAATGCAAAAATCTCTGAGACTGTTTCCTCATCCAAATCAGAGGGTAGATTAAGTGATATCTAGGTCCCTTCCAGATCTAAATCCACTTAAATGAAATGGCCAAAGAAAAATTCTTTCTATTGCTAATGTTCTTGGGTTCAATATGAAAAAAAAAATTGTGGTTTGTCCTTCATTCTTGAAGAGGACCATGACATCAGGGAGATAATGACATGATTTGTAATTGACTTTGAGGGAGGGCTGTGCTAAGTCACCAGCCTCACTCTCTCCTCCAGAGCCAAAGGATATGGGATAGCTGGAAGATCTGATTGAAATTATACATTTTTAACCTCAATATTAAGCATCCAGATGGTAGAACAATATTTATGTAATAGGTAACTTTTTTGTCAGACACTTGCTGCATTCAAGGATTCTCCTTAAAAGTTATGGCTGGCTACAAGCTTCCTCAGCTATTTCAAAATCACACAGGAACTTGGTAAGATTGGAATGTTTTATTAATGTATCAAGTCACCATGGCCTGGAATAGGCAGTTAACTCTTGGAAACTCTGTAAGAGAGATATTTTTCCATGTATTGATTTAATTTTCAGCACAATCAAAATAGGAGGAGACTTTCAGAGAATGCATATGTTTTCTCATCTCTGAATGAATTGGAAATTAAATGGGAGCAGCTAAGTGGAGCTGGAGAGAGGTGGGCTCTCTAGTTCTTTAGGTGGTCCTTAGGTCTCTGAATTGCTTTGGACTTTGGGTGCTTCTGGCTTCAAGGAAACTGAGGCACACAGTTTTTAAGTGACTTTACAATGGTGACACAGCTCTTAAGTGTCTGAGGCCAGATTTGAATTTAGATTTTCCTGACTCCAGCTTTGAGAGAGAAGATGGAAGATATTAACTTCACTTCAGGTTTCTGAAAAGACTCTGGGAAGAAACCAACATAAGAGGAGTTGGCAGTCTCCATTATGTTTCTATCCTCAGCTTGCTACACTAGAGACTTTGAGGAACTTCCTCTTGGGTAAGATCTGGGACTCTGTCTCCTGGTGGAGCCCAGCTACCTTGCTTCCAGTGAGAGAGCTCCTTCACTTTGTATTGTCTGGAATCTCTTTTCCTATGTGTACTTTCTCTGATTTCTACTTTTGCTATGATTTGGATAAATAGGTTTCTTTGAAAACTCTTTTGTGTGTTCATGGAACTGGTGTTTGGTGGGAAAGGGGTTAAGCCTTGGAAACAAAGCTTGGGGCCCTCCTTGCCCCAATAATGAAACTGATCAGGAGTTAGATTGAACTTGAAAATCACATCCCCTAGAATAACAGCAATTAAGGGAGAAGATATAATTCTAGCCTGGTATCCCCTCTCTGAGGAGAACAGAGTGGTGGTCACTGGCCCCAGCTTCCTGCTTCCCCTCTTGGAAGGAAATTATCTCCCTTGGAGAAAGTAGGAGAGAAGAAGATGGAGATGTCTATTATGCCTCACTTAGAGCCACAGAACGACACCTACCAGGTCACTATACATGTGTGGTAGACTCACTATGCACACTCACACACACACACACACACACATACACACCTCAAATGACAGGAATACAAAGATGAAATATCCTCAGAAAGTTTACATTTATTGGGTTTTGTGTGTGCGACAGGTACACAGATTAGTATAATTCAAGTTAGAAGTGTAATATAGGAAACAAAAAAACCCAAAGCGCCTGAAGTGAACTTGAGGCAGAGAACACTTTCAGCCAGGGAGAACAGGGAAATCTTCATGGAGAAGGTGGCGTTTGAGGTGCTTCTTGAGGTAAGAGAAGGATTTTGACAAGCAGAGATGAAGGAGGGCATTTGTGGTGTGGAGGATTGTCTGTGCAAATGCTTAAGGGTGAAATGATGGCACACCAAGTTTGGGGAACAAGTAGTCATCTAATCTGAATGGAAAGTGAGGAGGAAGTATGAGAGGAAGTAAATTGAAATAGGGCTGAAAATGTAAGTTGGGACCAGGTTATGAAAGCTGTTCAATGCCAACCTAAGGATACTAAATTTTATCCTTTACACAAAACAGGAGCTACTACAAAATTTTAACTAACGGAAGTGTCGTGGTCAGAGATGCCTTAGGAAGATTATTTTGACAGCTGTGCAGAAGATGCTTTGGAGTGGGCAAAGACTCGAGCGAAATAGATTGATTAAATTATATTATTGGCACCTTGAGACTTGAGAGGGCATAGAGACAGCAGAGATAAATTTCACTTGAAAATGGGAGGGGGGAAAGGGGAAAAGCATTTAGATAGCACCTACTGTATGCCAGAAGTTTTATAAATATCACTTTATTTGAACCTCACAACAATCCTGTGAGGTAGGTGCTATTATTATCCCCATTTTACAGTTGACGGAACTGTGGCCATCAGAAAGTAGATGATTTGTCCAGAGTCACATAGCTAGTAAGTGAGGCTGGATTTGAACTCAGATCTTCCTGACCCCAGGTCAAGCACTCTGTATTCATTATGCCATCTAGCTGCCAGCAACAAGCTTCACGTATTGAGGGTGGCATGGGAGGAATGGGGAGAGAGTGGTACTGGTAGCAAGGGTGGGTTTTCAGAAATAAACTTTGCGGGTTTTGTAGCTTTTCCTATAGCCCTATGAAATGTCCCCAACACCACAACTTTCCTAGGTTGTTTGATTGGTTTTCTTCTTTTAGCCCTTCCTTCTTTCCTTTCTCCCTTCTTTCCTTCCTTCCTTCCTTCCTTCCTTCCTCCCTCCCTCCCTTCCTCCTTCCTTCTTTCCTTATTCCTTCTTTCCTTCTTTTCTTACTTTCTCTCCCTCCCTCTCTCCCTTTCTTCTTTCCTTCCTTTAAATATTCATTCAATGCCTACTAAATCCTAAGGGAACACAAATAAAACAACACAGAACTTGCTTTAAAGAAGTTTACCATTTAATGGGAGGAGGGAAGGATAGATTAATTCAGAAAGAAATGTTATACAAGAGAAAGTGTAGTAATTTCAAAGAAGATGTCCAGCTAATGACCTATGAGAATGTCTGTGTAGATTACTTTCAGCTGGAGAGTGGTGAGGGGAGGGGAGCAAGTGAGTGGGGAACCTCAGGTTGGGTGAGGGACTTCAAGGGAGGCTTCCTAGAGAAGGTGGCAATTGAGATGGGCCTTTTGAAGAAAGAGAGTAAGCTTAACACAAGGCTTGGCTCTAGCAAAGGTACAGAGATAATAGAAGGTAGGACCAGCATAGGGGGTGAAGAATAGTCCAATCTGTGGATTGGCCATCCTTTTCAGAGTTGTGGATATTTGTACAAGGCAAGGATTATGTTTTCATTTAATTTCCAGTATCCTTCCTGATAATGATGAACTTTTTATTGGCTTTTCTGGATGCAATAGAATTTATTCACTCATTCAATATTTACTGAACCCATACAAAGAAGTATAAAAAGTGCTTTCTTTCTACAGGGATGTTACATTCTAGGTGGGGAGATGACAGGTGCACAAATAACTGGTATATAAGACAGAATAAGATGTGTCACAAGACAGAGTGAGTGAATGAATGGACCAATGAATGAAAAAGCATTCATTAAGCACTCACTATGTAGCATGTACCATACTAAGTTCTGGGCATACAACTATAAAAAAGAGACAGCCCCTGGCTCTCAAAGAACTTATAATTGTGATAGAAAGAGACAATACCTTTAGGAGAATGGTGAATAGGGTAAGGTATTCTTGGAAATCTCAGAGATGATGAGTATAACTATAAGGCAGTTCATTCGTGTGCCCTTTCAAAGACAATGGTACTATTGATTTGATCACAGTGCTCCAAGAAAGATGTGGAAGTTGAGAGAGCTTGTGCTTACCTCAGCAAGATGGAAAATGGCCCCAGTGAAGCTAAGGATGCATGGTCCCAGGGAGTTTGGAGCTAAATCAAGTACACAAAAAATACTGTGAGAACCCAATGGAGTGAGATAGCACTGCTGGGTAGGATGATCTGAGTCTGTTGAGTAGGGAAAATTAGCTCATTAGTCTGCTTTCTAAAACTACCTTTCTGGTGTTATTCATTCATTCATTCATTCATTCATTCATTCACTCACTCTTTCATTCAATTTTTCATTTGATATGGGAAGTAATTGAGAGTAAAAAATACTTCGCTTACCTCAGAATTTTGCCTAGCATTTGATGTGTCATCACTTTTCTCATTTTCTAGGCTTTAAGCATTAGAGTCTCTCTTTAACTGCTCCTTTTTCTTTGCTTTCCACATCCAATCACCAATGAAGTCTGCCAGATTGTTCTCTTGAAGCTCTTTTTATTCTTTGTATTCAGATTCGTATCAGTTGTTATTTAAATCCATAAAAAAACTGAATAAAAAGGATTTTATTGACCCAGAGGAAACATTTTTTGACCTTTAGGTGATAAAGTACTAGAAAGAGCTGTTCAGGGAAGTTAGGGAACCTTGTATCCCAGGAGATCCCCAAGAAGATAATAAACTCTCCACCCTTGATTATGTGGATTGTCACTTGCTTGAAATCAGGGGACTAAACCAGATGTTCTCTTGAGGTCTCTTGCATCTCTGTGACATTGATTTTATAATTTTATTTGATCAAAATTACAGAAAGTGGCCTGAGAGGGAATAAAACATCAAAGAAGATTCTTTCATGTCTGCGAATCTTCTTGAATAGATTCTCGAGTAGGATTTTTAGAAAAGGAAGAAACTGAAGGAATTCCTGCAGCAGGAACTTCTTCAGTTATATTTTCCACTGGGACTCATCTAGATGTTAATTTGAGGGAAACAAAGAGCCTTTAAAAATAACTACTAAATGTAGCTCTGCAGGTTATAGCCAAACAAAAGCTTTTTATGTTGGCCATGTTGAGTGTGTTGGCAGTGTGGGCTCTGCAGAACCACCTTGTCCTCTATGGCTGTGAGCACATCTGACTTTTTATTAAGTGATGGGAATAAAGTCAATCAATTGAACAACTGTTATTAAGTGCCTGCTATATGCCAGGTACTGCGCTAGGCACTGCATTTTACAATAACAGGGGGAAACAGCTCAAGGAGCTGATTTTCTATGGGGGAGACAACATATCCACATATAGGCTTATGCAAAATATTTACAAATGGGATGCAAGGTGAGACACTAAAATTTTGGTGGATTTCAAAGGCTTTATGTAGAGTTTGTTGAATTTTAAGAGAGAGATTCATCAGGTCAAGTCAACAAGCTTTTATTAAATGCCTACATTATTCCAGGCACTGTATTATGAACTAGAGTGAGGAAGGGGAGCATTGTAGGCATGGAGGACAACCAATGCCAAGTCACAGAAATGGGAAATGGACTGTTGTATATGAAGAACAAGAAGAAAGTCAGTTTGACAATATTGTGGAGCACGTGAAGGGGGAATAATGTGTAAAAGGACTAGAAAGGAAGGTGGAGCCTTGAAGAGCTTTAAATGCCAAAAAGAGGAACATGTGTGTGTGTATACATACACATATATGTAGATGTGCAATTTTTAGAGATAATAAGTACTCCTGGAAATAACAAAGCAGAAAGAATAAAACAGAACAGAATGGAATGGAAAACAATGGCATGGCATGAGATGGGACAGGGTAGAATAGAATAGAACATAATAGAATGAAATGGAATGCAATGTTAGAATTTGAAGGGTCTTTAAAGATTATTTAGTAGAACCTCCTTATTTTACAGATGAAGAAACCAAAGCTCAGAAGAGGTTAAGATTCACTTAAGATTGCATGGATTATATAAAGAAACAGACATAAAATAGAAAATGACATTGCATATGATGCTACAATAATTGGTCAAAAAAGGAAGAATCTCATTTCATCAGGTTGTTTGGCACTAAGCAATCACAGGCTTACAGAATTGAAAGGAGATTTAGATGTTTTCCAACCCAGTCATTACTTGTGGTGAATACTTTGATTCATCCTATATTTGAACACTCCCAGTGGCAGGGGACTCACTAGCTCCATAGGCAAGCCAATCCATTTTATTTTGACAGTTCTGGTTATTACAGAATTACAGAATTTCAGAAATGGAATGAGACTCTAGTGGTCAGTCATATAGTCCAACCCATACCCCAAAGGAATGCCTGCTAAAACATAAATAAGTGGACATTCAACCTCTGCTTAAAGACTTCTATTAGTAACTTCCTCTTTTAATTGAGCTTTCTATTTCCTTATCACTTCTACTCTTTGGTCCTTGTTCTGCCTTCGGGGGCCAACCAGAATGTCTATTTTCTCTTTCATGAGACAACTTTTCAAATATTTAAAAGTAGTAATCATCACTCTGTCCTGCCACCAACTCTTCCTTATTCCTTTCCTTACTCTCTGGATTTAATTCCATATCTCAACTGTCTTCTTACTCTGGAACATCCCTCTGTGCATGTGGCCTCCTCATCTTGAATCATCCCTGAGCTCCCATCTCTCATTGGTGAGTTCCTCCCAAAAACCTTGAAGAAGGGCTCAGGACCGTCCTCCATTCATCTTCCAGGTCAATTTCTGATTCTCTGGACTTTTCTACCATACCTCAGCTGCTTTCTTACTTTGAGTGTTTCCTTAGTATCTGTGGCCTTCTTACTCTGGAACATCACTCTGACCCTGAGATCCCCTTCTCCAACTGGTGAATTCCTCTCCAAACCTCTATTTTGAGATTGAGTCTAGGATAGCATCCTTCATTCTTCTCCTGGCTCTACTTGACCCTAAAGATTTTGCCACCATGCAGCCACAAGTCCCACCTTCATCTCTACTTTTCATATGCTTTTTAAATGTTGTCTTCCTCCATTAGGATGTAAGATTCTTAACAATAAGGACTGTATTTATTTTTGCATAGTCAATACTTAATGCTTTCTGATTTGTTGAATTTTCTTAGTTAATGATTTGATCTTGTTTGGTTATTGATTTTACTTATCTTTTTTTTTAATACTGAGTTTTACCAAACATGCATATGTAGATATCGCTTGTGTGGATGTAAAATTTATATCTTAGAACTTAATATTTAACCTTGTTTTAAGTATAACATAATACACTATCATGCTTAATTATCTAGCTATTAGCTACACTAGGCTATAATGTGGTAGAAGGTCTATTATGATTTTGAATTAAAAAGGTATGATTGAAGTCAAGTGGTAGTCTTTTCCTACCATTTTGAAAAAAAAGTAGATAGCACTGGCACATCCCAGGGTGATAAGCATATTGGGAATGTATTTAAGATGGGGTCACTCAAGATGAATTTCCAGAATCCTGAGTTAGCCAATTAAAGAAGGTAGATTGGTGCTTCCTGTATTTTAGGGTGACTGGGGAAAATCTTTCATGAGTCTTTGGGAGCTGTAGACAGCTCTTGTCTGTTCTAACTCACTAAGGCAAAGCAGCTTAGGCCAAGCCCAGGAGTACATGGGGGGAAATGAGGTCACTGTGAAATAACTAGGATGGAAAGTCATTAATAACCCCTAGTTTATTCTTATGGTTCAATGATATCATTTATTGATATTAGAACACAAAAATGTTCCTAACCAACCCTATTCTCCTATATGTTTAAGAATATCTAAGAAAAATTGGGCTACACACATTCTATTTAGCTTATTCTACAAAGCTCACAAAGGTCAAACTGAGATCTGAGGTAGGTGTTCTCCCTCATGTGACATCTTTATCTATCAATTTCTACTTTCTTCATTTGCCCTTAATTTCCACATTGTCTCCTCTTCAGGGTCAGAGGTGACAGGTGGGTTTTTTAAATAGGCCATCCTGAGAAATGGTTTTCTCTGTGATTAGGCACAATCTCTATAGCTATAATTTATCTTTTTGATTCTAGCCCTTGAGGAATCCAGCAAATCATTCTGTCTCTAGCCCTTTGTAATGTTCCACTAGGGACTCAAGCGAGTGGATCGGTCATGGTCTAAACCACGTCAGCTGGAAGATTTCTGTGAGTGCACAGCCCAGTTAACCAGGACCAGCATGAGAAAAAGTACAAGGAAAGAATAAACCACTCAGGCATGCAAGATGACACCAGGTTTGTAGGGAGCCAAGAGCCATTCAATCAAGTCTCTAAGTTTTTGTGAATTTTTTTTTCAGGAAGTTAACTGACTGTAAGTTCAGTTATGAAGCATGAAGAGCAAATGCTGCCATACCAGCATGATAGGTATAGCAAATATTTAGAGTATATCGTATTTATGATCCTAACTAATGATGAGCCTCAAATATTTTGATTTAGTCTCACTGCCTGTCATTATTAAGTGAGATGCAAAATCTCATGTCTTATGTTGGATGTGTAGCTGGATGCTTAAAACTGATTTTTAAAAAAAATATCTTAGAGACAGTATGATAAAAAGGAAATCTAGTGTTAGAGGGAGATTTTGGCGTAGGGTATGCCCGACATAAATGACTGTGCCAAACAAATGTTGAAACTGTCCAAATCGTAGAACCATGAGGCTTAAAGGAACCTCAGGAGATCATCTAAGCCAATCAATCAATCAGCCTTGCAGTCAACCAACTAACCAATATTTATTAATCAGGGACAACATGTCAGTCTCTGTGCTCTGTGCTGCAGATACAAAGACAAAAATGAAACAATTTCTTCCCTCAAGGACCTTATATTTTATCATAACCTTCTTATTGTACTTTTTGAAGGAACTGAGGCCCAAAGGGGTTAAATAATATGTCTAGGCTTGCACACATGGTTAGTGACAATTCAGAATTATCGTTGATGTCTCTTAATCCCACCCTCCTCCAGAACTTTGTCTGCTATGTGATGCTTTCCTTGTTATGCCTCAGGTCTGAGAAGTGGTTGACTTGGTGATTCAATAAAATGACTGATGTTCATGTAATGCCACCACTGGTAAACCAGGGCAAGCAAATTCCTCCTTCATATTTCTGGGTTGAGAAGGCAAAATCACCTTAGGCACCTATTTCTGAGATTCAATGTGTTCTATCTGGTACCTTTAACCATGCAAGTTTTTGTTGTTCAGTCATTTCAGTGGTGTCCAACTCTTGATGACCCCATTTGGAGTTTTCTTGGCAAAGATAATGGACATAAGTAAGTATATATATGTAAAATTATTCTATTCTTACTTATATTTATCGATTCTTTCTCTGGATGAAGATAGCTTTTTCGTCATATGTCCTTTATAGTTAATTTAGGTGTTTATAATAGTCAAAATGACTTATTTACTTAAAGGAATTTTTTTTTTCTGCGAGGCAGTTGGGGTTAAGTGACTTGCCCAGAGTCACACACCTAGTCAAAGTCATTCTTAAAAAGATATTGTGCAATAATCTTTTTTTTTTATAAGACTAAGTAATGGAAATGCTTGTTTTATTCCACAAATTAAACAAAACAAAACAAAGGTAATGGAGTGATTTGCCATTTCCTTCTCAGCTCATTTTACAAATGAGGAACCTGAGGCAAACAGGGTTAAGTGACTTGTCCAGGGTCACACAGCTAGGAAGTGTCTGAGGCTGGATTTGAATTCAGCAAGATGAGTCTTCCTGACTACAGGCCTGGCACTCTACCCATTGCACCACCTATCTGCACATGTAGGTTTAGTACTTGGTTAACTTGAGTGTATGAGAAATTTCTAACCAGTTGCAGGCTTAGCAATAATACTATGTTAATCCAATAGAATGAATTATTCTTATTGGTAATTAAACACTGTTATCAAGAGATTTACATATATTGAAATGACATTTATGATGTCAGCAAATAATTGTTTATTCATAAACACAAAATTAGAATACACCTGGGGTGACATAATATCTTAACTCACAACATCAGAGGAACATGATTATCGTCTTTACAGAAGCTTTCAAGACTCTAAAAATCTTGGAGTATGAGATTTTTAGAATATAAACAAGGAGAAATCTATTAACTACATGGCACACTGTAGTGTTTTCTGACAATATTTGTTCAGAAACCCACCTGTTTGCAGATAGTCTGCTGATCTATGAATGGCCAAGCAGAACCTGCCCAGGTCCAACAAACTATTTAGGGTCCTATAGCACTAATTGAAACATCAACATACTTTGGAAAACGGTTGATAATGGTACTGAAGGCCTCTAACTTGTGCTAAACATAACCTTTCCCCTCCTGCTTTAACTATATTTAAAGCACAGTTCTCTGCATCTCAGGGATGCAGAGATTTCATCCTGATTATTCCTTTATTCAAGAGATCTATGCAGAAACTCTATTGAATCAATTTGAATCCAACAAACACTATGTTTACGATATGCCAGATACTGTAAAAACCCTTAGGAATCAGATGAAAAAATGACTCAGTCTCTGTCTGCAAGGAGCTTTTGGGGGGAAATCTGCACTGGGGAGAGATAAGGCATGTATGTAAATGGGTATTACATAGGATAGAATGTGATGGGTAAAAAGAGAGATCCAGGTAATGTGTGTTAGGAAAATCTGACAGAGGAGATTGAGGCAGGGAATCAGGGAAAGCTTAGTGACCAGTGTGACACCTGACCTGGGCGTTGAAGAAAGAGGTGAATTTCAATCAATTGAAAAATATTTACTTAGCACATACCATCTACCAGTCACTGTCCTAGGCATGGAGGTTACGAGTGCAAATAGCAAAATAATCTCTGTTCTTAAGGATCTTACATTCCAACATATAGGCAAAGAAGAAAAGAACAGATTTCAGGCATGGAGGATGGCCTACACATCATAGACACTGAAGATGGCCTGAGAAGATGAGAGAATAGCTAGTAGGCCAGCTTGGCTATAGAGTAGACTTCACGAGGGGGGTAATTTGAAATAAGGCAGTGGAGTCAGTGGGGAGACTGAAACGGCAGGTTAAGGAGTATTTTATTTTACAGGCAATGGGGGAGTCCCTGCAGTTTCATGAGCAGGGGAGTGGCATAACTTTGTATTAGGAGGATTACAATTATGACAGGATGGACTAGATAGGGGTGGAACTGGAGATAGGGAGACTGATATCTATGGCATCTACCTCTGATTCTCTACCTAGTTGGCTTTTAGGCTTTTTTTTTAAGCTGGCTAACCAGTTGACTAATGCATTCAAATTGAATATGAAAAATGATCGTTCTTTTTTTTTTTTAAAGTAAAGTTTAATCTTAGGGAATTTCCAGTGTGTTGTTGGGGGAGTTATAATTCTTAGCTCTTCTGGGGCTAGACCAAATTCTCAGATCGTTAGCATTCTTTTCTTCACAGTAGGGGGCAGTTTGGCTACAAACTATGCTCGTCTGAGCTTTGGTAGAACTTTATGAACAGCATTGCAGACCTCTTTCCAATGCTTCTGCTCCCAACAACGTAAAAAGGAAATCTCCAACCACTAAGGCAGATCTTACAAAAGATCTGTGGGATCAATGCAGTTAGATCCCCCAAAGCTCCTTAAAATGACTTTTTGCTTCATCTTCTCTCCCTAGATGCACCGTAAAACTAGACTTTGGCGACTTGATGTTCTTTCACAATTTTTTCTCCTTAAGTCTCCTGCCCTTTTTTATGAACAAAATTAGTCAAAAAATGTACTTGAACTCTCAATTGCTTATTGAAAAATAGGTCAGTCTTAGTCATGTTTAGCATTCTTCCTCTTCTTCTTTTTCTTATTTTCCTTGGGTTGGAATCTGCCTTCAGACGATTTTTCACAGAGGATAAGGATTAGTGCCTCTTTATCAATGTTGTCCATATCCCCACTCAGTATACTTTATTATCACTGCTAGAAGGTGCTTCGCAAAGACTGAGTTGTAGAGCTGTAAAATCAAGCTTCCCAAAGCCGGGGAAAATTGAAATGTCACTCTCTTATAAGGAGTTTTAGGAGAGAGACTAAGCAGTGACTTCAATAGAAGCCATCCATTCTATGGCCTAGTTTAGAAACTCTCAAAATCAATTTTAAATCTTTTCTTTATAGCTTTCACATCCCTTCAATATCACACCTTTTTTATTATGAAATTGCCTTGGCCTGGGCAACATTGGGAGGTAGGAGAATTGGGGAGGAAGGAAAGTGTTGAGAAATATTGATTTGTTCTCCACAGTGACTCTTGTTTGCCAGCTTTGTCAGGCGCCAACCTGGATTCAGGCCTGGGTGCTTGCCCTCGACGCATTAGGCCTTCGTGCTGGTTGGCAGACAGTCCTCTTCATTTGTGCTCATTGAGGATGCTCTAATAACCTTCTTCAAGGCCAAATGAGATTTATATGGAATGGGAAGTCAGCTAGAAGACTGCAGAATGACTATGCTAATTAGAAACCAAAATATAAACAACATCAACTCCACATGGAGACTTCTGCCCTACTTAATACATCCTAGCAGACCAAATTAAGAGAAATCCCATTATCTTTCTCAGGGTTTCTGAATCTTTTTTTTTCCTTTTCTGGCCACATGTTTGTTGTTTGTGCAGAGCACTAATGTGGGGATATTTCATGATTGCTTTGGTTCTAAAGTGTAGCCCTGTCTCCTCTACCCCCTCCCAATTACAAGGCTGCAAAGCCATTATTTGCAATTAAACCAAATTTGCTTGTTTTTCATTTCCACGGTCAGTTTATGCCTCACGTTCTCAAGATTTTGCTGTTAGCGAAGTGCACAGCATTTCTGATTTTAATATGCTCTCTCAAGTTTTATTGACCTGGCTGTACAACCGCAGCTCACTATAGCCAGGTGAAGAGAAAAAAAAATACCATTCTTTGGACCTAGGTAAGGTACAAGGAGCATTTTCCAATATTGATAACATACCCTAAAGGAAATGAATATTCTGTCTAGTAATCTCTGAGTTTATGGCCAATTCCATTCTCTGGGGGGTTATGAAAAGCTCTGTTCATGAACTCATTTACCCTGAGAGCTTTCCACAGGCAAGTATCATGCCAAAAACAATGCTAGCAGGGATCTCATAAGCTCTTGAGGACACTTATTCCAACTCCCACTTGGACAGACTAGTCAGTTTCCCAATGCAAGGCTACCTACATATCCCTCATAAGGGGCTAGAAGTAACTTTCTCTAATGCTATTGGTTAAAGCCCCCATTACAGTGTGTTCTGACCAATGTTAACTGCCAAAGATTAGTGCCCTAGTTTCATTTAACCAGTGACTATCAATTAGCTTTTACAAAGGCATATTTACTGAGAAGATTTAAGAACAGAATACACAAACATTTCCCCCTCCAAACACCTGAGGTACTGCTCTTTCCCTCTATGCTTTCTTGGTCCCTGGGGAAGGTGGCTTCAAACATGAAACAATTTCTACATAACATTTATCCCCCAAGTTCACTTCCAAATTCCACATAACCAGCAGATGAATAATGGTAGCTACTTCTTGGCTGCCTTTGATTTATGTTGAGTCAAATAGGTTGCTTATGGTTTTGCTTATTACTGTCTGTTTTCTAGCAAATCTTAGTATCAACTCAAGCTTCAAAACTTCTGACACTTACTATTCTGACCTTTTGAATTTCACAGGGTTATAGCCATCATCAATGTTGTTGTTCAGTCATTCAGTAGTGTCCGACTCTATAACACTCCATAGATGTTGTCCATGGATTTTCTTGGCAAAGATACTGGAGTGGTTTGCCATTTCCTTCTCCATCCTCAGATGAAGAACTGAGGCCAGTAGGGGTTAAGTGATTTGCTCAGGGTCACACAATCAGTAAGTGTTTGAGGCTGGATTTGAACATAAATCTTCCTGACTCTAGGCTTGGTTCTCTGTCTACTGCACCACTTAGTAATATTCCTTCACCTAAATAAGGAAAGAACAAATGCAAAGAGATGAAAAACAAATTAAAAAAACAAGCAAAAAAATTGGCCTGGGTTCATGGACCACATGTTGGTCCTGGGTAGGGGATGACTTGAGGGTTCTACCTCTCCAGAGACCTACAGAATGTCTGTCATTCAAAATACTTGAAACAGGCAGGAAAATATGAGTCCTGCTTTGTGATGCCTTTTGAATGACCGCTCAGTTTTGGCTCAGCATTGGGTTAAAAAATCCATCTCTTTACCACAGAATTGGTAAACTGAAGCCAGTTACAGACTATCTGGGCATGCTCCAAAGTCCATGTGGGGATGCTATTGCCAATATGTCTCAGTAGTGTTACTTTGAAGGAGAAATGATTTAATATGGCTGGGTAATCTCTCTATGGATGCTGATCCCACCCTTCCATTCCTATTTATCCTATGTGATTCTTGTCCCCATTGTCCCCCTCCCTCCCCATACCATCTATATAAGACCTAGATAATATGTTGGAAACCTTTCTTTTTTAATGTCAGAAGTATCAACGCACCACTCAATATGCCCATCTGTTGTCTCCAATTCTCACTCCATGAATAACTCATACCCTTTTCTAGTCATTCTTGATAACTGTGTTTTTTTCATTGCTTCTTGCATATAAGACATTGCTAGTAGCTTACTTAAGCCCATTTATACCCACCATGAGTCTTTCCATTATCCTTTGGGTTATTTGTAATTGTAATTGTTCTAATATCATGGTGTTCCATGATTCACAGCCATATGGCATCCCTGGGAGAACATTGTTAAAGATGTGGACTTCCATAGAAGTGAGAAGTATGGGATCACTGACAGCACTGTATAATTTACTAAATGTAAATCAATCTGATGTGGAATTCAAAGGATGTGGGTTCAAATCCTGACACTGTTAATTTACTACCTAGGTGTGACTTTGGGCAACATCTCTGGGCCCTAGTTTGTCATCTATAAAATGAGAGAGTTAGACTGGATGGTTATAAGGTGTCTTCTGTTTCTAAATCTATGATCTTATGTTCTTATGACCTGTCCAAGATACACCTTTTGATGGACTAATTTGACAGTCCCAGTTGCAGGTCATAATCTGGGAAATAGGAATGCATTGGCTTAACCTCCTTGGTCTAATCTACAATACCAGGTTCCCTCTCAGCCCACTAGGCAACTTTCCAATTATGTAGTGGGCTTGTGAGTGTTCTGCCAGTATTCCTAATTTATCTCTCTTCTTGTTTCCACCAAGGGAAAAAAAAGAAATAAAAATGGAGCAGAGAGCTGTGAGAACCCTGTCTATCTTTCTTTCCCCCACTTCCAATTCCTTGGAGGAGGAACAAGGTGGGATACACATGTGTAGTATGCTGCAGTAGACATGGCATGGGTAATGAGGGAGAAGCTGACTTTACAAGAATGCTATGGGTTGAAGTAACATGGGAGAAAACACAGATCAGGTGTTTCTGGACAAATAGGTGTGGCTGGGAAGAAGAAGTAAAGAAGAGGAAGAGCCAGGAGGATAAAGTGAAGTTTTTTCATAATATTTCTGATCTGGGGGCAGGGAGGACCTTGTTGCCTTGGGGCAGTAGGGTTGGAGTTTGTGGTAGCAGCATCAACAGCAACCAAAAGATGGTTGGCTGCTATAGTAGTTGGAACAGGAGCCCACAGGCCCAGTAGCCTGTGCGTAAGAATGCATATTTGCAATCACAATGTGTTCAGGCTTCTGGAACTTCTCCTTTTTTTTTAATTTTTTTTTCAGCCAAAGACAGGGTTTATTAGAACATCCATCATATTGGGCAGACTCTTAAGGAGTCTGAACATTAGTAAGCTATTGGCTAGATTTTAAGACAAGATGGACCTTATATACAGAAAGACTATGGGAGGGATCTAGGAGTGGCCAAGTAGTCTATGAGGTAATAGAATTCCAGGGGTGGCCTAGGGGGAATGGAGCTAGATAGATTAAGGGTGAGAAGTGGCCCGGGGCCATAGGAAGGTATGGAATTATAGCCTCAGGAGAAAGCCAGAGATTTGGCCATGTGGGAAAGTCCAGGGTTTTTCCTTTTTGGGGTCTGGATCCCATCCTCATCATTCCCCCCTCAAACAAATGGGACCCAAATTCATTTGGTGTAAGGGGCGAAGGTCTTGTCTTCTGAAACTGCTTCCTGCTGGCAAAGGGTGAAGAGCTGCCCCTACCTTGAGGAGGTTCCAAAGAGGAGGTTGACTGGAACAGAGCACAGATTGCATCCAGGGAACAATAGACATTGGCTGGTACCTGCTGTTTGCTACCAGCTGTGGGTGAATGGCCTGTAGTCTGGAAGACACAAATCTGACAGAAAAGATTGCAGGGCCCACATGACAGGAAAAAATATCCTTAACTCTGTTTGGAAAATCCAGTTTTCCAACCATGCAATTATCAAATCTACCTCATAGCCAGATTCAGGAATAGCCAGATGGGTAATATTCCCTTTTCACAGGAACATAATGGGGAAACTGAGCCAGGAGGATCCCATCTTAGACTGAGGTTAAAATTGTCCTCTCAGTTTTTCTCAATGCTGACTTCCCACCAGTATCACCTTCTCTGAGTAGCTTGTGGCATTTCTCTCAGATGGTGGATTATTGATTATCAATGGATTATGATCCATCAGACAACTCAAAATGAAATCCTAGGAGCTTTTACCTCAAACAGCAAGTTTCATTAATCACAACTTAGGAAAAACTTTACATCTCAAACTTAAATTTGTCCTGGTGTAAAAAGCCATTCATCAGAGATTTCTATACATTTGCAAATTCTCAGCAAGCCATACATAACCCAAACAAACTTTTTGGCTAGTTTACATATTAAAACAATAACCAACAATAGCTAAATTATTTTAGTGGTAACCAAATTATGAAAAGTTGCTTGATGTAACTGATACAGAAAGTTCACCAATTTGAAACTTGAAACAAGCCCATTACCAATCTGGTGACTTCAGTTTTGTTAAATGCACTTCTAAATTACTTTACACAGGGAATCCACATCTCATCATTAACAGTTCAAACTACAAATTTAAAAGAGTGTGTTTACCCAAGTTTGGAGGTTAGCTTCATTCCTTGAGCAGGATGTGCTGAACCTGGGTGATGCTTCCAGGCAAAGGTTGCCCTAGAACCCAAGGCCATTGCCAGGGGGACCCACACTATAGCTGCTGCTCCTCCCCCCTCCTTCCTTTCCCAGGTGGGGGAGGGCAAAATCAAAGGTGAGGGGTAAAGGGTGAAACTCTCTTCTCCTATGAGAGGGGTTAACAGATACCCTCTTGACTCAAGGGAAGGGAGTGACCAGGTTGTACAAGTGTTTCAAAACTCCTTAATGATCAATCTCAAAACCTCCAGAATATGACAAGATATTTTCAGTTGTTCTAATTTTCCCTGTAACCTCCATGAAGGATTCAGAGGTGCAGAGAAAAGGGAGTGAGTAAGCTTCAGGGAACCAAAAAGCAACTGCAGTTTTCCCCAATTCCCTAGTGCCGAGGGAATTAACAGAATTGAGCATACACTTCCAGATAGGGTGTCCATCCTTGTCCTCTATGCTGCGGAAGGTGTACCCAGGTCCATGGCCTTCAACCAACCCAGTGGACCGAGAGCCTGAGAGCATCAGGCCAAGTGCGAGACAGCCTTGTAACTGTCTGCCAGAAAAGCGCTTCCAAGCCTTGGTGCTTGGAGAGCAACCCTAACTGCAGAACAAGAAAGGAGGGAGGGGAGGCTTACATACCTTCCAGTCTTGGCTGGAGAAGAACTTGGGGTTAGGCAGTTTCCTTGTACAGGCCACCAAAATGATGTGGTTTAGGGGTTCAGGGGTCCTGGGGCCCCAAAATCACAACACGTGGGTCCTGCCCAAAAGAATTCAACCCAAGCCTTCTTTCAGCCAAAGACAAGGTTTATTAGACCATCCATCATATTGGGCAGACTCTTAAGGAGTCTGAATATTAGTAAGCTATTGGTTAGATTTTTAAGAACCTGAGCAGTGGCTAGATTTTAAGAATCTAAGCCAACTTCTCCTCTTTTTCTGCATGTAGTATGAATGCTGGAGGAATTGATGAATGGATGAAACAGCATTTAATGAGTACTTGGAGCCACAGGTGAGAGAATTGGGTGACAGTTGAACATCAGAGGAGGATGAGCAGCCCTGAGAAGGGCTCATCAAGCTCTCACACCAGACAGAGGTGCTAGTCCTCCCTGAACACTCCATTGCACCCTTGGCTTCCCAAAAACTGTAGCATACACAGAGGCCACACCCTGATAAAACTGTCTCAGAAGACAGGCTAAACCAGGTTGAAGGGAAGTGACAGACCTTGAACCCATTGGTGAGTTAGAGGGACGTCTACTTCAAGCATATGAAGACTTCCCATGGTGGAATAGGTAGATGACAACAGTTTGTTCCAACAATCATGAAGGCAGCTGAAGCAGGCACTGTGGAGTGCTTACAGCTTGGTCAGACATTGAAGATTCCAAGGTCATTCACTGCATTCTGGGCCACCACCAGTTGTCTTAACTTTTGTCCTGCCACTGGACTTTGATGACTGGAAGAGAGAGTGAGTCTGATGACTTTGTGAGATTCTGCCTCACTTAAATCCAATTCACTTGCAAGTCAAGACATCATCCCAGAATGTCATTGGTCCTCACTAAAAACAAAGGACAAACAAGAATAAGTACTTACTCTTATACCAAGCACTGTGGTAAGAGGTGGGGATATAGATAAAACATTCAAGAAAATCCCAGCTCCTTGATTTTAGAAAAACATGGAAAGACTTGCATGAAATAATGATGAGAGAAATAAGCAGAACCAAGAAAATGTTGTATACAGTGAGATCAATATTATTTTAAGAACAACTTTGGGAAACTAAGTCATTTTGAATATTATAAATACCCAAATTTACTACAAAGGACCTATGAAGGAAGATGCTATCTACCTCCAGAGAAAGAGCTGATAAAATAGAAGTATTTGTAGTATGTTTTTACACACATATACACACACACACACACACATATACATATTTGTGTCTAATGGTAGCCATCTCTAGGGTACAGGGAGAGGGAAGAAAAAAATATAGAAAGTACACAGCAGAGAATAAAAGAAAATGTAGAAGGAAGTAGAAAAAGCAGAATAGCTATGAAAATAACAAGTAGTACTTCTATAGGTTTTTTAAAAAAATAAATAGTGTGAAATATAAATTCATGATTTTATAGTGAATCCTCTTTTTAGGTTGTACTGTGTACATGGAAATGCTCTTTTTATTGTCTTTGTGTATTTAAGTTCAAAATGAATTAAAAAAAAAAGAAATTCCCTACTGTTGCTAAGGAATTCACACTCTAATTGCAGTCTACCACACTTTAAAAAAAAGTACAGCTGCTGGGCAGATATAAAGGTCACACAAGGATGGTGTAGATGACAAAGCCCAGAGGTTCTTTCATAAGTGGGTTAGATGATAGTGTGAGGGGATTTCAGGACATAGAGGTAGATGATAAGGTTTTGAGGACCTTAGAAAACAAAAAAGATAATAAAGCTTGTTGATTCTCCAGCTCATTAGAAAGAATGAAATTTTTGACTCTTGGGTCGTTCCAGCCTAGTGAGTAGTTAAGCAGCCTAGCCCAAGAGAGGAGATAAGGGATAAAGATTAACCTATGGTAATGGGACTTCCCATTATCTAACCATCCAGAATGGGTTCTGATGTATGTATGTATGTATGTATGTATGCATGCATGCATGCATGTATGTATCTATGTCCACACACATTATACATGTACACACGTAGACATTATATATGTATGTATATATACACATATATATGTGTGTATCTATGTATCTATAACTACATATATCTATATCTATCTATCTATCTATACATACATATACAGAGAGAGAGAGAATACCCAATGGCTTTACAAAAATGGGTCCTGCATGGCCTCAAATGATCTCAGAAATGGTCCATCAAAACCAAAAGAAAGGCTGGTCTGGCCTAGACAAACCTCACCAATTAAGTTTGAGCCAGCCTTCCTGTCTGCTACATTGTTGACCAGTCACTTCTCTCAGAGGGAAGAGAAGGTTCAGGTTTAGAAGTCATGTGTACTTGTCTGTCTTTGGAAATAGTACCCAAAGAGTGCTCCCTGAGAAACTTAGTGATATTTTGCTACAATTGTGGACAAGGTGGACAGTAGGATTCTGGGTGCACTTGAGGTGAGAACCTAGGATTGTTTTAGCAATTTCTAAAGTCCACTGGATTGGTATTTAGAAAGAGGGATGAAATCAGAGGTTATGGGTACTCTCTGCCCCTAAGAAATTAGGTCCTCACATATTGGACTTTTCTCAGTGTATGTGGATGCATAAAATCCTAGGTGACAATAATAGTGAGGATTCAAGACACAGAGTGTCCTGTGACAGACAATGGGTTTCCAGGGACAATTGTGTTCTAGCAATTTTATGAAGAACACCTAGGTATCAATACCTCTCCAATGTATGGAGTGATTAGGCTTCTGTGCATGGAGGGAGTGCTACCCATATTTAGATTATATCCTGGTAAGGATAGTAATATGAAATTAGTCCAGACAGGCAGGCTGGAGTCAGACTGTGAAGGGTTTAAAATTCCAAGCTAAAGAGCTAGTATTTCATCCTAGAGGCAATAGTTAGCCAGTGAAAGTCCTTGAACAGAGGAGTGCTATGACTAGGCTCGGACTTAAAAAAGATTGTTTTGGAAAAGAAAAAAAATGAGTTGAAATCTAGCCTCAGACACTTAATAGCTGTGTGAACCTGGGCAAGTCATTTAACCCAGATTGCCTCCAAAAAAAGAATATTATTTTGGCAACTCTCTATAAGATGAATTGGAGAAGCCAGATACTAGGAACTGCAAAGATCCCACTTCCTATAAGAGGCTTTTCCTAACCCCTTCCCTTATTCCCGCCACACCTAGTGTCTTTCCTTTGTGATTACTTTCTGTTTACACAGTATATATCTTTAATGTACAAAGTTTTTGCATGCAGTCTGTTCCAATACAATGTGAATTCTTTGAAGGCAGAAACTGCATATTTAATCTTTTTGCATTTTCAGTGCTTAGCATAGTGCTTGTCATATAATAAGGCGTAAGTATTAACAATATAAACATCGATATTAATAATGGTTAATTAAAAAAAAAACTCAGGATGAAGATTGAGTTTTTCCCTGTATCAGTATTATATGTGACTAAGGGGTGAGTCACACAATTCAGCTTAATGATCTTGACCTTTTCAAGGGTGGTCATGGAAAACTGGTCTCTCCAGAATGGGAGATCTATTGTATCCTGAAGAGACCATAAAAAAGGGAAAAGAACCCACAGGTACAAAAATATTTATAGCAGCTGTTTTTGTGGTGGCAAAGAATTGAGATGGATGGCCATCAATTAGGGAATAGCTGAACAAGTTGTGGTATATCAATGTGATGGAATACTGTTGTTCTGTAAGAAATGATTAGCAGGTGGACTTCAGAAAAACCTGGAAAGACTTATATGAACTGATATTGAGTGAAGTGAGCAGAACCAGAAGGACATTGTATGACAGCAATATTATGCGATGACTGACTTTGATAAACTTACCTCTTCTCAGTAATGCAATGATCTAAGACAGTTCCGAAAGACTCATGATGGAAAGTGCTATCCACATCCAGAGAAAGAACTGTGGAGTTTGAATGCAGATCAAAGCATACTATTTTCTTTTTCTGTTTGTTTTTTCTTTCTCATGGTTTTTCCCTTTGCTCTGATTATTCTTTCACAACATGACTAATATGTTTAATATGATTGTACATGTATTTCCTAAATCAGATTGCATGCCTTCTTGGGAAGGGGGAATATTTAAAACTCAAAATCTTATAAAAGTGAATGTTGAAAACTAAAAATAAAAAAGAGACAAAATGGGGCAGTTGGGTGGCACAGTGGATAGAACACTGGCCCTGGAGTCAGGAGGACCTGAGTTCAAATCCGGCCTCAGACACATAACACTTACTAGTTGTGTGACTCTGGGTAAGTCATTTAACCCCAATTGCCTCACAAAAAAAGACGAAACCTCTCAAAACAAAACAAAAGAGAGGACCTAAGGAATCATCTGAAGAAGCTATTAATCAACAGTATCATCAAGTTTCCTTCTACATTTATTTTTTTATTTTATTTTTTCCTCAATTAATGGTAAACAAAAACATTATCATTCATTTCTAAAAATTTGGAGTTCCAGATTCTCTCTCTCCTTCATCCCCCTCCCCCTCCCTTGAGAACACCAACAGTTTGATACAGATTTACTATCAAGTTTCAAAGTACATACACTTCACCTGTAATAGCAGTGTAAAAAAAGACTGGGAAGTTTAGATGTGTAGGGGCTACTGGATCTTCAATAAAAGAAGTAAGGTGGTTCAGGACACACTGGACTATTTGCTGGGCAATCAGTAGTTATCAGTGCTGGATCTGCGTAATAGACACTTTACTAATCCCCTGGCTAAAGAAAAGAAAAGGAAGGTGGGCTTCATCTCTCCAGTAGGGTTTTTATTAATTTAAGTGCATCACCCCTGGGCTTATGTGAGGCCCCTTAGGGGCCCTGTCACTTTTCAACAGCTTATGGAAATGTATCTAGTGAAATGAGCTACTTGGAAGTTTAGGTCTGTGCTGATGATCTCACCGTATTCAGGAAGTCAGTGAGTGGAAGAGCATAGGGCAACATTACTGAACGAGGAGGCAGCATGACCCAATAGACAAGACTCCTGGCTTTGGAGTCAGAGGATCTGAGTTTAAACTTTTCTTTGTTACTGTCTGTGTGACCTTGGCAAGACATGATATCTCTAGGACACTGTTTCCTTATCTGTACATGAGGTGGTTGGACTAGATAGCCTCGAAGGTCCCTTTCAGTTATAAATCTATTACCCCTTGGGGATGAAGAACCTATACTTGCCATGGGATCAGAATTAACAGTGTACTCAGACTGTTGGAACTATTCCTAGATTTCTCCTACAGGTAGAATGAGTTCTAAGGGACCGAGACTAAACTGTGCAGAGAATAATAACTACTATTTATATGGAGATTTAAGATTTGCAAAGCACTTTACAAATATTATCTCATTTTATCTCTACAGCTATCCCAGGAGGTAGATGCTATCATTAGCCCCATTTTATAGATGAGGAAACTAGGGCAGATGTTAAGTGACTTGTCTAGGATCACACAAATAAAAAGTGTCTGAGGCCATATTTAAACTCAGATCTTCTGAATGTAGGTCCAAATCCCTATCCATAGTGGTTCCTAACTGGTCTAGAAGCAATTCTTATCAGATTTAATGACTGATCACTAATGCCAGTTGCATTTGGTAAGGGAAGCTAGGATATGAGCACCTAATGTCCTGTATATGCTTCATGCTTTGAATCAACTTTATATTCAGTAATGTCCTAAACAAATATCATATATTTAAAAATATTGGAAACCTTGTGTTATTTTCATGAATATAATGAATATCTCTATGGGTAGGCTAAACTGATTCAGATTGTGATAATTTTTTTTTTCCCAGATAGAGATTCAGGGTAAGAGATATAAAACAAAGAGATCAGTTTCTATTGAGAATCCCCAAGACAGAATCTGCTCTGAGTGTCAAGATTAGAGGGGTTTAGGAATGCCATCTCACACTTGAGTCATACAAAAGTAGGTAAAGATAGGAACCCAATCACCTCCCAAATAGCAGACAAAGAAGAAATATATGGAGAAAAAACTCAAATATGATGATTATTATCCCATAACTCTTATCTCTATCATAGATATCTCTACCATTAATTCTAGTGATCCTGAAATCACGTACTCACACACACACACACACACATATTATAATATCAAATTTGAAAAGATAATTCCATGCTTCCAATAAAATTACAAAAACATTTATAAGACATTTTGCATACAACCTTGGGAGGTAGGTGCTATTGTTACTCCCATTTTACAGAAAATGAGGCAGACAGAGTTTAAATGATATGCCCAGGATGAGGTTGCTATTGTTTCAGGCAGTATTTGAACTCAGTTCCTTCCGCATTCCAAATCTAACATTATCCACTGTGCCACTTATTTGCCAAAGGCCTATATAAATGCTAACTATATATATTTAAAGCAAAAATACTGTGAGCTGAAACCATCTGAAAAAAATAGCTAATGGAAGTGAAGGGAAGAATAAAAGTTGTTTTGCATCTTATTGGATGACTTCACATTCAGTTAAAAACCACTTTCTTCACTCAGTGCTTCTTGGCAGAGTAGAGATCACCCTGGATTATTGGAGGATAAGCTAGTAGGAGACAAGCTCTGGCAAGTCCTGTCAATTGAAGAAGTCTTTGAATATGGGCCTGGTGAAAGATTCTTCTTTTTCTTCTATTTTAATCTCTTCTCCAAATTGGTTCACCCTTGCTTAATTCAGAGAAGGCCATGACTAGAAAATTGGATACTAAGAGATTTTTAAAAAAATCATAGTAGCTCATGAAATCATCTATTTTGGCATGAAGGGGCTGTAATTTAATAATAATAATAGTAGCTAGCATTTCTATAATGCTTTAAGTTTGTGAAGCACTGTGCACGGGTCATTTCATTTGATCCTCCATTTGCACCACTGAAGGGAATCCTCCACACTGATGAACTCGCAGGTCTTTTGAAATGTTCAATTCAGCATTGAAATAAAACACCAAGAGAAAAATGCCCGGTTATCCAATGCCTTAGGCCAGAGGTGTGACATGTGGTTGGGGGGCCCCATAACACTCCCAAGTACTGCTCAAACCAGATTAAAATGTACACAGAAAGTGTTATTAATATAAATAAAAATACAATAGAACAAAGATAATGTTAATATGTAGTTTTCTAAGTGACTATATAGGGGTATCAAGGGGGTGCAGTGAGTAGAGGGCCAGGTCTAGCAACAGCAAGACTCCTCTTCCTGAGTTCAAATTTGGCCACAGACATTTACTAGCTGTGTGACTCTTGGCAAGTCATTTAACCCTGTTTGCCTCAGTTTCTTCATCTGTAAAATGAGCTGGGGAAGGAAATGGCAAACCATTCCAGTATCTTTGCAAGAAAACCCCAAATGGAGTCATTCATGACTGAAATACCTGAACAACAACAACAAAAGTCATGCTATGGCTGCAGGGATTCTTACTGTATGGCTTGGTGGTCCCTTTTTCTATTTGAGTATGGCACCACTGTCTTAGGCTGCTTACGGCCTCTTTTCCTTCCAAATCTGCAATCCAATAGGGGAATTCTGAAGTCCGTGATTCAGATACTGCCTGTGTTAGAGTATGATCTTGCAGCTTCTCATCATTGCTCGGTCTGTATTGTCATATATATTCTAAGGTTGAGGGACACTCTCACCCACATCACAGCCCTTCCCTGTGTATAGCCTCTGTTCTCACTCCAGTCTTCCTTTCAGGCCACTCCAAAATGGTTTGAGCTCTGTGGTCTCCTCAGCTTCTGCACTGCCTTTCTCCAGTACCTCTTACCAAAACCACATTCTCTCTCAGTATTCACTTACTCTCTTACCTCCTACAAGTATACTTTCTGACTCTCACAGCAACTTTTATGTCTACTTCCAGGTTGCTTCACTTAAAACTTTCGGGTTAGCCTTTCAAACCACCATGAAATACACTAGCCCTGAACCTATTGCCTGATGCTCCTAAACCTCTCTCGTGGAACTTCAATGACTCTTTCCCCTTTAAGCCATCTCTCCCACAACCAGAAATGGAAAGGTAATCTTCTATGAGCGGCGGTATAGCTGTGTTTCTCTTCTTCTCTCATCTTTGTTATATATCAAGCTCCTGAAACAAATGGTCACGTCTTTCTCACAAAGTTGTTTATAATGACATCAGATCTGGAGTAAAATTGATCTGAAAATATATTTTAAAACAACCTTTTGTTATTTGGCCCAACTAATAGTGAACATTTTAATAAAAATGGTTTGAAAATATTTTATTTCAAGGATTTTGTGTAAAATGAAGAGATTTTCATTTGATCCTTGATTTGCACCACTGAAGGGAATACTCCCTTCAGTAAAGTGTGTAAAGTGAAGAGATTTTGCCCACACCCTACAACAGCTACTTTACAAAGTTACCTTTTTGATTCATAAAATAAATATTTGCAGAATATTTACTGTGTGGAAGCCACCATGGGTCAGAGGGGACTTTGTCCTCATCCTGAAGGAACTTATAGGAGGCAGTTAAGTGTAGTAGAAAGACAATTTGTGGTATATAAATGCAATGGAATATCACTGTGCTATAAGAAATGAGGAAAGAGGTGGTTTCAAATAGACATGAAACACTTGTATGAACTGATGCAGAATGAAGTGAGCAGAACCAAAAGAACAATTTTCATTAGAACATCAATGTTATAAAAATGAACATTTCTGAAAGGCTTAGGAACTCTGATTAATTAAATAATCAAACATGGTCATAGGACTGATAAAGAAGCATACTGTCCACCTCATGATAGAGAGATGAAGGACTAATAGGCAGAATGAAAAAAAAAAGTAGTTTTGAATGTGACCTATGTGGGAATGTGTAGCTTTACTGTGCTTGTGTGATATAGGGATTCTTTACAAAAATTTTAGAAATTTCTCTGTCTCTGTCTCTCTTTTTCTGGTGAGACAGGTGGGAGGGAGAAAAAAAGAATACTTGATAATTGAAAATAAAAGACCCCAGGAGATCTGGGTTGCAATTCTAGCTCTACCAGTTGCTATTTATGTGACCTTTACCAAATCATCAAACTTTTTTGAGCCTCAGTTTCCTCAAACAAAATGAGATAATGTCCTTAGCTCACAGAATTTTTTGTGAAAATCAAATAAGATAATAGATCCAAAGTGCTTTGTAATTTGTAAAGTACTATATAAATGGCAGCAATTCTTATAGGGATGATAAATGGGAAGTACTTTGGGGCATTTTCTATAGAGGATGCAGAGGAAAGAAGTGCACCCATGGTGGCAAGTGTGGGAAGAGTGGAGCTATCCCAAGCAACCAGTAGGACAGGGAGTGGGGATCAATGTAGTGGATGGCACTCACATCCAACCCCATTGGAAGTCCTAAATAATCCAAGACTGGATACATTCCCTTTCCCATCATCTCAGTCCCTCTTCTCTTCTTTTTTCTTACTGCTCTCTTCCTGTCACCTCCATCTTATTCATTACCAAGATTTTCTAATTCCAACTCCAATCACCCACCATTGAATTCAATAAGCCATAAAGATTTTTGCAAACTAGGGAAAAATTTACTGAACAATGGGAGTTGAATGGAGATGGGAAGAATTGGTTGCTAGGTTGTAATCTCCTTGAGAACAGAGACCATGAACATTCATCTTTATTATTACTTGGCACAGGTCCTTTTACATAAGCCACTGAAACATTTTTTTTGAATGAATGAATGAATGAATGGTTTGAGAAAGAGCAAAGGTTAGGTGAGAGTGATGAAGTGTAAACAAGAAAAGAAACCAACCACAAACAGGAAGGCAGCTGCTGGTTAGGAATAGCAAGAAAAACAAATGGAAGAAGGTTCAGAGAAATCCTTTTAGTGTGACCATACTTTCCTCTAATATGCCTGTCAGGCTTCTGGCTTGCATCCAAGGGTGGAAAGATGGGTACTTACATAAAACCCTGGGAGATGGAAAGTGTCCCCCCACCCCCCACTTCAAGATCATGCCCAGGAACTCCCCACTGAGATCTTAGCATTGCTCCTATTGAGATCATAGCACTAGTCCTGCTGCTTGAGTTCCCAGTAGGGAATGGAAGTCAAATGGAAAGACTGTTTGTGATAAAAAAGCAGTTTAAATTTCCATACAAAAACCTTGTTAAAATTTTTTTTAAATACTTTGTTCTGCATGTAATAGGGATGTGTGGTAACAGCTGTAGTGTGGTCCTTTTTGAGCATTCAGAACCATGGACAGAGGTTGTTGTCAATCAAACTCAGCACCCTGTCCCACTGCCTCTACCTCACTCCTCTAGGTCATTTCTTATCTAGGAGTATGATACATTTAATTTCACATTTTGTGCTTCCACCTACTTGGTCTTGCTTCTTCCATGCTCTCTGTTTGTATTCCTTCATTTATTACCTTGACTCGAGATCATGATTTAAATACATAATTTAATTAGATTAGTATATCTAATAAAGCAGGTAAGATACATTGTAAGTTCCATTTGTTCCCTGGACCCAGCATATCTGAAAGGCAGAAAAAAACTTTTTAGGTTGGATTCTGTCTCTCATTTCTCAGCTGCAGCATGGGATTGAGGAGGAGAACTAACCCAGAATTCCAGGTTCTTATTTTAGACTTTTCATCTCTTTGTGAAAGAGAGGCAGAATATAATCATTTAAGTCAAGGCTAGATTAGAGAGTGATATAGAATCTTTGGTGAGTCTCCTGGTCACAGCTGCATGGATGAACAGGAACACAAGGTTATTCTTTCAGGATGTCAAGATATCTGCTCCTTTGAGGTATCTTGGATCAGCATGGCAGCATTTGCTTGTGGGCAGCCTTAGCACTGAAATGGGGCATGACTCAAGTACCACAAAGGCTAATGTCTACACTGTATTGCCTGGCTGTCACAAATTTAATATCAATAGCTGAAGGAGAACAAATGTACCTTAGCTTTCATTCAAGTCTCTGCCTTTTTCACCTTCAAGCTTCATGCTCAAGGAACCTCTGTCACAATTGTCCAGCAATTCTGTCAATCCAGTCCAAAATCGACCTTAGGAAGCCGTCACTAACTTCCTTGTCCTTTTGTTTCTCACTCCAGTTAGTAAGTGTTGCCACACCCTCTTAACCTAAGGGACGTAGACTTTTTCATTAGTCAGTTTTTAGAGCAGGGGTTCTTAACTTGGAGTCTGTGGATAGACCTCAAGGAATCCATTAATGTGTGTGTGTGTGTGTGTGTGTGTGTGTGTGAGAGAGAGAGAGAGACAGAGACAGAGACAGAGACAGAGAGACAGAGAGAGACAGAGAGAGAGACAGGGACAGAGAGACAGAGACACACAGAGACAGATATATATATATATATATATATATATATATATAGAGAGAGAGAGAGAGAGAGAGAGAGAGAGAGAGAGAGAGAGGAGAAGGATTGGATATGTAGATATAGAAATCATCTGCAATAGTTGAACCCATGAGAGCTAATTATTGGTTAATGTTGTTTAAGTACTACTTGGTGGGGTTGCTTATCTTCCTGTACCACCTACTTCAACTTGCTCAGGTTCAGAAAATAATGGGTAGAATATAATATCTATGTACCTGGGGTGGAATTTATGCTGCCTCTTTTCCCTATGTTTTTACCTGTAGTGGGTTTTTTTTTGTTCAGTTGTTTCAGTTGTGTTTGACTCTTTGTGACTCCATTTCAAGATTATCTTGGCAAAGACACTAGAGCTGTGTGCCATTTCATTCTCCAGCTCATTTTGCAGATGTGGAAACTGAGGCAAACAGAGTTAAGCAACTTGCCCAGGGTCACACAGCTAGTGAGTGTTTGATGTTGGACTTGAGCTCAGGTCTTTTTGACTCCAAGGCTGGCACTCTATCCACCGTGCCACCCAGCTGCCCCCAGCTAGTGGGTTTACCACTTTAATAATTAATAATGATAATAGCTAGAACTTATAGAGTAAGCTGTGCAAAGTGATTATATAGATATTTTCTCATTTTATTCTCATAGGAGAGGTGCCATTATTTTTCCCAATTTATAGATGAAGAAAGTGAGGGTAAGTGATTTGCCCAGGGTCACACAGCTAGTAAGTGCCAGAAGCATTGTTTGAACTCATATTTTCCTGAATCCAGTTCTAGTACTTTATTCAATATATCACCTAGTTCCAGGATGGGGAACCTGTGGCCACATGTGGTCTTCTAGGTCCTCAAGGTTGGCACTTTGACTGAATCTAAACTTCACAGAATGCTTTGTTTGGATTCAGTCAAAGTTGCTTCTCTTTACCACTGTTCATGTCATGTGAATATTACTTTATCAAAGGGGAAGGAAGGGCAGAGTAAAAGGACTGATCAACCTTCTTTCAACAGCAAATGAGGGTAACATGAAGGGAAATCTGAGCAATGAGGTCTCAGGTAAACACACACATACACAGGCACATGTATCAAGGTTTGTAGTAGAGGAAATCAATAGCAGAGGTCTTAATAACCAAACTGTTCTGACTTAGGACTGAAAAAATGTAAAAGGATCATTAAATGTATTTCAGGCCCCCCCCCACCTCCGTTTTGGCCTCCCATCACAGGTGTGGCAAAAGTATAAATGAATCCTCTTCTAGGGGATGTCAAATCCCTGCCACCATTTTGTCTCAGGTCCTGAATTTTTCTGCCTTATGCCGGGGTTTCTGGTGAGGCTCAGGCTACACAAGGGAGAAAAACCTGGTTGAAAAGTAAAACATTCTAAAAATTGGTCATATGTTTCTTGCTGTCTCCAACTCTTGAAGGCTCAAGAGGGTAAGTTTCAAGACAAGGCCCACTTTGCCTAAAGACTTGAAGTTCGGTTTGAAGTATGGCAGGATACTTTTTGGTCCTAGAGATCTGGATTTTTAAAATCAAAGGAGTCATTTTGAATTTTATTTCCTTAGGCTTTAAAAGAAAAGGAAGCTAAAATAATATCTCTGAGATATTAGACACAGAATGGTCGAATAAAATCTCAGTCATGCCACAGACACAGTTCTCTTTTCAATTTTATCAGTTTGCAAAATACATGAGGTTAATAAGTATTAAAAATCTCATTACTGTGTGGCATCAGATATGGAGTTGGCTCCAGGGTGTAATAAACGAGTTCCATTGTTGAAACTCCATCAGAAAGTATGATTGCACTTACATAGCCCTGAAAAAAGCCCCATTTCTCTGTACATGCAACTTAATGTAATGAAAAATATTATGTATAGGGTTTCTGAAAGCTTACTATTCAAATTCTGGAGCTCATATTGACTTCACATATAAAGTTACAGTAGGTGACTATTAGATTTTGAAAAGATTTTTTCCCCTGTCAGCAAAATGCAACCGCCTGACTGTGGATGTATTGAGTAGTTTATATTAAGGGCCATTTTTTTTTTGCCTTCTTTCTGGATTAAAAAACCAAAAAGAGCTGCCAACCCTAAGAAACTTGCTGCCCTATGGAAACTGTGGGTGTTGTCCAATCCCCCAGGGTACGTCAGTTATTAATGAGATGTTCACTTTTTCCCCCTTTCCTACATCCAGTATTGGTGACACAGAATGAAGGTGAAAAAAGTTAGTTATCAATGCTCTCTCACTTCCCTTTTTAGCCCCTCCCAGGCATCCCAGGTGCTTATCTTGCTGGCTTTCAACTCACTTGATATTATCAACAACAAGATATTAGGTGATAACTCAAATTACCTCTCAAGGTACATTTTAATGAGAGTATCTGGAAAAAAAGCCTTCAGGATACAAAGGAATGAATCCCTAATGGAGGTCTGATAGTTTGAGGGGGCAGTGTTTTAGACAGGGACATATTCAGTGCATCTCCAATCACACCATATAGGGAAGGTGAATGAATTGATGAAAAAAATCAAATATATACTGTGTGCTAAATGATAAGGATAAAAGAATAAAAACTAAGTTAGTTCCTATCTTCAAAGAGCTTACATTCTAATAGGGAGATACAACACATATAAGGGAGAGGTGCTTAGGGAAGGGAATTTTGGTCTGAGTTGTTGAGTTGTTCTCCAGGGCAGTCATTTGAGCTGTTCTTTACAGAAGCAAGGTACTTTTGATTTGATTACTGTGCTGAATAGAAAGAGGTGGAAAGTGGACGTGAGGTGGAAAGTGGACGTGTGCTGGAGTTGGGGAAGATTTACACCTGTGATGGTAGGGTAGGTGACAAGATGGATTGGGTAGATGGCTGAATAGGATGTGAAGCAAGGCCTGGCTTGGAGCTCACTCAGTCACCAAACAAGATTGTTCAGCCCTAGGGCATGAGTTCCAAAGTTTAGAAGATTAACTTCCCTAGGGTCTAGGGACATGGGTTGCAGGGTTCAAGTGGTGAGAACTTGGTCCCAGTAGGGAGAAGTAGGGCAGCAGCAGCAGCAGAATGAACCTATATTCCATATAGACCTGATAGTCATGTGTTTTGATTCATTCCCTGCCTGATGGAATGTCCTTAAAATATTCTTATTGATATTTGGTCACTGGACTCCCTCTTACTCCACTCTTTCTTTTAGTGTCCCTTATTCAGCAAGTATTTTTTGCTTGATAAGCCAGAAATCTACAGGCCAGTTAGGTGGCCCAGTGGATAGAGTGTTGGACCTAGAGTCAGGAAGAACTAAGTTCAAATCCTCCTCAGGCACTTACTAGCTGTGTGACTCTGGGCAAGTCACTTAACCACTGTTAGCCTCAATTTCTTCCACTGTAAAAGTAGATAATAATAGTACCCAGCTTACAGGATTGTTGTGAGGATCAAATAAGATATTTGTAAAGGACTTATCACAGTGACTGGCACATAGTAGGTGCTATATAAAAGTTAAATGTTATCTGTGAGGTTTCTTATTTTAAAGGCCTTTTGTTATTTATTTCAATTTTTCAAGGATAGTGACTGAATAACTGGTACTAGCTGTGTGTCCTTATTAATCACATTATTTTTTCATGAAAGCTTTATCCTTTCTGGCTCTGTCAATGAACACCTGGGAGCTCCCATTAGCCCTCACATATAGGATTCAAATGTTTTTCTCCTTCCTGTTGCCCTTCTTTTTCCTCCCCACCCCAATGTCGCCCATTAGTAAGCTGGAATTTTTTCAGTTTAGTGCTACAAAATCACACAAATCCAGCATTTGCTAGTAAAACATTCATCAGCTGTATTGACAAATGAGGCAAATAAGAGAGGCTGGTGCCCATAATCAAGTCACTGACTGAGTATGGATTCATCCTTAAACCAAACATGCAATCTTCCTTGAACTCAGAGCTTGGGGATAGCTAGTATATTGCAGCAAATTCTTGATTCTCCCAAACCCAACAAATTGTAGTCTGTAATTAATTAGATTTTTTGGCTATACTTTGCTCTTAAGAGCAAGAAGCAAATGAAAAGAAAGCAAGTTCATATCAAGGGTTAATTAATGAAAATAATTTTAGAATAACTCTCAGGTGAGGTCCTGCAGTCATTAAATATAATTGCATAGACCTTCTACCAGTACAATCTCCATGATGTTGTTCAGAATGATAATCTGGAGGCCCTGCAAGATTCTTAATCATTAAATAAACATTCAATTATATTCACTAGGAAGGAAGGGACTAATTATTTATTAAGTACTTCTTACTATATACCAGACAATGTGCTAAGCACTTTACAAATGTTATCTTATTTGAACAACCCTGGGAGTTAGGTGCTATTATAATCCCCATTTTACAATCAAGGAAACTGAGAAAGAGAGAGGTAAAATGACTTGCCTAGGATCACACAGCTAGGAAGTATCTGGAGTCAAATTTGAACTTATGACTCTAAAAGGGGTGGGAAACCTACAGCCTTGAGATCACATGTGACCCTGTAGGTCCTCAAGTGTGGCTCTTTGATGGAATCCAAACTTCACAAAACAAATCCCCTTCTGTGAAGCTTGGATTCAGTTAAAGGACCACACTTGAGGACCTAGAGGATCACCTGTGGACTCGAGGCTGCAGCTTCCCCATCCATAGGCTCAATACTCTACCCACTGAACCACTTCGCTGTCTATACTGTACTTGAAAGAGAAAGAAAGTAGATGAATGTATTTTAGGGAGATTTTCAATAAGTTAAACAGATGATTTTTCCCCTTCACTCCCATTTAACCAACCAGGCCAGATGTCTTTTGGTCCCATTTAATTTGGGTTCTTTCTGGTGCTTGCAGGACATCTTCAGTTTATGATAAGGATGAAATGACTTGGGGGTATTCAGTGCAGGACCATCATTTGAAATACAATTTTTTTCTTCTTGCTATATGGATTTCTTCAGAGTATTTTCTCTAATTCAACTTGGTTATCAAATGAGGCAGTGTGACATAGAGGATAGATGGATTGTCTCAAATCCAGGAAGACCTGGGCTGAAATTTTGCCTCTGACACACACTGGTTATGAGATCTTGGGCAAGTCACACAGGCTTATATGACTTGAGCTTAATTTTTCAGTGCTCTATGTACCTCTCTTAAGTATAGAAGGTGAAAGTAAGATGCTGGACCTATAGCGGTATGTTAGAGACTGATCCTCTAAGTTCATTAAAATTTCAATGTGAGCATCTTGGAACCTGGCAAACTACCAATCAGGGCTTGAATTGGTGATTTGTGTCAAATACACCACTTGTGAGCCTCATACTTCCCACAACACTCCCAAGTATACCCCAAACCAGATTAAAATGTAATTGGGAAATATTTAACAAAATAAATAAAAATACAATAACTATAATATTAATATGTGGCTTTCTAAGTCAATTTGTGTCCTGTTGTGATTCTTATGGACAGTTTAGTAGTCCACTTTCTATTTGAGCTTGATAGCATTCAGGAAATTGGTGAAGAAAGTGTTCACACAAATTAAATTTAAAAGTGTGTCCCATGCACATTTTTTTTCCAGAGTCAGTCTTTAACCATTTGCCAGCCCACCACTGCTGACCTACATTAGTAGAGGTAGTTCTTTATGCCTGAAATTGCAGGTGCAGTCCCTAGTCCTGATGAATGTAATTCCTTGAAGTCTGAACAGAAATGAGAAAAGCCTCAACTTTACCTATGTGTTTGACTTTTTGGAGATATTTCTTAAAGGGGATAGTGGAGAAGGGTGGTGAACATAGGAAGAAGAAAGTTGTTAAGATTTTGATTTCCTAAGAAGGTGATTATCTTCTCACATCACACCCTGGACTCCATTCTAACATGAGTACTACAATTATATTGATGCCCCTTTAAAACACTACTATTCAAGGCCAGAATGCAATTGTTTTCTCCTACTGAACAGCAGCCCTTCTCCTCAGGGATGATTCATCCATCTAGTGCCCCCTGAAGAAAACAGATGCTCAGAAAGCCCAAGGGGCAAATATGTGCAGTAAAGAACTTGAAATTATATAATGCACTAATGTTGCCCTCTGATGCTTCACCATGGCTTGGGGGTGGATGACACTGGGTTCTTGAAGTCTGAGCCATCAGTGTAAGGCTGTGGCAGTTTCCACTAATCTGGAAAAGGTTCCAGGAAACATCCAGCATTTTGCCCAAAGATTAGCCTCGCTAAATCTGGAGAAGCCCATCACCAGATTAGTCTACAGGCAAGAAACTCTCAAAGACTGTCTACAAAAATTTTGAGATCTATTTTACTAATGTAAATACAGATCCTTGAAATAGTGAAGAATTAAGTTTTACTTAGTGCTTTGCTCAGAGCAAGACTGTTAGGTAGGGTAGGTAGCACAAGTGTTATTATCTCTATTTTACAGATGGGGAAACTGAGGCTGAAAGAGAAGGTGATTCAGGCTTGTGCATAGATAAATGTGGACAGGTTTCTTTTTAGGGTAATTTGCCAAAAAGAGAAAAAAACCCACAGTATTGAAAAGAGGAAAAGTCTGGAGGGCTTGTTGCTAAGTAATAATATTAATAATAGCTAGCTATGAACAAACAATTCTCAAAAGAACCTCTTTCCCCCTACCTGCTCTCTTTAATTCTACATACACTAGATTATACTTGTTACGTGTTTTCTGTAGATCATTAGACATACATACATTCCTTTCTCCAAGTATCTTACATTCTCTCCTAGAAGTCATGTGTATTTGGACCTTAGAGAAAATTGTGCTCGTGGATAACCAGCTAACACAGCTATCACCTCCAACACTTACTGGTGCTTTTGGGAAAGTGACACAGAGAAGTCAGAAGACTTATCTCTCTCTGAGTCTATTTCCTTTTCTGGAAAATGAGGAGGATGGACTAGGTGACCTCTAAAATCCATTATAACTTCAACTTTTATGAGTCTGCAAAGTGTTAGTAGGAGTATATGGACCACTGCAGCTTCTCAAATTGGATAGCCAGGAATCTACTTAAGATCATAGGATTTAGAGCTAAAAGGGACCTTTGAGATAATCATACCCAGCACCTGCATGTCACAGGTGAAGAAAATAAGGCATGGACAGGTTAAGTGAAGTGCCTTAGTCACAAAAGGGAGTGAAGAGCAGAGCCAAGCTTCAAACCCAAGTCATATGATTCCAAAACCTGTGTCCTCTCCTTAACAATATGTTGTCTGGGGACAGTGAAATAAAGATTCTCCTGATTTATCAGAACCTAATCTCCAAGCTGAAGGCTGGGGAAAATGATGTCTCTTTTTTCTGGTTGACATTCAGAGAAAGAAAACAATAAATTTATGATTTGATTTTGACATTACCAAAAGAAAGATATGATACTTTGACTAAGGGGCCAGAATTACAGAATAGCATTTGAGAAGTTGTTTCAGAGGAAGTAGGTATGTAAGTTCTCTATGTATAACACAAATAAGAATGATAATCTGTTATACAAACTGCTTTATAGCCATTATTTTTCATGAGCTGAATAATAACTACGAATAAAGTTATTATCAACCCCATTTTACAGATAAGAAAAGTGAGGCTTTGAGAAATGGACTTGTTAGAAATCATGTGACTAACAGGTGACAAAACCAGGACTAGGATACAGGATGTTTGCTCCTTTTACTATTTGGTACTGGTATAAGAATTGCATAAATTTGTTTTTCACTTAAATGTGCTTTTATTACTTAATTGGTAGAAGAACTCAAGGATTTATAGTTTTTGAAAAGTGCCATGTAGGAGGCAGCTAGGTGGCACGGTGGATAGATCACTGGCCCTGGAGTGAGGAGGACCTGAGTTCAATTCTGACTTCAGACACTTATTAGCTGTGTGACCCTGGGCAAGTCACTTGACCCTGATTGCCTTTCAAAACAAACATACAAAAAAGAAAAGTTGATTGCAAGAGACAATTTGGAGGGAGAAGAAGGGGGTGCAGGAACGGAAGTGAGTAACTGGCTCATGTGCCACTGAGCACTGGCCATGGCTGAACACCATCTCTGGCAAGTGTTGCCAAAGGTTACAGATGACTGGGTGTAGATTATGTGCTAATTCAAGAGGCAAAGAAAATTGCTAATCTCTTGATCCAAAGGACTGATAGGTAGAACATCTTGCCAATTCAACATCTGGAAATTGTAAGAAAGATGACCAAGAAGCCATGGAAGGGCTTCATTCTGTTTGTGAGGAAGGGTGACAGCTTTCCATTTATTTTCCCTTTCAGTATTCCATGGCATATTCTAGTCACAATATGTAACAGAATGCCAAAGACAGATTATGCAGTCCTAGAGATGGAAATTGATTCCCATGCACTCAATGAGTCACATGCCTCAGGAATTAAGTACTCCAATCTATTATTGTCAGTGTCCTGATGGGTCAACCAGGCTGTGAATAGGAATTTGCATTAAATTGATTTGAGTGTTTTTTCTTGAAATAACATTACTCAGTCAAAGGACACATTCAAACAGAGCTAGACAGGACTGACTGAATTTGATTTGGGAAGGCAGAGTAGCGAGGGATTAGCAGTCAGATTCAGATTTTAAGAGTGCCATAAATCCAGTTTTACAGACTAAGAGAAACTACTCAACATCCCCTGCACTGGAGACAGGCCATACAAGCAAAACAAGATTTGTTTTGTGATCTGAGTATGCAGGTCATAGCCTCGGAGCTATTCACAGGACCATCATGTAACAGAGTAAGTTATTCTTTGAGGCTCTCAAGGGCTATGATGGGCAGAAGATTGATGATGTGCCAGATACTCAGAGATGCAAACCAATCCCTGGATTACACCTGCACCCAGGATGTGCTTCTACCTTTTGATTTCATAATAAATTAGTGTCTATGTGCTCTTTACCTTTTTTTCACATTAAAACACTTGCCAGCTGATCCTGCCCTCACAATCAGAATATTTGCTCTCCTGGAAGCTTTTAGTTCTACCAAGTTCTATTACAAACTTTTGTGACCTCTGATGTCTCAGAACTGATTCCTTTTCTATAAAATGAACAGTTTGGACCAGCAGATTTTTGAGATCTCTTTTAGTTCTAACCTTCTACAATTCTATGAAAATTAAAACCAGTAAAATATTAAAAAAAAAACTGGCTGGAAGTTCAGGGGCTTCTCATGGAACCTGAACCCACTACTTACCAATATGAGGGAAGGGAATAAGAACATTTAAATATGGTGCCTACTATGTGCCAAGCACTATAGTATTTCATTTGATCCTCACAACAACCCAGCAGAGTAGGTGCTGTTATTGTCCCCATTTTATGGTTGAGGAAACTGAGGCAAATAGAAGTTAAGTGACTTACCCTATATCACACAGCTAGTGAGGTATCTGAGGCCAGAGATGAACTTAGATCCTCCTGACTCCAGGTCCAGTATGCTATGTGCTGTATCACCTAACTGCCTCTAGGCAAAAGATAGAAGTTTTGACTTGCTCTGTTTCTGACATGGGCTAATTTCTTCCTTCGTAGGAAACCCGGTTGCCTTCTGCTCCCCAGAGGTTCACCATACTGACAAAATTAGTGTGGGCACTCATTACCATAGCCCATGACAGCTCAGAACTGCCAGCCTTATCCCTACCGGTAGCTGGACTTACAGGTGGCCAGTAACATGCCAGGCAATTTTTTTTAAGCTCAAAGGGTGCCTTAGTGTCTTTCCCTACCTAGGCCATTGCTGAAACTAGAAACCTGGAGCTGTCACACAGTAAGGATTGATTTTATTGAACTGAATATAGCTGTTGCTATCATGTTGTTTACCTTTTGTGTCCTTAATATTATTCATATCTTAACAATGTTTCAACATATTTCATGTTTCAGTAGTATTTTTATTGATTGATTCATTCAATAATTCTATGAACATAGTAGGTACTTAAAAGTTGAAATTGAATTTAAGCATTTCTTCAGCATCCACTATGAATCCAACACTGGTCTAGATATTGTGGCTAGCCCTCATTAGAATATAAGCTTCTTTGGGGCAGAGATTATTATTTTTTTTGCCTTTCTTTGTAGCCCTAGGGCTTTGCATAGTGCCTGGCACTTGTAGGTACTTAATGAATACTTGGTGATGACTCTGGGATTTGCCAAAGAAGCATATGATAAAAATTCATTATCTTCAAAATTACAATCTAGTTATGAAGGCAAGACATTCTACATGGAGTAAGATTGCACTAGAAATCAAGAGATCTGGCTTCCAGGTCTAGTTTTGTCAGTAACCAGCTATGTCTGGCCTTGGGCACTTAGTTTTGTTATCTGTAAGTGAGAGGGTTAGACATGGTCTTTAAGCTACCTAGGAAGCACAGCCAGGTGGAACAGTAGACAGAGTGTTAGACACAGCACGTGGCACATAATAAGTGCTTAGTGAATTTTTATTTGTTGATTAATTAAGCCTGGAGTCAAGAAGATCTAAGTTCAAATCTAGCCTCAGACACTTACTAGCTATGTGATCATGGGCAAATCACTTAACCTCTGTCTGCCTCGATTTCCTTAACTATAAACGGGGATAATAATAGCACCTATCTCATAAAGTTGTTATGAGGAATGAGATAATATTTATAAAACGATTATCAGAGTGCCTGTCACATAGTAAGTGCTTAATAAATGGTTATTCCCTTCTTTCCCTTCCCTTCCAGCTCTGACATTTGATGACTCTATGAAAATAAAAACACTAAGTGCTACAAGAGTTTGAAGAACAGAGAAATTTCTGTGGGCTGTAATGGTCTTAGATGGCTTCATGGGGAAGGCACAACCTGAGCTTGACTCTGACAAATGGTCAGACTTTGAAAATGGCAGCAAAGTGATTGATCTTTTCCACTTTTATTCATATCTAATAGCATTCATTAATGATCTGAGATCATTCTAACAATTTCCATACATTTCACCTCCAGAGACATATGGCAGCTAGTAATAACTGGTGTGTTATTGAAAACAAACTTGTGAAAGAATATCTGTGTATTGTAGGAATACATTATTAAGGTGAAAAAATTAGATTGTGTACTTGGACACTCATATACCTTAGTGTATATTAGCCCAATACCTCAGTGCAAACATCATTTTAATTTTTTTAAATTTGTAGATTGTTCAGATGATGCTCTTGTCTAACTGATGAAGCACTCTTTATAATGGTGGTTGGTGAATTACAAGCTACTAGCATGATCATCAGATTTATAGATGATACAAAAGTAAGGAAGATATTTCATAACGAGGATGAAAAAGTAGGCTCAGATACTGGAATGTTGAACCAAATCTAGTAAGAAGAAACGATAGGGATAAATGTAAAATTTTAGACTTGGGGTTCAAGAAGTCAACTTTACTGGCCTCAGACACTCGACCCTTACTAGCTGTGTGACCCTGGGCAAGTCACTTAACCCCAATTGCCTCTCCCAAAAAAATAAAAGAAAAGAAGTCAACTTTACCATTACAAGATGGAAAGGCATGGCTAGACAGAAAGTGATTTTAGTTAATTACCAGCTTAATTTAATATTGCAATTTGGCAGGCAAAAGAGGTACTATTATTGCAGGGTACATTAAGAAAGACATAGCATCATGGTACAAAGGAAAGACTATGGATTTGAAGTTAAAGGACCTTGATTCATTTCCTGGTTCTGCTACTTATTACCTGTTGATCAAGTCACCTTATTTATCTAGTCCTCAGTATCCTCAACTGTAACATGAGGGAGTTTGATGAAATAATCTTTAAACTTTCTTCCAACTCGAAGTCCATGAACCTCTGACTAAGGAAGTGATAGTTCTATTGTACTCTATCTTGGTCATCCTTATCTGTAGTATTTTGTTTGGTTCTTTTTATTTAATTTCAGTAAGGCTATTGATAAGCTGGGGCTTCTAGTTAAGTGCAACCAGGATGGCAAAGAATCTGGAGAGTCTTCTACATAAGGATTAGTTGAAACGATTGAAGACATTTGGCCTGGAGAGCAGAAATTCTATGGTGGGGGAAGGGAATGATATTTGTCTTCAAATACTTGAAAATCTGTCATGGAGAAGAAGGATCAGACTCGTTCTGTTTGGCCCTCTAAGTGATAATTAAGAGCAATGGGTGGAAGTTGCAGAGACGTTAGGTTTGATAAAACCTAATTGCTAAGTAAAGTAAAAAAAAATAAAAACTTAACAATTATTACTATCTATAATCAGAATTGTTGTTCATCCTTCGTTTTTTGAAGAGAACCAGTGACATCATGGGTGATATCTTGACATGCAAGGGAACTGAATTTAAGTAAGGTGGAGTTGCACAAAATCATTAGCCTCATTCTCTCTTCTGGAGTCATTGGAGTCCAATGGAAGGACAAAAGTCAAGATGACTGACAATGGCCTGGGATGCAGTGGATGATCTTGGTGTCTTTGATGTCTGACCAAGCTCCAAGCACTCCACAGTTTATGGCCATTGGAACAAATTGTTCTCATCTGCCCATTTCTCCAGGAGAAGTCTTCACATGCTTGGGGTAGACATCCCCCTAAGTCACCAATGGTTTGAGGCCCATCAGTTACCTTCAACCTACTTTAGTCTAAATGTGAAGATGGCTTAGCAGGGTGTGGCTGCTGGGCATGCTACAGCTTCTTGGAGCCACAGGTGAGAGTTGTATGAAGGTGAACACCAAAATTGAAGGATCAGTCCTGAAAAGGGCTCAGTAAGCCCTCATCAGAGGTGCTAGTTCACCTTGAATACCTCATACACCTCCATAAGTAAAGCAGACCATTTTTGAAGGTAGTCATTTTTTGTTCACTTGACATATTCAAGCAAAAACATCTTTCAAACAAAAATTTGTTGGGGACTTTGAAGAGGGGATTCTTATCCTGTTATGGCTTGGACACAGTGGCCTCTGAAGTTCCTTCCAACTTTAAGATGCTGTGATTCTGAACTTCTGTATCAAGATTTTCCCATGTCAATCATTTCTTGTCCCAAGGTTGCCATGGCAATACTATTAGGGTTTTCTTATCACCTGAATGTTACATGAGGGAAATATTAAGTATATGTTGTAAAACATAGGTATTTGCAATGTATCCAAGAGAATATTTCATTTCCATTTGGTCCAAAAATTGACCCACTGAAAATCAATCAACTAATCAATCAGCAAATATTTATTAAGCACCTGCTGTGTGCTAGGCACTGTTCTTAATTCCATAATAAGGGGATTCCTATAAAAGAACAATTATACTCCTTGAGATTAGTAACTGTTGAATTTTTATTTTTTTATCTCCAACATGTACCACATAGCAGGCATTCAATAAATGTTTATTGATTGAATGAGTAAGTCTGAGCCACCTATAAATATAGAAAAATGCTATCTCCATTTTCAGGCCATGCTCATTAAGATATGGCCAATTGATTGATATCCACAATTTAACAAATATTGATCAAGCATCTACTGTGTGCAGAGCACTTTTCTAGGTGCTGGAGTTATTGCAAAGTTTAGCTAAGACTGGGTCCCTATCCTCATGGAGGTCACCATTCAGAAGGCCTTACAATCTGAACAGAAGATACTATGAAAAATGCTTGATGCCCCTTTTGATGATTGGAAGTCCAAACCAGAAATCGATAAAGGAGCATGGAAACCACCAGCCCTTTGCACCAACTCTCCATCTTTTGAAGATGAATTAAATTCATCTTCACTAAATTCATGATCAACAGCAACATGGAAGTACAAAAGTCCATCACTGCCATGTTGCATTCCCCAATCAAACATGACTCCCCACTGGATATGGAATTGACATATCTACTTGAGTAAACTGATATTGGATTAGGGAAACTGGAATAAAAGAGTATAAATTGAGCTTCTGGATAATCCTCTTGTAGTTTGTGGATGGGAGGGTATGGAGGCCCAAAGTATCTCTACATACAGAGAAATATCTAGGTGGACAAGATCAAAGAAGTTTAAGAGAAGAACCTGTCTTAGTGAAATTATAATAGTCCATGAATCATCTTGGAGGTAATTAGCAAATAGTACTCTATATTTATATAACATCTCTACTCTACCTGCAACAGAATTTATAATCTAGAAAAGGAAGAACTGGGGAGTAAGACTTTGTGAGTTGTGTTCTTAGTATTGTCTAAGGGAACTTAGACTGATTGACTTTTGGAGGGACTGCTGGTTTCTCACCTTTTTTTCCCCTGGATATTCTGGTACTTTCAGGGATGGCTACTGGTGTGGTCTGTATTTGTAACAATTCTACTGCTGAAGCGAGCCAGAAGTCGCCCTCCCACTTCTCAGTCTCTTCCTGCCCCTCAAGCAGATTGTTGGTTGAAGGGAATGGAGTGAAAGCCAGTAAGCATCTCGGAAGATGGTTTGTTAGGGTATATGATTTATTTCCTTGGCCACTAGGGGGCCCCAGTTGAACATATGATGAAATGGAAATGAGGTTAAGGAGTCTCGGTGGACAGAAGAAACAGCTGGTCAGTATTTGCAGCTGCCGCAGCTAAATTCAGTATAGCAAAGTTATGTTTTGGTAGTGATCTTCAAACAGATTGAAAATGAGAATAGGAAGGGAAATGAAAACTCACTTTACCCCCACCTCTATTACCACAAGGTCTCATAGTATTCTTCACTTCTGGCCTTCAGTATGACCAGAATATGAGTTTCCTGTTATCCCTGAGGTTTAGGAGCAGGGATGTGCTGGAGCCAGCTCCAGATCAAATTGGCAAACTCTTCAAATCAGTATTTGATTTATTGTTTTGGTGATTTAAGAAAGTGATGGAGAAAATGTTAATAATGCAGATTAAGTTTAAAAGTGTGTGCCATTCACATTTTTATTTTTCCTGGGGAACAGGTTGTTAAACATTTAACAATACACCTCTGGTTAGTAGTGAGTGTTCTGAGGATCATAGTTTCATTGAATCATGGAGTTAGAGATGGAAAGGAGCTTAGAGGTCATCTAGTCTAACACCCTTATTTTATAGTTGGGGAAACAGAGACCCAGATAGCTTAAGTGACTTGCCCAAGGGATTGAGTATTAGAACTAGGTTTTTTTAACCCAAGTCCTCTACTTCCCTATCCAGCACTCTTTCCATACTGCTTAGCCTCTCCCTCTCCTATGCTCTTTTCTTTCTGGTAAAGCCCTAAATTTAGTTTGTTTTGTGTTTTTTTTTTTTGTTCGTTTTTATCTTATCTCTTGTGCTAGGATGTTCACTCCTCAAGTTCTATCACTTCTAGCTGTGGTAGCCCAATGCCTCACACAAAGTAGGCAATCAATCAATATTTATTGTATGAATTGTTTAAAACCCTAGATGCAGTTATCTCATCTCTATCACGTCTGTGACCTTGGGCACAACCTCTCTGGGTCTTAGTTTCAGGTGAGACAACTTACGAATCTCCTTGTCAGGGATAGAGGATGCAGGGAGAGTGATAAGGATTGTCCAGCTCCAGACCTGCCTTCCACCCTGATTCCAGAAACAAATGGTTACAGCTAGAAGGAACCTCAGAGATAATTTCATTCAACTACCTCATTATATAGAGGGGAAAATTGAAGCCCTGAAAAGAGAAGTGACTTGATTCAGCTATTAAATGGCACATCTAATATTTTAATCCAGGTCTCTTAAATCTGAGTCCAGTGCTCTTTCTACTATAACATATCACGTAAGTACTTGTCTCTAGTTGCATTTCTTTGCATAAAAAAAAACCTAGGCAGAAAATCCTAGAAACAGATGAAATTGAGGGGAAAGGGTACTTTATTTTCAATTTTTTATTGATATCTTTTGTTTTTACATCACCTTCATTTCCAAATAAATGTCCACTCCTCTCCCCAGAGAGACATTGCTTGAAGAAACTCCTCCCCAACTTAACAGTATTTTTTTTCCAATTACATGTAAAGATAGTTTTCAACATTCACTTTTATAAGATTTTGAGTTCCAAATTTTTTTCTCCCTCTGTCCTTCCCATCCCCCTCTCCAAGATGACAAGCAATCTGATATTGGCTATACATGTACGATCATATCAAACATAGTTCCACATTAGTCATGTTATAAAAGAAGAATCACAACAAAAGGGAAAATCCATTAGAAACAACAACAGCAAAAAAGATAAAGTAGTATGCTTCAATTTGCATTCACACTCCTGGATATGGATAACATTTTCCGTCATGAGTCTTTTGGAGTTGTCTTGGATCATTGTATGCTGAGAAGAGCAAAGTCTATCAAAGTTGATCATCGTGCAATGTTGCTGTTATATCATATAATGTTCTCCTGGTTCTGCTCACTTCACTCAGCATCAGTAACAAAGAAGTTTTTTAAAGAAAGAAAAAAAATAGCTGTTCAGTGAAACTAACCAACACATTCAGTGGATAATAATTATGGCTCATGTTCCATACCCATAGTTCTCCAAACTCTGCAAAGAAAGAGGGAAGTAGGTTTTATTCTTTCTTCTGAGGGGCCAAGCTTAATCATTATAATTACACAATATTCAGTTTCTTTGGCTTTGTTTTCATTCTTTCTGTTATTGTTGTTGTAGTCATCATATATACATATATATATGTATAAGTATGTGTGTATGTATACATACACATATATGTGTGTATATATCTTCACTGGTTCATTTCCATCAGTTAATATGTATCATTTCATGCTATTCTCTGTTTTCTATTTCATTGACTATCTCATATGCCTGGAATGCTCTCACTCTTCATCCCTTGTCTCCTAGCTTTTGTGGTTTCCTTCAGATCTCACCTAAAATCTCATTTTCTGCAAGAAGCCTTTCCTGATTCCCCTAAATGCTAGTGCTTTCTCTCTGAGTCAGTCTTTAATTTATTCTATACATTACATTATAATATTATTGTCTATATTTATTCTATATTTTATTTGTACGTAGTTGTTTGCATATTGTTTCCTCCATTTGATGTCCTCAAGGGCAGGAAATGTTTTTGCCTTTTTTTGTGTGTCCCCAGCACTTCGCACAGGGCCTAGCACATAGTAGTTACTTAATAAATGTTTGTTGACTTGAATCGACTCATCATTTCTTATAGCATAATTCTAATCTCTTACATTTATGAAGCACAGTTTGTTTATCCATTTCCTTGTTAATATGCATGTACTTTGTTTCTAGTTCTTTGTTGCTATAAAACATGATGCTATGATTATTTGGAGTGGGGGTATTTTAAATGATACTATTTTGCAAAGGAGGAGAGAGTTTTAGATCCGTTGGCCTGTATATGGGAATTATTTTCCTTCCGACTCTTGGATATGAAGCTTTATATGTATGAATGAATGAAAAATCATGAAGGAGCCTCAGTGTTCGAATAGCAAATTGTGACTGAGATTTTAAGGTTCCCAGCTTAAGCTGTTTGTGTGAATCTTCCACCCCCCTTTTTTTTCTTTTTCTCTTATAAACTACAATGACCTCTCCAAAATGGTTCAGGCTTCTAGTAGCAATTTATCAGCCTTCAAGGCAAACATAAAATCGAGAATGTAAATAGGTCCATAATTTTAAAGCAGGCATGGCTTACTTGCTGACCTGCACATTTTAAGGGCTGTGCAGCTTAGTGTAATATTTCTAGCATTCCCCCATGTATACAGTGACATATATTCCATAATATTCTACTAAGAAAGCAAAAACAGTCATATGAGAAAGACAAAGAATATGATTGATTGGAAAGGAGGGAAGAAATCATAGAAATGTAGATTTTAGAGCTAGGAGGGACCTCAAGAAATTATAAGATCTAGTCATCTGCCTTTATGAAGTCAAGATATTATTAAGTTCATTTTGTAAGATAATACAACTAAGACTCAGGGAAGCTCAGTACCTTACTGGAGTAGGGCAGTAAACAGTGAAAGGGGCACTAGATACAGTTTTCTACCTCCTAACACAGTCCTCTTTTCACTATCCCATCTGGCCTCTTTTCAGAAGTCTCGGTCATGTCATTTAATGCCAATCTGTATCCTCATCTGTAAAATGGGAGTAATACTATCTGTACTACCTATCTCACAGAGATGCTATGAGGAAATTAATTTTCAAACCATAAAGCATTATTTAAATAAAACAATAATACAATAGCTATTATGATTTCTACCACCTCAAAAAACAAAGACACCTGGAATTTATTGGGATGCAAGCCTGGTTCTGGTCAATCAATGAAGTTTAGATAGCACTCTTTTGGAAGCACTTTTATGCTCTGATGAATGCTTAAGGAGCTAAGGAGTAGTCCATTCAATGTTGGGTTTGCTTACTCACTCACTCTTGACCGCTCTAGCTAATAGGAATGGCTCCCTTTCCATTCCTATTTTCTATATTCTATATTCTAACTCCTCTAATACCAGTATAGAACTTGTCACAAGCTGCCTTGTGTTGTTACCCATCTTTTCACGTGTATGTCTTGTCTCCCAAACTTCATTGTAAGTTCTCAGGGTGGAGGAGGGGGAAGGGACTCTGCTATACTTCCCTGTAAACTCATCAGCACATAGTAAGTGCCTTGCCCATAATAAGCACTCAATAAATACTTTCTGGCTGAACTCTTCTGTTGGCCTGGAACTTCTGTGAAAAAGGGGGATTTATTTCCTCACCTCCCTTCCCACAGAGTTATTTAGGGACTTAAAATGAGAGCTGGAAGGGATGTTAGAGATCATCAATGAGGTCACATCTATAAAATGCTTTGAGTTCCTCAGAAGTTGACTGGTTTTGTAAGACTGGTTTTCCTCTAGAAGATGAGATGGAAAAAGATTGGCCATGAAAATATTAACTATCCTTCTTTGCATGTTTAAAGGGTACACAAGAATAAAAGGATTAGAGCCTCAGTCAGGCCTAACCGATCATTTTCTTCCTACATAATAGTATTCAAACATAAACAGCTGGTAGAGAAACCCACAAAAACACATATGGTACTCAATCTATAGGCACAGAAGTCAACTAGTTTCAGGGACTCTTCTTTGGGGTCAGGAAGGAAAATTCCACTGTGTCTCTTTTTTCCATATTTTGTCGTCCTGTATCAACAACAGTAGGATCTTATTGTATGGGATGGTAGCGGAAAGGGGAACTGTATTTGGTAGGCGTGAGTTCTGGTACTCCCTATATTGTACTGATGATCCCAGCCCCCAAAAGCTTCCTATGATGTTTGGTTTCCCAAGTACCTTTGAAAATTGTGTAGTCATCTACATGAGATTTGGGGCAGCTAGGTGGCACAGAAGATAGAGTGTTGGGCCTGGACTCAGGAAGATTCCTCTTTCTGAGTTCAAATCTGGCCTCAGACACTTACTAGCTGTGTGACACTAGGCAAGTCACTTAACTCTGTTTGCCTCAATTTCCTCAGCTGTAAAATGAACTGGAGAAGGAAATGGCAAACCACTCCAGTATCTTTACCAAGAAAACCCCAAATAGGATCACAAAGGGTTGGACATGATTGAAATGACTCAACAACAACAACAATAACTACACAAGTTAGCCAGGGAATAAATGGGTTACTAGTGGATGGAAAACTGGAGAATTTCAACGTTAAACCTTCATTCATACTGTTATGCTTTAACAGTTAATAAACTCTCACCTTATCATTGGATTCCTTTGGAAATCAAAAGATAAATGTAGTATGTAGACTAGCAGAGATATAAAAGATGAAGAGAAAGTAATATTTCCTTTTCTCTTCAGATCCAGACCACAATTATATTGAATGTCATCTTAATATCATCTTCTCTATAATTGCCTTAACCATCACCTACAACTTAATCTACCCACAACCCTTTGGAGTTAATGTATATGATGGGCCCTGTACATGAACTCTGTAGGGACACAATATTACTTTTGTGTCTTTCATTTTTATCCCCCACATAAACCCATTGCAGTCATTTTGGAAAAAAAAAACACTCTCTTCCTTTAGTAAAGATGAGGCAGGAGTAGAGCACAGTTCAATAGTGCATGGTGTATCAAAAGTTTATAATAATTTAATGAACCACTTAGTCTGAGGGAAAAATGCCTTGACAAATGCCCAGAATCATCACTGATGGTGAGGGGCACACTAGCTAAGAGTGGCTTAGGGTTTTTATATGTACTGCCCCCTCCTTGCTCTCAATTAAATTTGCTACAGCTATCAAAATTCCAAGTTTCATTTCCAGTCAGAAGACTTGAGTTCAAATCTTGACCCTGACGTTTGCTATATGTATGACCTTGGGCAAGTAATCTCATCTCTACACCTCAGGTTCTTTCATCTATGAAATGGAGGCTTTGGACTAGATGACTTCTGTACCTAAAGCCTAAATATAGTTAGGTGATGACTTTGAATTAATTAATTTTTTTTTCTAAATCTGCAGTCTTGTTCTCACTGTGGGATGAGAGGGGAGGGGAGAATGGGGAAAGGATTGAAGTGCAAGGAAGGCTTCATGGAGCAGGTAGAATTGAATTGGGCTGTAAAAGATGGGAGAAATCCAACATTTAAATGGTGAATGATTTTGGAGTATTTTTAAAAATTATGGCAAATATCTATTTTATGACATCTGAGAATCTTGAAGTGATCAGACAAATAATAAATATGCTTTGACAGCATAAATCACTAGATAAATTTAAAGTACTATAATTTACTCATACTCATTCTTATAGAACTCTCTGACATAGGAAAGTTCTGATTATCCTTTTGAAGATGCAAACTAACATACATAGTGTGGTGACATAAATAAAACATTAGCTCATGTTTGGAAAGAGCCCTGAACTTAGTGTTAAGAGAGACCTAGATTCTAGTCTCATTTCAACCAATCTGTTTGACTTTGGGAAATTAACTTCACCTCCATGAGATCATACCATATCAATACGAAATCTCTCTGGGTTTCTTTTTCTTATACATAAAATGAGGTCGGACTAAATTATTCCTTTCAGTTCTGAGACCTCTCTGATTCTATGACATAGAAAAGATAGAATTATTTGGGTGACAGACCAAATAAAAAATCCAAAGAAAATATCATGCCAAATAAAATTGCAATGTTGATTATTCAAATTAAAGATCCCAACAGTGACTGATTGACTCTACTACTCCCTACATGATTACCAGTGTCCCCAAGTTCCAAGTCCATTAGTCTCCCTGGCTGCCACTTTCTGTCTTTTCCCAACATCCTGTAAGTTTATCTTTGCTAATAGTATTACCCACTCTTGATTACCTTTGCCTTTAATTCCAATAGTCACAGAATTATAGATTTTGAGTTAGAAGGAACTGAGTCTAATTCATACCTGATCAACAATAGCCTTGACGGTTTGCTGGATAAGTGGTCATCCATTCTAGTTTTCACATTTTCCCTCTACTGAGGGAAAACACATTGATAAAATATTTCATTTTTACTGTTGGTTTGGGAGAGAAGTCTCATACCTGTGATTTTATAGGCATAGAGAAAATTATCTCCCTTGAAGCATACAACTTCTCTGTAACATAAGTATTTGCAAGGTACCTGGAGAAGTTATCAGTCAACAGGCACTTAGGTAGTTACTATATCCCAGGCACTATGCTAAGTCTGGGATTATAAAGAAAGGCAAAATCATGGTCCCTACCCTCAAGGAGCTCACATACTAGTATAGGAGATAATATGTAAATAACTATGTAAAAAAGATATAGATGATTTACTCCTGGTCACACAGCTGTTTTATGTTAGAGACAACACTTTAACTCCTGTCTTCCCTACTCAAAGGTTGGTCCTATATCCTCTATGCCATGCTCTCTCCAATGCACTAAATACTGAGAAATCTTTCCTTAAATCAGGCATAAACTTGTTTCATTGAAAACCCCACATACTGCTTTTAGTGCTGTTATCTGGGGTCAAGCAGAAAACATTTAATACCACTTCCACACCACAGACATTCAACTACTGGACACAGCTATCCTGATCCTGTTAAGATTTCTTTTTTTCCAAGCTAAAAAGCACTTTTCCTTCAACTGAACCTTATGGCATTATATCAAGTTCCTTCAGCATATTGGTAGCCTTCCTCTGGATGGGCTCCAGGAATTCAATATCCTTTCTAAAATGTGATGCTCAGGGTTAAGTGACTTGCCCAATGTCACACAGCTAATAAGTGCTTGAGGTTGGTTTTGAAATCAGGAAGATTCATCTTGATTACCTTTGGCCATATCCAGTGCTCAATCCATTGTGCCACTTAGTTGCCCTGTCTTCTGAACACTACACCTTTCTTTCTTTCTTTCTTTCTTTCTTTCTTTCTTTCTTTCTTTCTTTCTTTCTTTCTTTCTTTCTTTCTTTCTTTCTTTCTTTCTTTCTTTCTTTCTTTTTTTTTTTTGGCTAGGCAATGGGGTTAAGTGGCTTGCCCAGGGTCACACAGCTAGTAAGTGACAAGTGTCTGAGTCTGGAAATCAGATCCTCCTGACTCCAGGGTCAGTGTTCTATCCACTGCGCCACCTAGCTGCCCCCATTACTACACCTTTCTTGATGAATCCTACGGTTACGTTGGTTTTTTTGTTGCCATATCACACCATTGCCTTATCATATCATTGTCTCATATTGGACTTTCAGTTCACTAAAACCTTTAGTCCTTTTTTCTTCACATAGACTACTATGTATGCCCATCCATCCTTCATCTAGTACTTGTGAGACTGATTTTTCAAATCCAAGGATAAGACTTCAAATTCATCTGTTTTCAATCAATCAATTGACAAATTATATCAGGCACAGTGCTATTAAATTTCATCTTATTAAAGTCATCTTGTTCTAGCTTGCCTAAATTTTTTTTGCATCTTGACTGTCATCCAAAGTGTTAGCCATTTTTCTCAGATTTGTGTCACTGGAAAATTTGATAAATGAGCCATTTATACCTTCATCAAAGACATTGATAAAATGTTGAACAGCACAAATCTGAATACAAATTCCTGGGATACTCCACTACTCTTCCAAGTTACTGTCAACTCATTAATGACTTCTCTTTGTGTCTGATCCTTCAACAAATTCTAAATCCATCCAACAGTGTAATCATCTAGATGAAAATTTCCCTTTTAATCCATGAGTAAACCGTGAAAGATTGACAAATGCTTTTCTGAAATTGAGGTAAACTATGTATCATCTCCCTGATTTACTAATCAAACAACCTTATAAACAAGGCAATAAGGTTAATCTGACATAACTCTGTCTTTTGAAGCCATACTATCTTTCTGCAATCGCTATTTCCTTTTCTAGAACTTCACTAATCGTCCCTTTTCGTAATATGTTCTGGAGCTTTGCCACAGATTATAGTCAACCTCACTGACCTATTGTGTCACCATTCTTACTGATTTTTCTTGATTTGTGTCTCATAACTGTGGGTGCCCTGGCTCCTCTTCTCTTTCTTATCTCTACATTACATTGTATCAATTGGTGATTTCATCAGCTCCCATGCCTTTAATTATCATCTTTATGCAGATGATTCCCAGTTCTCTATATACATTCTTAATGTGTCTTTTGAACTCTAGACCCACATCACAAACTGCCAATTGGACTTGTAAGCTGGATGTTTCATACTGTAACATAGGAGCTCCTCAGCTCCAGCCTCTAGCAGGTTCACTCTGGATCCAGGCAGACAGAAGGACAGCAGTAGAGACATGAAAAGGGGTTAATTTACTTTATTCTTCCCGATGGTGGCAAGTCGGGAGGAGGGGGAGAGGAGCTCAGCTTGTACAGCATCCACCTAATTACTCTTCTCAGGGTGGCCAGTGAGACAGGGGGGAGGGAGGGAGCATCCACCTTTACAGTATCAGCCCCTGGAACAGCCGCCCAATTATTCGTCTCATGGTGGCTGGTGAGGCAGGGGAGGCCTTTATCATCCACGTTCACTGACCTGTGCTAGTTTGATTTAAAGAGAAACAGACAAAGAAGACAATATGCCAACCATAAACTCATAAGTTTTCATTAACTTTGGTTATATCAGCATAGAGCAGGCGCAGTATAGCTATTTATGAGCTAAACTCAAGTGTTTATATTACCTATGGTTCCATAATGAGGCGCAAGCACAATAAGATTGTTTATGGCCATGATCCTGGGAAGTTGTATCAAATTGGATCCATGCCACCTTACAGACACATAGACACCTCAAACTAAATATGTTCAAAATAACTCATTACCCTTCTCCCCAAATTCATCCCTGTTCTAAACTTCCCCATTTCTGTTGAGCATGACTTAATTATCTAAGTTTTTAGCCTTGGTATTATCCTTGACTCTTCACTTTTCTTTACCCTACATAATCAGTAAGCTGACAAATTTTGATAGTGGACAAATTTCTACTTCCACAACATCTCTCTTATCTCTTCCGTTATCCTCACTCACATAGCGTACTCCCTAGTTTAGGACCTCAACACCTCTCACTGAGACTACTGCTATAGTATCCTAATTGCTCTCTCTGCCTCAAGTCTCTCCCCATTCAACAATCCTATACATAGCTGCCAAATTGTCTTTTTCTAAAACACAGATCTGTTATTCCATGTTATTCCCCTATTCAATAAATTCCAGGGGCTCCCCATTGAATTTAAGATCAAATATGATTTCATCTTTAACTCATAGTTTTAAATTTCTATTTCTCTTTTTGTCCAGAATTTTAATGTACATATTAGTTTGATGATATAGATACATAATAAATATATATCAATTAGGGATATATATGTAATTTTTTGACAGATAGTGGTACAAAATAAAAGATGTTTGAAAACCACTGATTTGATCCAATCTCCTCATTTTAGAGATTAGGAAACTGAAGCCCAGAGGCAAGAAATGATTTGCCCATTGTCACATGGGTAGCAAAGAGCTGGATTTGAACTTGAATCCTCTGATGATAAATAAAGTGCTCATTCTCCCCTGCCCTCATGATTTTTGCCTAACACCCAAGGGCTTTCACCAACCAGTTAATAACATTTGACAGTTATACCTGTACTATGTTTTCCTAGTACAAACACTTCGCTATGTACAAATAAGTACCTAGACCTCCATTCCACACAGAGCTTACCCCTAGGGTTTGTATAACATTTACATTCTCATACCTGTCAATCACCTCAGCCACTAGCTAACCAAACTGGAGAAAAAAGAGGTGGAGGAGGTTGAGGTTGAGGATGGAAGTAGGATATTGTTTTGACTATCGTAACTGGCTTTATTAGGGAAGGGATGGGGATAGAGCTGGTTCATTTGATTAAGACTGAAGTCATTACACACTGAATCACCAATCCCACTGTCTTCTTCACTTTGGGGATTGTCAGGTATCAGATGTCTCAAAAGTCTTACAGCAATTTTAAGCTTTACTATCTTAAAATTGTACCAAGACTTTTAGAATACCCAAATTTACTGGAGAAAAAAGTAGAAGATACAAGGGGTTTTTCATTACTAATCAACAGGGAAAAAAAATCCTTCCAGGACAGTTGGGGAAGAGATGTAAAGAAAAAGGCTTCTCAGTGTGTGGGGATGTGATAGAGAATGATTAACACCACACCACACACACACACACACACACACACACACACGCGCGCGCGCGCGCGCGCGCACAATGAGGGAGTGAGGGATGATCTCACTGTGATTAGGGACTCAACCAGGCAAGGCCAATGGGGGAAAGTTACCAGGAGCAACTTCAAAGGCTGGCAACTACCCCTCACTGAAGAGAGCATCCTGGAACTGATTCAAATGCAGCCTGAACTCAGCAGTTAAACAATCCAAACACAGCTCCAGTGCTCTCAAGGATTTGTCCAAAGAAAAAGACAAGGTCCTGTCTGTTAATATTGCACAACAGATGCTTCTCAGGGGCTCCTTAACTAATGATTCACTGGAGCCAAAGCATCATTGTTTAGAGTCAGCTTCAAGAAGAGATTACTCAAATCTTTCTTTGGTTCACTTGCCCAGATAACTATCCCATGGATCTTTGGAAGACCTTGGCTCTGTGTGAAGTAACTGGTGGCAGAGGCAATACTATATTTTTTAGCTGACTTTGCTTAGTTGTACAGTCATCCCTTTGATTATCTGGGCAGTGATCTGACTCTGTATTTAATATGGCTGAGAATACAGCATTCGTGAGTAACAGCGACTACTCTGGCCACTACTGCCTGAAGGCCAGGTATGTTACATTTCACCCCACCCCCAGGGTTCTCTAGTACCCTTAAGGAGTTTGGGGTATCCAGGATATCTGCCGCTGGCTCCAGTCCCTACTAATGGTGTTCCCCTAATTGTAGGGGAGTTCCTTGCACCCCAGTTCCATTTAATCACTTAACAGTTGGGTTAGCATTTACAAAGGAATATTTTCTTTAACAGTATAACACACACATAAACATACTCCCTCAATACCTGGGGCATAATCTCCCCTGCACCTCTTCATATAGGGAGGAGGAGTGAATTAGGCTCACAGTTTAGATCATTTCCTATATAGCATAGTCCTAAATTCCAATTGCAAAGCACTCTTTTAGCTTGCATCCCTGGCACCTGGGCTTTTCAGGGCTTCCCTATAGGACCTGTGGCAGTACCCAGCCTGGAATTCTGCCTCCAAGGTTGCCATGGCTCAATTCCAGATCCAGGGGTATTCCACTATCTGCACTAAGAACTGAAGATAATTCAAAAAACACAACCCCTAGACCAATTCTTGGGGATACAAGGTAAAGGGGGGGAGATAAGGAGGTAAGATTGCCTTTTTCCTTATCTAGTCAGTTCATGCTGCCTTCTCTTTAATCCTCTCCCTTAAGGTCTAGTGACCGAGGAAACAGGTTTTATTTTGAACTAATTGTACCCTTCAGTCAGTAATATTTGGGGGGCAGATATAAGTCTAGCTTAGTACCCATCTGAGATGCTGGAGAAATGAGGATCTAGCCTCATGGCCTTTCTCCTGCTCCTCTGAAGACAGAAATTGAATTTTCCCTTGGAGAGGGGTGAGTAAGAATCCAGAAATATCTCTCAATGCCTTTATTTAAACAACATTTAGATGGCCCTTGTGGATATAAGTATCTTCCATGGGCACACAGAATCTTATAATTATTTTTAAGTTTTTATAATAATTCAAACTCATAACAAATTTGTTAATTTTCAACCAAATTAAAAAATGTTAAACACCTACCCTGTGGAAAGCACTATATTCGGTACTTGAGGTGACATAAAGATCATAGAATTATATACTTATAGTTAGAAGGGATCCCAGAGGCCCTCTGATACAACTTGCTCATTTTATAGATGAAGAAACTTAGGCCCAGAGAAGTTAAGTATGCCCAAAAACACATAGGTAAAAGGGGAAAGAGGCAGGTAGATGGCATGGTGGATAAAGCTCTGGACCTGGAATCAGTAAAACTCAAGTTCAAATCCAGTCTTAGATGCTTGTTTTTATTAGGGAAAAAATAAGATGATATTTGCAAAGTGTTTTGCAAACTTTAAAGCTTTCTTAGCCATGAATAATAAAATAATAATAATAATAATGATAACTGAGTACCTCTGATTCCAAATCCATTGTTCTTTTCACTCTATTGCAGTGCAAAAAAGACTCAGTTACTTTCCTTTGATTATATCTAATATAGCACATGCAGAGACAACTATAATACAAATTCAAATTCAAATACAAACAGGGTAAGTGTATAGGAAGGATAAAAACACTATGTTTGGTGAAGTTTAAGGAAGATTCATTTCTGACTGGGGAGAACTAGAGAAGACTTCATAGAGGAATAGAACTCAGTCTTGAAAAGGGAGTAGGAATTTAACAAGTGCTGGAGGATTTGGGCATTTCAAGCTTAAACAATAGTGTGAGCAAAGACATGAAGTCAGAGCAGAGGAGGTAGAGGTCCTTAGGGGACCTGCTCTAAGGCAGAGATAAGAATGATGTATAATTAGCACACGTGTATAAATAGGTTTGCTAAATTTGTTCCTTTAAATAGGTTAAATGTTCCCCTTCCACTCTTATATTTACAATCAATTTGCTTAGTAACACCTCCCTTCTCCCCCTGCCCTTTTTCATCTCAGCTCCTGTCTGCATTGTCACAGATTCTGAATTAGGAGAATCTGAAATAATGAGATTTTACTGTAGTTATATTTCATGCTCAACTTATTAAACTTTGGAGGAGGTAGGGAGTGTGATATTGACTAAATCCTCTGTGACCAATTTAGTCAGCAAGAGTATAATTTGGGGATTTTTGCTTCAATCAATTTTCTAAACAGAAAAGAACACAAATAAATAAGCTCTAAATGCAACACCCTCAGATCCAGTAAACAGCGTGTGAGCACTGATGAAATTCGGCATTATTGCTGAACCACGCACCAATGCCAACCAGAAGAACCTTGTTCTCTTCACCACAATCAATAGTAAGCACTTTCATTTTCTGCCAATAAATTTTAGTCTTTGTCTTATTGTTAGTTATAGAGAAGTTTTTAATTTGGTTTTCTTCTTTAGAATTAATGGGTGCCCAAATTGCTTCATATTAATCCTCTCTCTAGCAATAATATTCTGAACAGAGAAACATAATTCGTCAACCACAATAAAGGGACTCTGATCTTGGTAAAGTGGTGAGAGATCATCATCATCACCATTATCATCATCTTCATTATTATTAACTAATAATGATTCCAGTTCTCTCCATTTTCTTTTTTGCAAGAGGTAAATTGGGAGCACAGAGTCTATGATTGGAGAGGGACTGGGGAATAGGAAGAGAATTTTTCTCTACTTTACAATCCCAGACACATTGAGGCCAAAGTGGGAGGCATGGTAGGAAGATGAGAGAAAACATGAAGAAGAAGTAGGCTAGGGCTAGACAGAACACTGGCCTGGGATTATCTGAAGTACCCTCTTGATTCCTTTCTTTAATTCTGCTCAGGGCATACCCAGTGCTTTTCTCTTAAAGTGACCACAGAAGTTGACTCTTTTCTTCTTCACAATTCTCTATTTCATCTATCATTCCATTTTATTTATAGTATGCTTTACAGTCTGCAGAATGCTTTCATTTGATTTTCACAACAACCTTGTAATGAATATAGAAAGGGTTTTATTATCTTGATTTAACAAATGGGGAAAGGAAGGCTCTGGGAGGTTAAGCTACTCTTGCCCATAACCACACAGCTAAATGGTGGAATTAGGACTCACATCAATGTTTTCTGACTCTAAGATAGTTCTCTTTGCACTATACTTACATTCTCTCTGTTGCTTTCTACATTTTGTGTAGGAGAGTTCATGCAAAAGATTTCTTTTGTTGTATTGAATAATTTCATTGGCTTTTGGTTTCTAATACCTTCCTTCTCTCCATTTAATAACACAATGGGCAAAAATTCTTGTACAACTTTTTACTCTTTCCCCAAAAAGCAGGTAATCAAAAGTTTATAGTAAGTGATTTTCTTATTCTTTGGAATAGTCAGCTCTAAATCATTAGTTCTAATAGTACCACCTCATTTCAAAGGCTTGATAATGCATCCTATTTCTTGGGTTGTGATTTCTGTTTCTGTTTGGTTCTTTATTCTCCGGGAGAATACACACACACACACACACTCACACATATAGACATATGCACATACATACATATATATTTAAATTACTTTTTCTCTCTACATTATGCTTCATGTTTTATTTTAAATAGCAACTATACATGAAGGTCTGTGGTAGGTGACGGTCTCTTGAATATTTCAATATTTCAATGGAACCATCATTTGTTGATGTGGATGTTTCTTTTAATCAATACAAATCATAGCTCTTTTATGACTTCCCTTTCTGTGTGATTCTTGTCCTTGTTTCCCCATGGCTCTAACCAATGGTTTAAACCTTCCTGTAAGTCTTGGTTTATTTCTTGAATATCAGTGTAGCACTTGCGTTGTTCATCTGTTACCTCTCACACTACATGATTGGCCTACCTCCTTTTCCAATTATATATAGTTCCTCTATGAAATCTACTGTACCAGTGTAGAAACTGATTAAACACTATCTGCCATGACAAACCCAGGAACTTTATGAATACAATTAAAAAACACTTTTCACACAAATAAAGTCAGATCTGAACAATTGGAAAAATATTAATCGTCTGTGGGTAGGCTGAACCAATATAATGAAAATGACAGTTCTACCTAAATTAAAAATTTAGTTATTCAGGGCCTCACCAATCAAAGTACCAAAAGTTGTTTCATAGAACTAGAAAAAATAATAAAATTCATCTGGAAGAACAAAAGGTCAAGAATAATAAGGAAATTAATAAAAAAAAGTGAAGGAAGGTGTCATAGCTGTATCAGATCTCAAACTGTATTATAGAGTGGTAAACATCAAAACAATCTGGTACTGGCTAAGACATAGAGAAGTGGATCAGTGGAATAGATTAGGTACACAATACAAAGTAGTAAGAGATATTAGTAATCTAGTACTTAATAGGCCCAAAGATTCAAGGTTTGGGGACAAGAACTCACTATTTGACATAAACTGCTGGGAAAACTGGAAAACACTATGGCAGAAACTACACATAGTATGTGATTGTGATGACATATTATTGTGCTATAAGAAATGACAAGCAAGATGATTTCAGGAAAACCTGGAAAGACATGAACTGATGCAAAGTGAATTTTGTAGAAGCAGGAGAACATTGTACAGAGTAATAATATTATAAGATGATTAACTGTGAATGACTAGTTATTTTTAGCAATACAATGATCCAAGACAATTCCAACATCTCACATTATATACCAAGATAAGGTCAAAATGAGTACATGACTTAGACAGAAAGGGTGATACTGTAGGTAATTTAAGAGATCATGGAATAGTTTACCTATCATATTTATTGATAAGTGAAGAATTTATGACCAAACAAGAGATAGAGAGAAGATTTCAATTATATTAAATTAAAAAGGTTTTGCACAAACAAAACCAATGCAGCCAAGATTAAAAGAAAAGTAGAAAGCTGGGAAAAAATTTTTTTACATCAAATCTCTCTGATAAAGGCTTCATTTCTCAAATATATAGAGAACTGAGTCAAATTTATAAGAGTACAAGCCATTGAGAAATGGAAAAAGGATGTGAGTAGGAAATTTCAGATGAAGAAATGAAAGATATGTATAGTCATATGAAAAATTCTTCTCAATCACTATTGATTAGATAAATACAAATTAAAACACTTCTGAGGTACACATCAGATTGGCTAATATGACAGAAAAGGAAAATGATAAATGTTGGAGGGGATGTGGGAAAGTTGGGACATGAATGCACTTTCAATGGAATTGTGAACTGACCCAACCATTCTGGAGAACAATTTGGAACTATGCCCATAGAGCTATAAATCTGTGCATACCCTTTGACCCAGCAATACTTCTACTAGGTCTATATTCCAAAGAGATAAGAAAAAGGGAAAGGACCCATTTGTACAAAAAAATTGTATAGCATCTCCTTTCGTGATGGCAAATAATTGGAAATTAAGGGGATACCCATCAACTGGGGAATAGCTGAATAAGTTGTAGTATGTGATTGTGATGACATATTATTGTGCTATAAGAAATGACAAGCAAGATGATTTCAGGAAAACCTGGAAAGACATGAACTGATGCAAAGTGAATTTTGTAGAAGCAGGAGAACATTGTACAGAGTAATAGCAATATTATAAGATGATTAACTGTGAATGACTAGCTATTCTTAGCAATACAATGATCCAAGACAATTCCAAAGGACTCATGATTAAAAATGCTTTTTACCTCCAGAGAAAGAATGGAATACAGATCAAAGCATACTGTTTTTCACTTTTTAAATTTTTTTTCCTGGTCTGTGTTTTTTTTTTCACAATATCAACTATATATGTATATGTATATATACATACATATATAAAGTGATTGAATATTGATCGACCATGCTGTTCCACCTTCAATTCTGGCACCCTCACCTCACTGGCCTTTGGAGTTTGATGTCTCTGAGTGGGAAGGAGGATGTTACTCTCCTCTTTCCTCTCTTCACCTTAACCCCTAGCAGCTGACATTTGTTTTTTTCTCTTGTTGGTCTGGGTTTTTGCTCTTTCAGAGTCATCTTTCAGTTTTGTTGGAAATGATCAGAAACAATAATACTACCAGTAGAGAAATCTTGGGTTACCTCTCCTTTTTCCTTTAGTTTTCCTTCTATGCTTGGATATGGATGCCATGGTGGGGAAAAGGTCCTTGGAAGAAAGAATGTGTTCAAAGTATCCTATGTATAGATCTGGAAAGGACCTTGAAGTGTATGTAGGCCACCCTACCTTCTCTCATTTAACAGATATGGAAATCGAGGCTCAGAGAGATTAAGTAACTTGCACAGAGGATGTAAGAGGCAGAATTAGGATTTGAACTCAGCTCCTCTGACCCCAGAACTTTCCCCACTGTACCATACTGCCTCTGTTTTCCTCATCCTTTTGATTCAGAGCATTCTTTTTCTATGGGGAAAACCCCTATCATTCTCACCCCTTTTCCTGCTACCTTGACCCCATCTGCTCCCACTTTCAGTCAGAAGATTATCTTAATGACCCTTGATGGTTATGCTTTCCTTCAGAGATTATCTCCAATATGCCCTGAAAATATCTTGTTTGTCTGTAGTTGTTTGCCCATTATCTCCCCAATTACATATGAGCTCCTTGAAGGCAGGGACTCTTTTTACCTTTTTTTGTATCCCTAGACTGAATATACTTTTTGCCACTTCTTGTACATAGGAAATACACTGCAGCCTACTTATACCTACCATGCATCTCACTATTTCCCCTTGGACCACTTAGAATTTTGATTCTTTAGAGATTGTTACAAGATTTGCAATCATCAATCAGTAAGTTTTTTTAAATTAAATGTGTATTATGTGCCAGGCACTGTGTTAGGTGCTAGGGATACAAATATAAAGAATGAAACAATCCTTCCTCTTAAGAGGATAACATTCTTTTGGGAGAGACATCTCTCCTCTGAGTTTCACTTCTGTATGACCAACTACCTACTGGACATTTCAGAATCGATGGCCCAGAGACATCTCAAATGCAATATGCTCTAAGCAGAATTCATTTTCTCTCCCACCCCACCCCCTTAGCCCCATTTCTCTTCCAAATCATAAAGAGGATATTAAATTTAATTTAATTCAATCCATTTCAATTCGATTCATCAAGCATGTACTTGTCATATGCCAATCACTATGCTGAGGGCTCAGGATAAAGAGACAAAAATGAAACATTTTCTGCCCTCAAAAGCTTATGGGATAATAACTGGGATAATGACTATTGGAACAAAGATTCTTGTCTATGTACCCTGATTCCAAGTCAAGCCTTAATGCTTCCACAGACATGGATTCCACTTGATGTCTTTGCTAAACAGGTTCATGTTGCTCTGGGCTTCTCTGGGCTTATTCACCCAATAATGCAACTAGGTGGCATGGTGGATAGAGTATAGGACTTAATGTCAGGAACACTTAAGTTCAAACCTGAAATCAGGTACTTCTAACTGTGTGACCCTGGGCAAGTCACTAAACCTTTGTCTGCATCAGTTTATTCATCTATAAAATGAGGATAATAACAGCATCTACCTCCCTGGGTTGTTGTAAGGATAAAATGAGATAATATTTGTAAGGCAATTTGAAAACCTTAAGGCATTGTGTAAATGTTTCTTCTTTTTCTTGTTCTTGTTCTTCTTGTCCTTCTCCTTCTACTCTTCCTTCTCCTCCTCCTCCTCCTCCTCCTCCTCTTCCTTCTTCTTCTTCTTTTTCTTCTCCTCCTCTTCCTCCTCTTCCTCCCCCTCTTCCTCCTCCTCCTCCTCCTTCTTCTTCTTTTCCTTCTCTTTCTCCTTCTTCTCCCTCTTCTCCCTCTCCTCCTCCTCCTACTTGATATTTAACACTGTGAAAACCTATGATTCCTTGGGCTAATAGAATTTCATAGGTCTTCTAAATGGTTTGGGGTAGGTAAGATGGCACAGATGGTTGTAGCTATGTCCAATGGGTATTTTGTTTCTTCCAGTTATAACCAGGGATATGGTTTAGAAGAGCAGATTGTTAAATTTTCAGTGTACACATTTAATGTTTTAGGTCAATATCTTTTGAAAAATCACAGATCTCACTGAGGAGTGCCAATTATGCTCAGGGACTTTATTTAATTAGCAAAATTTCATCTGCAAACAGGAAAATATAGATGGTCTCATCATCATTAGGGGATCTCCCTTCCATTTGGGTGCTATGGAGAATATTCTCCATGACACTGACAAACACCTTAGTGAGTAAATGTCTTCCTGTCTTATTTCTTGATTGACATTAATAATTAGAGGGTTACTGAAGAAAGTTATCTCTATGACTGCATTTATTAAGAGATCTTGTAAAATCTGAACTTACATATGAGATTTTGCTTACTGAAGAACTTTTTTTTTTTGCTTTTTTTTGGGTGAGGCAATTGGGGTTAAATAACTTGCCCAGGGTCACACAGTTAGTAAGTGTCAAGTGTCTGAGGCTGGAGAACTTTTTTTTTATTAATTTATTTTGATTTATCAACAGTCACTTCCATAAGATTTTAAGTTTTAAATTTTTCTCCTCCTCCCTCTCTTCCTCCCTCCCCAAGACAGTGCACAATCTGATATACATATATATTCCTATTAAATATATTTTCACATTAGTGACATTGTAAGTAAAAATTAGAACCAATAGGAGGAACCACCAGAAAGAGGAAACAAAACACAACAGAAGAAAAAAAATAGCAAATAATATGCTTCTATCTGCATTCAAACTCTATAGTTCTTTCTTTGGATATGGAGAGCATATTCCATCATGAGGCCTTTGGAGATGTCTTAGGTCCTTGCATTGCTGAGAAGGGCTACCTCTATCAATGCTAGTTATCGCACAACATAACTGTTACTGTGTACCATGTTCTCCTGGTTTTGCTCACTTCCCTCAGTATCAGTCCATACAAGTCTCTCCAGGTTTTTCTGAAGTCTGCCTGCTCATCATTTCTTATAGCAAAATAGTATTCCGTTACATTCATATACCATAGCTTGTCCAGCCATTCCCCAATTGATGGGCATCCTCTCAATTTCCGGTTCTTTGCCACCACAAAAAGAGCTGCTATAAATATTTTTGTACATGTGGGTTCTTTTCCCATTTGTATGATCTTTTTGGGATACAGCCCTAGAAGTGCTATTGCTGGGTCAATGTATGCACATTTTTATAGCCCTTTGGGCATAGTTCCAAATTGCTCTCCAAAATGGTTGGATCATTTCACAACTCTACCAACAATGCATTGGTGTTCCAATTTTCCCACATCTTCTCCAACATTTATCATTTTCTTGTTTTGTTATGTTGTCATGTCAATTCCATACCAAATTACCAAAAATTATTTCATAGAGCTAGAAAAAATAGTAACAAGATTCATTTGGAATAACAAAAGGTCCAGAATATCAAGGAAACTAATGAAAAGAAATTCAGGGGAAGGTGACCTAGCCATTCCAGACCATAAATTGTATTATAAAACAGCAATCATCAAAACTACTTGGTACTGACTAAGAAATAGAATGGTCAATCAGTGAAATAGGTTAAGTATGCAAGACACAGTAGTCAATGACTATAGTAATCTATTATTTGATAAACCCAAAGACCTCGGCTTCTGGAATAAGAACTTACTATTTGACAAAAAACTGCTGAGAAAACTGGAAGAGTATGGCAGAAACTAGACAAAGACCAAAATCTCACACAATATACCAAAATGAAGTCAAAATAGGTGCATGATTTAGATATAAAGGCTGATGCGGTAAGCAAACTGGGAGAGCAAGGAATATTTTACCTTTCAGATTTATGGAGAACAGAAGAATTCATGACCAAACAGGAGACAGAGAACATTATGAAATGCAAAATGGATAACTTTTATTACATTAAATTGAAAATTTTTTGCACTAAGACAATGTAACCAAGATTAGAAAGAAAGTAGAAAATTGGGAAAGAATTTTTACAACCAACGTCTCTGATAAGCGCCTCATTTCTAAAATATAGAGAGAATTAAGTCAAATGTATAAGAATACAAGTCATTCCCCAATTGATAAATGGTCAGAGGACATGAACAGGCAGTTCTCAGATGAAGAAATTAAAGCCATCTATAGTCATATGAAAAAAATGCTCTAAATCACTATTGATTAGAAAAATGCAAATCAAAACAACTCTGAGGTACAACATCACACCTATCAGATTGGCCAACATGACAAAACTTTTAAAGTTATGTTTTGTTCTACCTAACCAAATAGTGTTGTGTTTTTCTGTTTTGTTTCTGGTCCATAAATAATAAACCCAGTGGGATCCCATGTTCTCTGTGGCTTTTAGCTAATTTTGATTGGACATGCGATTTTACTTACATAGGAAACTCCCGTAACTTTATACCTTTGCAGTTTGGTACTTGTACTGTAACTTATACTGTTAGAAAGTTGTCTGGGGGTACTGAGAGGTTACTTTAAAAGTAACTTGCCTAGGCTTACACAGAGAGTGTATGTCAGCAGGACTTGTACCCAGTTTTCCCTGACTCCAAGGCCAGTTGTCTATTTTTAGTCAATTGTGCGAATATATTGATATGATTTGCTGTAAAAAAAAATCATTTGCAGAAGTCTCACTGTTTTCTTCTCCTATTTTTTTTTATCAAGGATATATATATATACATATATACATATGTGTGTATGAATACATATGTATATGTATGTATACATACATACTCAATATATGTGTAGATAATTCGCACAAAAATTTAATAAAGATGAGAAAATTGGCACATCAGTAGTTATTGATTACTTTTCAATTGCCCTTTTTGGCTAGTAGTATCATGCATGATTTTTTCCCATTCTTTAGTATCTTCCCTTCTTTGAGATATTTTGTAAAATGATCCCTCAACACATCCAATATTATACTGTCTTCAGTATGGCTTTCCTCCATTTGTACTTGATCTGGTATAGCCTTTCCCCCTATGTTGTGTTCTTAAGTGTCTTTTAAGTATAAGACCATATCCTCCATCACCAATGAGCTCCCATAAAACTACCCTATGATCCAAGTACTTTGATTACGTACAAACCATATCTTATGAGCCTCCCACACCCACTGACATATTAACTTTTACTAATCAAAGAATACATTTATTTCAAAACAGCCATTTAAGGAAATCACATAGTAATAAAACAACAGAAGAATATCTCGCTTCCTATAAAGCCTAAGTCCACGCTTCCACAAATACACTTATCCTCAAATGGATAAAGGGATATGCACAGGGATCATATATGTGGCACATATATGTAGAAATACATAAGGCTACAGCTCCTGTTCAGAGAGGAGTTCTAGCCACACAGGAAACATGCGTGGTCAGGACAGACATTTGGAGGAGCTATTCATGCCTTTCATGCTATGGAGCTTCTGGTACCTACTAGTGATATCATATTGCTTTCTGCTTGACCCACTTCCTGCTGGGCATCTTGTTTCAGAATTTCCCCGCTGGACATAACCAGGTATTGCTCTCTGCTCTTGCTGGTCTCTAGCTATTCAGTTATCTTTAAGGTCACCTAGTATCTAATAGAGCTATTGAAATGACTAAGGGTGATCTTGGAGTCAGGAGGACCTGAGTTCAAATCCAGGCTCAGAGATTTAACAACTACTAGCTGTGTGACCTTGGGCAAGTCACTTAACCCTGATTACCCCACCAAAAAGAAATATATATAAATGACTAGGGGTGCTGAGGTTAATAAGCCTCCAGGGGAGGGCTATTGTTCCTCTTAGACTTTAGATATAGTGTTTTAAGGTGCTAAGGTGTTCAGGGCTACCTGCTACTCAATCTTTCCTAAGTTATACTATGGATAATTAACTTTTTCCTTACCAGGGAAGCCTACACATCTATTCAATTGTCTCTCTCAACCAGTAGCTATGAGACTCCTTCTCAGCTAGGCTACTTGCAGAAGGGAGCAAATATCAAGGCTAAGATCAAGTCTGTTATTTGAATACTTTCTTGAACTCAACTCTTCAATTGTCTCCTCTGAATCTCTCAGTTCAATTCTCATCTGATGATGGTCAGAAACCATTTAATTCTTAGTTCTAGTCACAATCTCCTACATGAAATGAATGACCCTCTGGCTCTACAGTTATCCCCTCCACATTGTGACTTTCCCCCTTATGGTTTTAATATGTTGTGGGTTGGCATAAGAAATTAAATGGCAATTTTTTGACAGTTTTGCAGAAGCTGCAAACATCACAGAAAAAGTTTAGAAACTCAGAAATGCATAAAATATATCTACAGAATTGTATAATATCAGCATATTTTATCTTCTAAAACATCCCATAAAAGAAAAAGAAAAAATTCAGACTTCTCTGGTATGAAGGGAGGGTCAAAGATTTTTACATGGATTTTCCAGATCATGGGGGCACTCTGTCCCTAACCCCTGATATGTGGAAGGGATAACTATTTCCTCAAACTGAAAAGTAGTTCAGTAAAAGTACCATAAGGAAAATTTTTCTTTAAAAACAAAAACAAAAACAAAAAACTCTCCTGTTAGCTATGCAAATGACAAGGACTGGCCTGGTTCCATAATACTACAAAAGCAGGTGAATACTGTCCCACTTCTCTTTCTTTCCTAAAAAAATCACCACCTAGTTGCTCTCTGGTTTCTCTTTGGTCTCCATCCACATAAAATAGTCAATGTTATTTGGGGGGTGGCGATGTTTTAAAGCTCAACATGTCCAGCCACTTCTAACTTTCTTTTTGACAAATATATTCATAATATAATGAGTATTGGTTTTTTTAAATAGTTTCTACACTCCTGACCTCTTTTATTTCTTAAGTATGAATCATATTTTCCAGCACACTTTTTGCTGTCATCCCCCATTCCTACCTTTGTATTAAAGTCACACAATATCAAATTGGAGAATGTTTCGACCTCATCAGTAGAGAAAGAAAAAGTTTCAATTACTGTTCCAATGTCAAATTGAGTCTGTTGTCACAGTAGCAACCTAGGTAAATATTGAGAAGCTAATTACCATTAAGCCAACCACTATGTAATGAATTATTTGCTCAGGGCAACCTATGGAATAAAGAAAAAAATTAAAATGACCCCCAATCCTGTATACTTCTGATGTGACTGTGGTTCTCATAAAGGGGTGTGCAAGGTAGTAAGAATCACAGTTTTTTTTGAAAGCAAACATTAACTAAACCATTTGTACTTTAAATATGAGATCTTTGTCCAATGACTTACCAATTGACATTATTGATGGAACTGAACCACATCAATATTGACATTCTAATAATAAATGAAACCAAAAGACAGAAAGAGGTAGTGGCTAAAATTGAAAGATGGCTCACGGTCTCTCCTTGGAGAGGAAAACAAAGGAATTGGCAGACAATTTCATCATGTGCTCAAAGGCAATAAGAAAAGTCATTTTATAGGACACTTTGTCATCTTGTTCTGCAGTGCTCATGATGAGAATAAACAAAAAGACTGCCACGAAGATATTTGAAGTTTTTGTGCCAACATCTGTTGCAGAGGATGAAGTTACAGGTTCTAAGATACAGTAACTGGAAGAATCTTTCCCCTTCCCCAGAACTGTTTCAAGTCCATATTATTGGGCTTCTGAAATAGTTTTGGAAGACATTGAAGATTAGAGCTAGAAGAGATACTCAAGATCACCTAATTGGATCTTTTACATATGAAGAAACTGAGATCCAGAGAAGTTAAAGTGACTGGCACAAAGTTACACTGAATTTCATAGCATCACAGATTTAAACCCAGAAAAGACCTTTGAGGCTCTCTATTCCAAAGAATTCCATTAATAAACAAGCAAATTACTTAGTTTCCTTGCTTATTAATGGAGGAGAGAGAGGCCACATGACTTGCCTAAGGATCACTACCAAATAAAGGGCAGAGCCAGAATCCAAAGGTTCTCTGAATTCCAATCTAGTACCATGTTGTTGGTACACAAACTGGGCTTATGATTAATAAACAAGAATGCTACTCTTATATAATTCCTGTAACTAGTACCTTCATGCCCTACAGCATCTCATTATGTTTTAAAGCCACAGATTCTTTCTCAGGAATTATATTTAATTCTTCATTGGTCAGGATTATGTAAACTGCATTCCTTGCTTTCTGTTTGTCTATCATTAACATTATCTGCTCTTGCCTTTGGCAATCTGCTCTTTCCCTCTCTCTGAAAGCAGTTAGTATATTCTTTTTTTCCTCTTGACATCTATTAAACATTTAAATGGATGATGTCCAGTTGTTGCTTGGGATTTTTCTCCTTTTTTAGCTGTGGTATTATTGATTTCTTCAGGGGTACCTAGCTCCTCTGCTGTATCAGAAGAGACCTGAACACTTTCTAAAAGCCTTTTCCTTCTCTTTGCCTAACCCCTTCCTCCTCTATAGGTTCTTGGTTGTTGTCTCCTTGAGTGGGTTGATTTAGCCTGGGTAGTGGGTTTTAACCAAGCTTGATTCAACCTCATACACTGCAAAACTAGATGGAGAGCACTTATCAGGATACTCTTCCCATTCTGGGTTATTTTCACTCTCTTTGAGAATATGTTTCTCCTTTTCTATGGCTTTAATGAAGTCTTTAGGAGTTTGGGGAACTTCTCTCAATTGCCTCGTTCTGTCTCTTTTCTTTCTCATTAAATGAACCCCAGAGTTTTCTAGGACTGTTAAGAACAGACTAACTTCCTCTTTTCCATGGGGAGACCATTTATGGTGGACCTCCCTGTCAGTGAGGATTTTTTCAACCCACATTATAACGATTGCTATGTCTGCTACAGCATTTGAAATCACAACCAAAACCTTGAGGAATAATTCTTTTATTGTAGCTGCTAATGTTACAAATGTAGTGTACTTCCTTGGGCTTTTCCAATTTTTTTTCTTTGATAGAGGTATTGACACTGTTATATCAGTGTGAAACCTCAAGATAATGCTCATCTCATTGTTTACTCCTGATAGAATTCAATGTGGGTGACTTTGGGAGCCCCTTGTATTGGAATCTCCTCCTTCAACGGAGCCTGACTGCCTTTCTTTCCAATCGTGCATCTGCTCCACCTCACTGTCTTCCTCAGTTTCAAGTTGTCATGGGTGATTCGTTCAATAACCTCTCTTTCATATTTTCCTAACATGATTTCTTTGAGACCCCTAGTATTTATATAACTTGATGCGAATTTCAAGAGTTTACTCCCTTGGCTTCCATCTGGTTGGCAAAAAAAGAGGAGGATTGCACATACAAAAATCATAAATTACCTCCAATTCTTCTTTAAAAGAATCCATTTAGAATGCCAGTACTTTCACCACTTTTATCAGGTCAGATAAATTACTCTTTCCATGTTTTTTTTTTTCTAAGCATATTTGAAGCACATATCCACTTTTGTTGCAAGGAAATACCTATCATTCAAAGTTTGTCCAAATAAAGAATTATCCTGTACCTATGTCAATGCCCTCAAAAATAGTGAATTTCTGGCCAAATCATATAGTCAATCAGAGTTTTACCTAATAAATATAATTGAGTCACAAATGAGTCTCTCCAATGAAATATAAATACAGACAGTTCTCATTTTACAAAATTGGAGAGCTCTACATAAATATTTGGGAGAGGAGGAGAGGGAGCAGGGACAGAGAAGCAAGAGCAGGAAGACGAACAGTGGGGCATGCCAAGAGGATGCACATACGCAGGTGGTTGGGTAGAGCAGTGCAAAGGTCTCCTCTCTCAGCATCGGAGGTCTTAAGTCAAGCCCCAATCCCTTGGAGGTGGATGGAGATCTCATGGAGCAGCCTTCAGTTCTTCTGCTTTTACTTGGAGGGTTTTTGGTTTGTTTTTGGGTGGGTGGGGTGAGTGCTGAGCTAAGGGGCAGAAGCTGAAAGAACACAGTACTGTACAGTAAAGTTAACAGTTTTTTGGGGGGAGCACTATGGGGTTCCTTCAGAGTTCTTTAGGCAAAGTCAATAGAACTATGCCAAATAATAGTGTGGAGAGGAGAGGATTCTTTCTTTATTCTCATGTTTATTGGCAAAGCTTTTAATATTCCCCTTTTGTAAATGCTAGTTTTTGGTATTAGATTTTTAAAAATTTTATTTAAAAGTGCCCCTACTACACATATGGTAAGGTTTATAGAATAAATTAATGTTGTATTTTATCAATCGGCAAGCATTTAGTATGTACCTATTGTCTGCTAGACACTGTGCTAGGCACTCAGGATACAAATAGAATGACTGAATTCTCATATGGGAATATATGGCCAACTCAAGCCACTGGCATTGTATTGCTTTCTTAAAAAAAAGTGTATAGAACTGTCTATAGCAAATTTTCTTCCATTAGAACAAAAAAGAAAAATCCTATTGGGAAGTTTGCAAAATGGAAGCTGGTAAGATATAAAACTTTGGAAATCAGACAAACAATCAAATTAACTCATGGCATATTAAAAGGAAATTCTTAAATAGTAGTGTTGGCTTCCTTTTGTTTTGTTTTACTCTTTTCATTTCCCTTCATAAATCTTGGTAATTGATCCTAAGTGGGGGGGGGCAGGCATCTACATTCTTGTTTCTCAAAAATATTTTAGTCTAACATAAACTTAACTATTTAAAGCTAATTTTGAATTTATTTTGACTCTGTGATGCTGAGTAGGAAGATGAAATATGGATAGATTTTTCCCTGTAGTAATCTCTTGCAATATTATTAGCACAGCTTGACGGTGATGCTTTTTTGAGCTTCTATGTCATGGACTTATTACCTTCTGTCTGCTACAAAAATAAACGAAACTATGATTCCCCCCCAAAAAAAATTACTATGTGGAAGATAATGGTAATGATGAGACTATATAAAATTCCCGGGATACAGTAAAAGCAGTCTTCAGAGGAAAAAAATATACATCTAAATATATAAATTAAATCAAAGAGAGGATTCATTAACAGCATGCAATTTAAAAACTAGACAATTAGCAAATAAACAAACCCTAAATAAATACAAAGATAGGAAATCTTAAAATCAGAGGAAAAATAAATAATATAGAAAAACATGGAAATGATAAAGACAACTAAAAGCTGGTTATTTGAAAAGACTAACAAAATAAACCTTTAGTTAACTATTAGTTCTTAATAGGATATAAAAAAGAGAGGAAATAAAATTAAATAAATATATTAACAAGGTAAAAATCAATGGAGAGGAAATGAAAAGAATAAGCAGAATCAACTATGCATGATTATATATTAACAAAACCAAGAAATTAAAAGAAATGGAATACTACCTATAAAGATATGAAATATCCACATTATTAGAACATGAAATAAGAATTTTAATCCAATCTCAAAAGAAGTTAATTACCCATATAGGAAGTATGAAAGAAAAAAATACCTAGTCCATATAGATTCATAGATGTACAGCTTCTTATATCGTGTTAAGAGGGTTCTCACATTCAATGATCAAGGAATTTTAAAATAGCAGTAATGATTTTCATCAGAAAGGATTTCTCCCTGCCCCTCCCCCCTGCAATTAACATGAAAGAATGAAAGAACTAATTTCACACATATTTGAAGTAGTAAAAATAACCACCTATAATTTAGCATTTATGTTTACAGTTGCTCCAAAAATCTTTTGAATTTCACAAAGCCATTATCCAGTGTTGCCGTGAAATAGAGATTGTAGATTCTAGGTAGTAAAGGCTCTCTCCAAACTAATGTTAAGTCAAAAGCAACAAGAAGAAGGACATTACACTAAATTTCTTGATCTGGTACACTAAAAAGAGTGTATTAAAGAGTGTTACCTACAGTTTTATAGAAGGAACTAAACACCTGCAAAATTGATTTTTGGTTGTATAATATTTTACTGTGTTGATTTTCTGCACCTGTTAATTTAAAGTAGATGTGCACTGTATTTATTCCCGCCCTATTTCCTATATCCCCTCTCACCACAACCACCTTATACCAAGTATTATGGATATCAGCCCAAATCAGCCCAGACAATCCAGCGAGCAAAGTTAGTGTAATGCACTGGTGTGAAGTATGAGAACAAAAAAAAAAGTCCCTTTCAATCTTCATCAAAGTTTTACTGTAGAAGAAAATTGGCAGCCAAATTTTCATTATTCTCACAAGCAAAATAAGCCTGTATCACAAATCCTTCAGGGAATCCTAATGCCTTTAGCCTTTCTATAGCTTCTTTTTCCTGAGGGATTACTTGAATGTAGTTCATATGACCACTCCCAGTTTCATCTGTTCTTCTACTGCCACCCCCACCTCCTCCTTGACCTCCAGATTCTTGAATTGGTTCATTTAACATTTGAATAAAATGTTTTTGATGTTGGTTGATTGGCTGCAGTAACTGTGGATTTTCTCCTCCTATTTGCCATAACAAGGCTGGCAGAAGGGAGAGATTCTGTTGAATAATTTTTCTCATCTGCTGGAACTGAGGCTGGTTCCATAAAAATTCAAGTGTATGTCCTCCAGAAGTGGTAGTAGTAGTGGTGGTGGTGGTGGTGGTGGTGGTGGTGGTGGTGGTGGTGGTGGTGGTGGTGGTGATGGTGGTGGTGGTGGTGGTGATGGTGGTGGTGGTGGTGGTGGTGGTGGTGGTGGTGGTGGTGGTGGTGGTGGTGGTGGTAGTAGTAGTAGCAGTTGTTGCTGTTGTTGTTGTTACTGTGGCTGTAGCTGCTGCCACTGCTGAAGACTGATCAGCCCCTGTACTGGCAGCCTGGCATGGGATGAGGTGAGGTGGGGATCCTCCACCACCTGACTCTCTCTATCTCCTGGGATACCCATTAAAAGATATTACACTGCTCTACCAGGGTTGTTGAAACTGGCCCTTAGTGCTGCAATTACTTGCTCTTCCTCGTAGCCCATTGACATGATCTCAGTCACCATGTTTTCATAGGATTAGCCTGTCACAAGAGCTCTTGTTGCATCTTCAAAAAGGTTTGACTGAGAAGAATCACCTAGGGTACTGCCAGATGATGTTGGACAAACACCAACAGGAGCTTCTGCTGGCTTCTCTGCTGGTTTCTCTTCCTTAGGAGCACTAGTAGGTATAGGTTCATAAGCCGCTGCAGCTGGTGGTAGAATGACAGATGTAGGTGTAGGAATGGGAGCCAAGGCAGGGGGAGGAGTTGGGGCTCGAGCCGCAGATGCTGCTGTAGATGAACTAACTGTGGTAGCAGCAGGATTTGATTATTGAGTTGTAGCTGGTGATGGTGTTGAAGTAGCTGCTGCTTTGGGTTTTGTCACCATAACCACCACAAAGTTCTTCTCATCAATTTTGTATTTTTTGAGAGCAGTATCATCGTTGAAGATTTTGTCTACAAAATGATGAAGCTCAACAAGATTCTGTAACTTTATAGAAACTCAGAGGTGGAAGAGGACCCAAAAAAATTATTTTTTTGACCTGCTACTGGAAAGGCATCCTTTTCCTTTTTCAGAATCAACCTTTTCTTTCAGTGCCTTAACTGCCTACTGCTCCTGTGGAGTCTCCCGTTCCCCACAGACTTGGTTTTCCTTCCCATCTGCCCCTCCTAAATCTCTCATGGGGCTCTCTCCACATGTCCAATACTGCCTGGAGAGCTGAGACAGGGTCAGGGAAGCCAAACTTCCCCTCCCTCAAATCCTTCTCATCCCTCTAGGGATGACCACCCAGCTTCTTGTGGATAGAGCAACTGTCCCCTCCCCATCCTCAGGGATAGGGGTTGGGGGAGGAGGTGGATGGCCCTGAGTCTGCCTGCCTGTCAAGTCCTTCCCACCTCACAACTTGCCTCTTCTACATAGTTATTAACTATTTCAATGACTTGCTTTTTGAATCACCCATTAGCATATCATTATTAAATCTCCATTTAAATCTGTATCTTTTAAGTCTTATCTGTGTTAATTACTATTATTATTTGGTTACTGTATAAAAAGTTATGCTCAATATTTCTCCTTTTTAAGCTTTATTTTTCATTTTTCTGTGCCCTAGCACATCATCTTTTTTTTTTTTTGTAAAAAGTTACTATGTAATGCTGGAATATATGCATGTTCTTTAATATTGCCATTCAAAGACACTATAATCTTCTGCACTTTCTTACCATCCTTCCTCTAGTTGTTTTTCCTTAAGGTGGCTGAGCAGAATCAGTGCCAACCACTTCTCATGGGAAGGAGGATATTCAAGCTTAGCCACTACTATATGGGGAATGGACCTTGAAGCACATGATTAGAAAGATGGCAGAATAATTGTTTTCCTCAAATATCTCCAATCCAAAAACCTCAGAAAATAGAAATTATGTATGAGATTAGAGTAACTAAAGTTGAATCCATATGAAGACAAGTTGGACCTTAAAGCACCATCCTATTGTGTTTATACTCACTGAACTCTCCTTAAAGAGTCCTTTGGTAGTAAAGACACCCAGTGGGAACTCAATTATTTAATTTCTCTGATGTTATTTCATGGGTATTTTTAAACTTTTGCTATGTCTTCATATGGATTTGGCTTTAGTTATTCTATATCTCATACTTTATTTTTTTTTTTCTGAGGTTTTTGGGTTGGAGAGCTTTGAGGAAAAGATTCTGCCATCTTGCTGATCATGTGACTTCTCTCCTACTGAGGTTTTTTTGGGTTTTTTTCTGTCAGTGTTCTGTTTCATGTTTCCTTTAGC